>NC_132896.1:9385708-9708708 GCF_030463535.1 Salminus brasiliensis
TGCTTAATATGTTCATGGCCGATTTCAGTTCACTTGCGCCATCACCGTCGGCCACTTTCAATACGCCACTGCCGGATGTACTTTAAAAGACACTTTACACTGTGGCAATAAACATACTTAGAATTTAAAATGTAAACATTACTGTTTTAAAGGTTATTTTGAGAATGTGTATTCAGGTACTACACATATTAACACATATCCTAAGTCTATAAACTGCTATTCACGCCAGCCATCTTATAAAGCTTGTGATGATAAAGTACCAACCATATAGTTCTTGTCTTTCTCGAACTGCTCCTCAAACTGCTTGATCTTTTTCTTAAGGTTCTGGAGTTTCTTGGTGAGCTGCTGAGAAACAGTGTCTCCCTTCACACTCTCTTTGGAACTGAAGGAGGCCCTGCGAGGCCTGGAAAAGAACAGAGAAAAAGACTGAGAAGTCAAATTAAGAACCTGTGAAATAAATGCACGAGAAAGTATGCAGCATAATCCAACCTAATTATAGCATTTTATAGCATCTCTATTTGTAACAGTGACAGTTTATGAATTGTATTTATGCCACAATCGGTCTAGTAGTTCCTGCACAGTTTTATGCTTTTCTTGCTCAAGCACACCTGATTCAATTCACCTGTTTAGAAGGTCTGTTACAGCATGGAAATTGTCTGGCTCCTGCTACACACCCCTTGTCTAAATTGTATTTTTATAGTGAGGCTTGTCAGCGAATGATCTCTTTACCTCCCGCAGGACAGTGCTTTGGTGGGGGAGGTGGCATCAGAGTCCTGCTGCAAGAAGCGCTGGCTGTGGCCAAAATCTAGGAAGCGCCGGGCCAGTAACGGCTGAGCATCTTCCTCCAGAGGAAGAGGCAGCATACGGCCTGCCAGTGGAGACAGCTGTGCCTCTCCAGACTCACTCTCCTCTTGCCATGACATGAACACTGGAACAGGATCTATAGCACACATGCAACCAAGCAGCGTTAGCAAATCAAAATGCTCATTTCACAAATACAAATACAACTGCATAATTCCAAAACTCCCTGGTTTGCCCCCAGAGAGCACTGAGGAACTAAGGAACAGTTAGGACATTAAGCCCCAGGTCAGGACAAAGGAGAATAAGGGAACACACTGAGTGTAGGGTGTTTAGTGAGCCAGAGGGATGGGCATTAAGGGCCAGGACAACACAATGAGGACCAAGGGAATCAGATGGAAAAGGGAAGGTCCACTGAGAGCCATGGCTGAGAAAACAACCTTAACAACTTTCCTTTAGGTGTTATTTGGATATTTGCCTGAGGAAAGAGATCCCTACACAATGCTCTACCTTTTAAATCACAGATTTGTAGCTGACCTATCCATGACACGGTTGCTAGGCTAGGTTTTTTTGCTTACCTTACTTCCAGCCTCCCAGTTTGAATACTAACTAAAAATTTCCACCTCAGTTTGTCTCTTTCTGCCAAGCTAATGTGTAGCTTTAAATAATTTTACTAATATAGCTTGAAGGGAAATATTTCAACGTTTCGACCCTATTTCCACCTGGCCACATCAGGTGACTAGTATCTGGATTTTATCCTGATAAGATTTCAGCCACATGCATCTACACTCCGTATTTAAATTAGTCAAGGTGGAAATCCGATCACTGTGTGGTACAGAACATGCAAATTCGTTTGTGTCAAATGTACTGGGAGGGGTTTTGGTTGTTGAATGTGTCTTGGAATGACGGATGAGTTGTTTTAGCCGTCATGTCAGTATTATACAGCACTATGCAAAGGTCTTAGGCACCTGTGCAATTTAGAAGAAGAATCTCCTCATCTGGTCAGTAAGCGTTTATTATCTCATTAAAACACTAATATTAGAATGAATACAAATAACATTCGTACATCACTGTGTTCATCACTGTGTTCATTAAACCATCTTCAAAGCTCTCCTTGTGGAGTCTAGTATTATTTATAGTCATCATCCAACACCTGGTTTTGTAAATCCGTGCTTAATGATGTTAAATCAGGTGAGCTGGTGAGGGAATTGAACACATCCACGCCCTGGCTGGGGACGTCCAAGAGAAACCTAGACCCAAGCTTTGTTCTCCAAACTAGCTCACCTTCTTCAGAATAAGATATTCTTGTTCTTTTGACTGTATTTATGTTTCCCTGCATCTGGTCTAATGTGATCTGGACTTCTTCCAAGCAAATACACTCTCATTGCAGAGATAACCAGTCTTAAATACCATGCTTAGGTGTTGAAAGCTTCTGTACAGTACTGTATATCAGATGCAATGGGGACAAAATATTTACAGTAGCTAGTGTTGAAGCAATATAAAATATTAAAAGAATAATCTGTGAGTGTCCTCTTTAATAAATCTATGAGATGTTTCTACCTAAAAACAATTATATAATCAAAAATGTTACTAAAATACACACTTAGCAATTCCACAAAAGCTAAGCTGTGTTATACAATTTCTCATTATGTTTAATGGGACTTTTTCCTAACATTCTCTGGACAGCAGCTATAAAAAAAGAACACATTTGTGGTTGAATCACAATACATCCAATTAAATATCATAAAACAGGGAAATTAAAGAGAGCTGTTTGCTGCTTAATCAGTGCCAGTAGAGGGCTTCATCAACCCTTGGTACAGTTGTGGACAGCCTGCTGCTACTGCCGCTATTGAGTGGCTCTGGGCACAGCGGAGCATGCCAACTCTGTCACGTTGGCCTGCAGGGAGAACCAGAGCTAGATTCTCTTCCAGAGCCAGAGAGGCCCCCAGAGCTGCAGTGAATAGAGAATGTACTGGCCTGCAGCCCACCACTGTGGAAACTTAGCCGGTCTACTTAACAGTTTCCATGTACGAGACGGGCAATTCATCAGGAGAAGGCTTATGTGTTTGCAGAGGGCAGACTGAAACCAGTGGGAGACAGCAGTACTAATTGGGTGCGAGAGGAGCGAAGGTTGGAGGGGGGCTACAGGTAAGTCGTGTTCTCAGAGGGGTGATTAATACAGTTCATTATGAGAGAGGGAAAGAGAAGAGGAAGAGGTGAGTGGCTGTGGAGCTACTACTTACCATGCCCTTCCCTCTGCAGGTGCATACATGTGAAGTCTATGGGGGGGATAGTGTTGGGGCATGATGCTGACCAGGCATGGGTGAAGGGACAGAGAGAGAAAATAAAGGAAGGAGAGAGAGAGAGATAGAGAGAGAGAGAGAGAGAGAGAGAGAGAGATAGCACAGAAGACTGTGGTGAGCTTTATGCCTCGCCATCAATCATCACAAGGCCACACACACAAGCACATGTACACACACATAATGATATGCAGTTATGGCTGAAGTGACAATGAGTTATGACAAGTTAACCTGTATACATTGTATACGTCTTTTGATAATAAGTAAGTAAACACACTGTTTAAAAACTTCAATAATATAAAACTAATGTGGCTTAAGATGCACATATTTAATCAGTTTAATATGATTTAAGTGCCTTACAGCTTCATTGGTTTTGAATCATTTGAAGAAAGTTGTAGATAAATATTTAGAACATTTAGAATACTGATAACACAGTTCAGGTTTTTCTTTTTTGAAAAACTGGTTTCTTACTGGATGTACTAATCCACACCTATTACTATATGCAAATATTTTTTTTTATAAAAAGGAAATCCGTCTGTAAATCAATTAGCATCCATGGCTAAATACAAAATCTCAGCGGCTCAATAGCTGAACTTTTCCAAGACATTTTCAGTCCACACAAATAGAGAAATAGTGTCCAAATGTAAATTTCCTACTTTCCAGAACACATTGGAACCCTGAAAGTTACAATAAAATAACATCTAAAATACCTCACATTTTAAACTCTTATTTTACTGAATAAACAAAATATAAAAAAATGGAATTAAACTACTTTTCAAACCATTTTGGTGTATAATTTATAATATATTGCCACTGTTAATTAACAGCACAAGTAGACATTTAATTCAATAATTTTTAAATTTCATTTAAACCTTCTGATTTATGGTTTATATTATTTTTTACAAATAGTACCAGCAGATAATTACCATATTTTTTCATGGAATCATTTCTGTGATTTATTATAAAATAATCAATATAAAACATTTTTGAACTTCTGGTGTTTTGGTTTACAATATTTCTTCACTGTTAATCAATAACAAGTGATTATATACCATTGAACATTTGTGGAGGAATGTTCTGCCTTTGGGCAATTAAAATATTAGTAAGTCATTAAAAATGGATTTGCCTCATTAACCTCTCATTAATAGTTGATCTATTAAATCTATCCACCTGTTTACAGTTGTGGTGCCAAGGACACAGAGTCACAACCTTATCTACGGCCACACACACACACACACACACACACACACACACACACACACACACACACACACACACACACACACAGCCAACAAAACTCATTGTGTGACCATGTGTAAGCTAAAACGTGTCTTGCGGCAGGTTTCTCTTTGCTGGTTCTGAATCTGCAGCTGCACAGTGTCTGCACTGAAACAGAGCACATGCTCTTTTTCTTTTAGGCCAAATCACCAGCTTGTCCAGAACAGGCCTTTATGTAGTATTTAAGGCTATGAGCAACACAAACTAGACAGATTTAGTTACCTTCCCACTCTCCATCGGTGAAGACGGAGCTAAGCTGGAGGCTGCTGGAGCTGGCTTCCTGGCCAGGCTGCTCGGGGGTCTCTGTGTTAGCGTTCAGATCATATATTTCTGGAGCAGACTCCTAAACAGGGAGGACAAACAAGGGAAGTTTATTTATAGTTCATACACCATGACATTAAAGAAGGTCATTTAAGATATACACGTTAATTATCTGTATTACTGGAAAAGTAGGAAACGGAGGTCCAAGACCCCTACTAGCAGTGTTAGAATTGACAATATCAGTCAGTACTCACAGAGGTGGTCTCATCAGTCTGGTCCATGCGCTCACTCTCTGGATAGGTTTCTTGTCTGTGTGAAATAGAAATATGCACACGCTTGTAAATAGCTTCAAAAATGGTTGGGACAGTTTCACAATTTGTTATTAGCTTATACTCTGTACTGTGACCACAGCAGAGCTGCTCATCTTTAAATATACTTATGGGTTATTATATCTGGATTATGAATATACTGAAAGTAGATACAGAGGCTGATTGGTAAACCGCATGAATACTCAATGTATAATTTTACTTTACAGCTAATATTGTACATGCTAGGAGACCATGACTGTGGATGACGCATGAAAAACACATATTGCATAGGGTACTATAAGCTTCAGTGCTTTGAAAACTTTTCAGTGTACACACTCAATACTGAATATTTCATTATTAATCCTATCAGTATTACTTATTACAGACATGCCCAAGACCATCTGAGACCCACTGTTTACAAAGTGGAATCAGGTGTGCTGTGGCTTGTTTGAAAAGAAAACCTGCCGCTGACTGCCTTTTGCGGATAAGATTGGATACCCCTGACTTATTCCCTATAAAACCCTTACCAAAGTTATACACTTGGAGATTTTGGAGCTTAGCTGCCTCTAAACTAAGCCAGACCTCGTCAAAGGAAATAAAACCCAAATCTAAGCTTCTAAAGACGAAGTCGATAAAGCTTCAAGGCTAAAAACTAACCTTGCAGTTGTTCTGATATTGTTCTCAGCATCTACGAGAGCCTCTGTGTCAAGGTCCATGATGGAACTTTCCTCTGCTGCAAGGCTGCTGGGCTGGGAACCTTGAAAAGCCTGGGGAGGGTAAATGAAAAGAGGATTTTGCTTTACGTGTAAACACCAAATGTAAAAGTGTCATTTTCTGAAAGTTTACACAGCAGCAGGAATGAAATGCTTGGCTTACTTTATGGAGGTTTACACAAACAATAAGTACAGAGCAAACAGAGCTCAGAGCATACTGTTCTTACGGTACTTTAAATAATGGGGGAGTTGAAAAAAACTGAGGAAAAACCTTGTAAGCTCTCAAGGTCTAGTGGTGATTAGAATGTTCTGGTGGCAAGACTGTGTGTGTGTGTGGTGTGGTGTTGCTATGCAGATGCTGCTGTCATTCCTTGGGGCGATCTATTAAAAGAGGGTGACCCATTTCAGGGATGTGTAGACCTGGAGGTAAGCCACAGGTTTGATGGTGGTGTGGAGAGGAAGGAAGCCGCTTGCCTTTCCCTGTTGAAAACAGTACACAGCCTGTTTATCTGACAAACTAGGCCTTGTTTCGCTTTCTGGAGGTCAGCATGAGGAACAACAGCTTGGTTGTGTACCGAGACAAGGCCAAGCCTTGCTGATAGAGAACACAACCGGTATTGGGGGCACATTGTGGCTACTGTGCATCAGCGCTTGATACCGGAGGCTCTCATTTCACAGACATAAACATCATGGCTTTTGTGCTGTTGCGAGAAAGCCCGATGACGAAGAACTAAGGTCTCCCACAAACACAAATTTCATCCTTTTAACGAACCTCATTGTCTTTTGCAGACTCGTCGGCTTCTGTAGCACACAGAGAGCCAGCTTCAGCTTGATCTTCACGCTCTTCTTTTTTCGTCATCTTCTCACCAGCTGCATCTCTGTGGAGGCACACAGACGGCAAGTATGTTATAGCCAAACAAACACACTCACATCAGCAGGGACCTGAGAAAACAGCCTCCGCCTCCCTGGCGGATTGCTTCAAACCCACTCAAGTGCTTGTACCAACAGAAATGAGTAAACATGTCAGTTTCTGCTGGAGTGTCTCCTTATCGTGTTGTTCATTTACATTTACGGCATTTGGCTGACACTCTTATCCAGATTTGTATACACACTCACCCCTGGTCCGGTTGGCAGGAGGACCCCTGGTTCTCATAGCTGCTGAGGCCCTGGTCTATGGAGCTCTGCAGATCCAGCAAGTGCTGCTCAACTGCAGCCCGGATGGTCCTCTGGAGGATACTGTGGACACACACAGCCGTCATAAAAGTGCATATTCACAGGCGCAATCACACACACACACACACACACACACACATATACATTAGGATATGTTTCATCAACCATCACTTTTTTTATATTTATGCTACAACATATGGTGCTCAAGTTTAGTGGTGTATGACCCACTTACAGATACATGTCTGACCTTGTTAGACTCAGCTAAGATACCCTCACCAGGAGGCCTTTAAGATGGTAGGTGTTTATTCATGAGTAATGTGGCCCACATGCAGCGTACCAGGTAAAATGTTTATACAGCATTTCTATTCTGGCTCAAAACTGCTGCCTGTGGTGGCTGTGATCCGGCACCCGGATTCAGATGAAGTCATCACAGCTCACTGCGGTATGAAGGCCAGATGAAAGTAGTAAAGGGTCCAAACTGGGCCATGACTTCTTTGCTATCTGGGGTTGATCATCCAAGACACGTTTGGTGTCTGAAGATTGTGTCTTGTCCCACGGCAAGCAACAAGGGTGAGCTTTAACTTCAAAAACAAAACACCCTCATTATAATGAACGACACTGTCTAGACCAACCAAACTGAGACCGCTTAGAGGAAAACTGCTGGACTGCTGGGTGTTTTAGAAAGTAATTCTAGGTACTATTTTCAAATGTGTTATACACTGTTCAGCCATAATATTAGCATTAGGTGAAGTGAAAAACACTGCTTATCTGTCAAATGTCAGGATATATTAGGCAGAAAGTAAACGGTCAATTCTTGAAGCACAAGCATCTGAGAAACTCTGACAAGAGCCAAACTGCTGGGCCAGAACATCTCCAAAACACCAGGCAGGCAACCTACAAACATGAGAGTAATGCGTGCCTAATACTACTGATGCAATCCATGGATGCCCCGTCTCACAACATACAGTTCTCCCCATATCATGCAATGCTACCAATGCTGGAAGTGTCTAGCGTGTAACAGGTGAAGTGTCTTTTTGAACTGCTGCTAATGCAATGTCACAGGACAGCTCAACACGCTTGCATAAGAATGCTAACTGCTATATCTCAAATTAGTAGCTGAAAGTTCTATGGTTTGTTTAGATTTTGACTTGATGTTTCCAGAGCAGACATCCTAAGGTTCGGCTGTGTGACGCCAAATTTGAAATGTTGCTTGCTGTTAGGGTATAGCACTGAAGCTATAAGGCTCGTCTACATATGTAATGGACTGTACACCAATTAGCATCATGCAAACTGCATGCCTCACCCAATATGTGTTTACCTTAAACACAAACAATACTGGTCTGTTAGGTAATGTCAAATACACTTATACGCGCTTATGTGGTTAGCATTGCTTTGACATACTTTCCAAACAAACAGCTGTATGAACAAAACATTTCATGAGGTTTCATGACAGACCGTTATAGTTCTGCTTTCACATGTGACGTTCTTTTGTTCAAGCAAACATGTCATGACTGATCAACTCCACATGGACTAGGAGAAAACCGTGTAAACCTGACTTTTTGGTGGAATACTGCTTTAAGCACCTGGCTTCTCTCTGCCTGGCAATGAGGGTATTTTGGGCTCATAACACTTTCACTAAAGGTTCACAGCCAAGTCTTTGGAACTCGCACTGCCCATTTAGGGCAGTGGACTGCACAGCTGCGGCACGAGGCGTGGACCTGGATGTGGACCAGTCACGAGTCCTCTAGGTCTCCTGTGCTTTGTGCGGAACATGCAAACCCCAGTGTGGCCCACCGGCCTCACATGCGCAAACTTCCAACTGGGCCATTCGCAGATGCTGGGTCATGCTGGCACGTTGTGTACCAACAGCCCTACGGCACAAATCTTTACTCATCTCTCAGTAGAGGGGTTGTTTGTCTGTAATGCTGTAGCAATCACTACAAACCTGGGCCCAGGCCAATAAGGCCTGTAGCCTACCGTGCATTCGTGCATCATTGCTCCGTCGCAGCATGTGGTCTACAGGCTTTGCTTTAAGCTACACTGTATGCTGCAGTCATACACCAGATAAGAGAATAATGAACTGCCCTGATGGCACAGTCCAGCTGAAATAGTAATACCCTCCCTGCTGTGATGGCGCAGTAACTACAGTCCCCCTCTTGGAAAACCATCCATCACTACATTGCCTTCTGTTCTGTTTTGTTGCTATGCAAACCACTAAAACCTCAAATATCACGTACAGCAGCAACCACCCATTAAAATAAACACTCTGTACCTTTATGTTGTTAACTATTATCTACTCGCCAGACTTTATGTACAGCAACTCCCTAATTCACAAAGCCATGCCATTGTTCTGTTCATTTTATTGTGATCTTGCACAGCATGAGAGGTCAAATGAGAGGTAAAAGTTCCTAAAATAGCAGTTTATTGCTACTAATTGCAAGATGTTCTCATCTCATCACCTAAGTCACCTACGGTAACCTCTCTGTTATGTTAGCCCTAACGCTCCTTTCTGTCCCCCGTCTGCAAAACCAAACCACCCCGAGCTTATCTGGGTTAAGGTCTATAATCTCATTTATTCAGCTTCATCAGACCTTCGCTCCACCTTGCAGGAATGTTGAAGGTCTGCTACACTCTAATCTCCAACAATGTGCAAAGTCAAGCATAGTTATCTCTACACTATGCCAGAGTGTAAATCATTTTTTAATATCCAAAACACATCCATTATAAATGCACACTGATACTGAAATCAGGGGACCGGGACACTTAAGACTTGAGTAATATTTTAAACCAGTACTTGAGGAGATATTTATTGTGCTTTTGAATGTCAAAACATCTGTGCAATGCTGAGCTACTGCACAAAAATGACAGAAGTTCAATTTTACAATGCAAATGTAAACCTACAGTAATATAGTTTCATGCAAAAGTTTGGGCACCCCTGTTCAAATACATTTTTGTTGTAAACAAATGAACAAATCTAATATCCAACATAAATGAAATTATCTGCTTATTTTAAAGCACATTTCTACTTATTTGCGGAATAAAAATGTAATAGAAAAAGAAAGATAAAATATTAAATGCAACAAATTGTATTTTACTTGTATTTTTTAATATGTAAAACTAAGCAAATAAACAGAGGATTTAATAATTAAGATTTTATATAATTAGAAAAACATGTAATTTGACAAGCAGTGCCAGAACTTTCTAAACATTTCCCTATAATGTCTATTCAGGTAGACCATTTTATAAATGTAATATCAATGTTTTTTTTATTTACATTGATTGTATGCATTTTATAAATGTTTATCTACACAAAAAAAAAAAGACATCTGAATCAGTCCATAATTCCCACAATGATGTGTCCCTAATTTCAATCATGTAGCTTCTTAAAAAAAACAAACAAACAATGAAAATCCTTCAGAACTGATCCCGCAGACACATTCATGTGTGCTGAACATTTAGTCAGTCATAATTCAGTGAACATAACCGTAGCATGGACACCATGTTCAGAAAGATACAATGCATGCCAGAAGCCCTTTGTCTCACATCAGTGTTAAAATAAACATTTTTAAATTTTGCATTACAAAGCCTCTTATAATAGCTTCAGGAACAAGCAATTTTTTATGACCCACACTTCTGCAGCTGCAGTAAAGAAAAACAGGATGAATAGAAACTTACTCTGCAGATCCTGGAAGAATGCTGATGGAGGAGATGTGTGAGCTGCAAAAAAAGAAGAAGAGGAAGGCAATGTTAGGACAATGTCACACTAGACTGCCTTCACATAACTGTGAGTGTGTATGTGTGTGTGTAGAGAGTAGGACCTTGACCTTACATAGCGCCAGCTCTTGACCCAGCCTTATTATATAACATCCTGGCAGGGTGGAGAGTACAGGTGAAGACACTGAATCCACATACATGCTTCTTTACATCACTCTGCAATGTTCCACCAGTGCCAGCGGGGGCAGGCTACGGAGTTCACAGGATTTCGTGTCCCTCTCCATTTCATGTATACGCAAGTGTCACAGTGGACAGTGAACAGACCAGGAAGATGGTGTCTGAGAGGAAATGTAGGGGGTGTGGGTGAGTCAGCAGTCCACCCCATCCTATAAACATGGTCTGGCATGTGAAGAATGCTGCTTACATAACTGAGCTGCTGTTAGCGCCCAGATCGGGTTCAGGGGTCCCGGTGGGGGAATAAAAAAAAAACAAAAAAAAAAAAGCGGGACGGGACGCAGCGGGAGCTCTAAAACTAGCCATGCCACTGTGGGTGACTGCAAATTCCAACAGCCACACAAACACTTGTGTACAGACATGGCAGGTTCATATGTTCCAGGTCAAACACTGTTGTTTAAATAGCGATTTACTAGAGTGTTCCTTTTTAAAATGTGAATGGCCAAACATGTTGCTTCAGTTTAAACTGAAACAACAGAAGATGACAAGTCGTAAATAATACTGTAACACGAGGTTGGAGGCTACCTTAATTCTGGCCTTGCTGCCTTTTTCTGCCTTTTGAACTGTGACGGTATGATCAGTCTTCCCACAGTAACAATCTAACAAAGTTAGGCACTGTGTTAAAACCCATTTTCCAACAAGAGACCAGAGAAAGCCGCTCAACCTCCAGCTACCGAGCAGAAGTGTAGGACGGCTACTTTTGGTGTACGAATGGAAAAAAAACTAAACAAAACAAAAAAATGCGCATACAGGTACGGAACAGTCCGCAGGTGGGTGGCATAGGCTGGTGTGACGAAGTGTCTTGAAAAGATCATCACAGATGCACAGTGTTTGACTCAGACATGTTTATATTTAGACTGTTGAAGAGGCTTCTAATCAGTGTGGGCAAAGGTGAGAAATAACGAGCACTACATTATAACAGATTTAATAAAGACCAATTAGTAGCTTAAGTCTCCAGTAAGTAAGCATGAAGAAAATTCATTCAGCACTATTTCAGTGACTTCTCTGACTTCACCAACAAAGAACCACCAAGAAAGGTGTCAAGGAATGTCTTTTTGGGGGGAATTCTGGCACCAAAACCATGTTTGCTACAATCAAGAACCAACACAGTCCTATTGTATTGTATTTAATAGCTATACTCACTAATCTGGACTAAGGTTTCAGCAACGCTTTTTCTTCAGGGTATGCATTACTCAGCACAATCTAAACTTATATGTAACTTCTCTGCATTAATGTAGGGTTAGAATATGATCATATGGCCATAAGATGCCGAATTAGAAGAATTACTGATCAGAGACTGGCTCTCAGTAACTGTTCAAATTGTTGAATTGGTTGACTGAGGACTCCATGGAGTAATGTCAATGTGTTTTTTGGGTGGAAATGAGGCTGAAGTGGGACAATGGCATTCACTGATTGGAAAACACAGGCTTTTGGATACACACTGCCCTGTTCTTAATGAAATAAAGATCGCAGTGTGCCAGCCTTTCTAGTCAAGGGCAAATTGACAAGCTCAAGGACTGTAAAGCCCAACCCGAGGTGAACTGAACTCAGGTAAAAGGTTAAAACTTAATATTGTAATGTGGTATACATGTTGCTGTTTACAAAACCCTGGACCCTGAAACCCTGGAACGTTTCAATGTCAGAATTTTAAGCAATTTTATTTGGTCATTTCTGTTGGTCCAGTCATCATGTAATCAATGATCATGATCATTAAAAGGCAGCTGGCTTATATTAAAATTTGACAAAAAATGACAAAAATTAGAGACATGATGTTTTGCACCCAAAACAAGATTGTATTTGTGAATTATAAAATACAGATTTGTCTCTGTGTGAAAACATACTTGGCTAATATACTTACAGGGAACTACAACCAATCTGCTGTTTCATCATGAGAAGCTGTAAAAGGCTGAGTCAATAAGGATCAGGGAGAGTATGTGTCCTCTGACTGTGCACTTGGTGTGTGGCATAAAGCAGTCAGAGATCCAGAAGCTGGTAATGATTCAGCAGTAGGTGTGTTTCTATTGCAGTAGCTAAACAAACAAAGCTGTAATGGGCAATCATTCACTGCAACACACATACAGAGGAGGACAATCACCGTCATGTGCTCTTTGCCCCAGAATCATACTAATCATGACCGCTTCTGCAATGTCATTCAAGCACAGGAACGTGACTTGTCATTTGACAGCCTGAGAATAGCATGTCATCTGCTCTGAATCGGGCATCTGAAACCCTGGCCAGAAAAGAAATATCAGAAAGCCGTGGCCTAGAGATCCAGAGGGGAGACGGAGGTATAAATCACTACACTCCAGAGAGAAGTGTCCTGAATGAGAAGCTCTCCTTTAAAATCCACACGAGTAATTCAGCACGATTATGTAAGCCCATTCTCCCCAGAGAACCCCAAGCTCCCCCACCTCACCAGCTCCTTCAGTACAGTACCTGTGCAGAAGGACTTCACAAGCCATTTTCGGCGGTTCGGTGGTTTGTGTGGGTGAGCCGTTTTCGTAGCTGCTATCAGCCAGGCGTCCGGTTATCCGGACTGGGCGCTCTGCGGAGCCAGAGTCTGTATGAGCAGGTCAAAGAGCAAACACGGGCTGCCGGCACTCATCCTGTGGACTCCCGTCTGTGCTGGATGCCTGTGTTCAGGGCTCGGCACTTCTCCCGGAAAAGTGCTGCAGTAAACAAGCCGGACCCCTCTCTCAAATACAGAGCTGTGTGACGCAGCTCTATCGACAGCCCTACAGGCCAATGGCCACACCTTTGGGGAGGGCGCTGTTCCAGCCTCGTCCACTCACAGTGTATCCCCTACACTGCAGAGCTCGCACAACCACGCAGCCCAGCACCTGTCAGGCTGCCTCTTTTATATAACCTGCTCATCACCCAAGGATCTGCCTGGCACCTGGACAGCACACATCCTTAACCCCTTACTGGAGCACACTTATGGATCTGACACTTAACCCCCTTCCCGCCCTGTGGAAAAACAATTATATATTACACACGTGGAGGGAGGAGGGGGGGGCGCGTTGGGGGTGCAAACACAATAACACCCACAGCTGAGGGAGTCTACCGCTCTGGCTACGAATACATTTATTCTTAAACCGGTCACAGGCAACCCAATGTAGATCACACAGTGCTGAAAATTGATAATTGCATCCATGTAGAAAAAGAAGAGACAATCTGCCTGCACTTCCCATGACCCACTTATCATTGCATCAGTAGCTTTGTTGTGATAAAGTGAATACACTGCAAGGGTAAAATCATTGTTACCCCATAAAAAAAGAGATAAGAAGGCCATGAGACTGTAACGCTGCCCAAAGACCATATAAAAATAAGCTGACTATGCTTTGTAGATCACATGGATATATACCACATATTGTAGTTTCACACAAGCACAAAGCTGGGCTACCTGGAAAAGGGAGGAATGCTATACACATGACATGTAACCAGATGAGGTGTCCATATAGGTCAGTGGCAACAGAGAACATGTTTTGACGACCCAACACATGATCTGGTGACTGAAAGTAAGCACTTCAACCTGCTAAAGGTTTGGTATCACTTGTTTTGAGAGAGTGGCATTACATTGGAACAGATAAGATATGGACATCCATTCAGCAAGTACTTTCCACAGTTATAGTCATATATCAAGTAATCAGCTAATCTAACCTCCAGTTCACGATCTAAAGGAGGAGCCTCTGCTACTGTAATTCAGCTGTGTATTATTGGGATTGTGATTCTTAGGAACTGCGGTGGTGCTGGTGGTGGTCGGGAGTAAGGGTGAGTCGGTACCCGCGCCATGTCCCACGTACCGCTACCTCTTCAAAAACAGCTGTTCGCACATTCTGACAGCCGGGTCACAGCCAACAAAGTGTCTCAAGAACACACGTCCATATCCCTCCGTTTATTTTGGGGACAGATGAAAAATACTTTCCATAGTGGGCGAAAGGGATATACGGCGGGGCTTAAATTTAGCTTTGAAGTGCAGTCGGACTGTCAGAGTCTGCTGGGGTACAAAGGAGGAGAGCTGCTGGACGTGGACGAAAACAAGCCTGGGCTGTGTGGCTTTACTTTCTCTGAAATATGACTGCAGGCTGAAACTTACTTAATGCCTCAGTGGCCGTTTTCGCTTGCAAGTGCAGTGCGAGGCTGCGTACTGAAATATAGTAGCCAAGAGTACCATCAAGTCAAGTCAACATTACCGTCCACTCAAACAAACAAACAAAACAAATGAACAAACAAACAAACAAAAAAACCCCCACTGGTGTTTATGTTTGGTTTGGAAAAAACATACATAATGTACTGTATGTTTGTGTGGTTATTATTAGGGTTGGGCTCCTAAATGGCGCAGCCTTCTTAAGCAGTGGTGTCATCATCAACAGGTTTGATTTCTGGTGATGCCTGGTGAGTCCCAGAGAGCACAAGTCCACCGTGGGTGTCTATTAGCCAATGTAACAAAAGGCAGTTAGCACTCTCCTCCAAGCGTGTTCAGCTGCGTAGTAACAGACGTAACGACAGTTCAAAAATGTGGTTGGCTTTTTGTGACTGAAAGAAAGCACATGCTACCATTCACCCCTAGCACTGGTGGTGTTGTCTCATATTGGTGATTAAGTGATTAAGTGATTAAGTGAAGAATCATGGGTAAAAAAATGCTGTTATACCCATTCAAGAACACAACAAAGTGTGCAACAATGAAAGGTTTTAAAACCTTCCTAAAACCAATGTAAAGAAGACTCTGGTTCTTTTATGGTGACCTCTGACCTTCACTCTAAATAGCTACAAGTGCTACAAAGGGTTCTTTGAGAATTGCCATAGAAGAAACACTTTTGGTTCCATTAAGAACCATGTTTATGCAAGTGATCTGTTGAAGAAGGAGAAGGACAATCGTGTCTCAGCTGGACAGGACTAAGCTTTCTAGATGTTTACAGTGAGAAGTATGGTCAGACAGGTTTGAGGGACCAATGTCAGAAGTTAAGTGATACAGGTGGATCACCATGTTTACACTGCTATTGTCATCTGCCAGATTTCATCTCCTAAGCCTAGCTCAAAGACATACAGTGCACTCCAGAATGTCTGCCAAACTTAATAAACAAGCGCAAAAAAGGCTATAAAATCAGAGTGAAACGGTGAAATACTATGCCACAGACCCTAAACCAGACTTTCTTTCTCTCTCCTACGTTCTTGGGTGCTGCTACCTGCCTACCTTCTGGTTCAGGCTCTCCCTCTGTGTTAACTCGCCAATATTTGCCATAATCCTCCTAAACCCTTTGTTTTTCCTTCCTTTCTCCTATCTTGGATCCCTTCTGCATCTCTTTCCCATATTTTGAGATGCCCCGTTTCGACTGTTCTGTACCAGTCCTGCCTGACTTAGCTCTTCACCATCTTGCTGCACATTGTGATGCTGTCCGGCTTTGGATCCTTGCATTAATTTATTCACACCACTTTAGATACTACATAGCTGTGCATCTGACCATTTCGCCTGCATGGACTTTCACAGTGTCACCTTTGACTTTCTTAAAAGAGGCTTGGACTCGGATCCCGGTAAAGCTGCTTTGTGAAAACATTCTTTGTGAAGAAATAGTTTAAAAAAGTTATGACTTCTTAAAAGAGAAAATCTAATTCATTTAGGCAATGCATGCAAGATGTTTCTCAACAGCCAAACAATTGAAATTCTTTTTTATTAAATAATAAACACAAAGAGAATATTGTTCCCTTTAGAACTTCGTACATAATAGCATAATAAAAATAAACGATTTCTTTAAAGCAGAGGTCACCGATCTTATTCACAAAGAACTGGTGTTACTGCAAGTTTTCATCCCATTCAAGCAGAAGCATTCCTGACACAACATGTTTAATTAGTAGGCCTTTAAATACTCGACTGGTTATATAAGACACAGGATGCCAGTCAAGCATTTTCTCTTTCCTCATTGTAAAGGTTAACATCAATCACTTATAAGTTCCAAAGTAAAACCAGATTCCAACTCAAACCCGTTGAAAATCATGACCCTTGCATGTAACAACATTACAAAGTATTTAAGAAGGTGGACCTGAGGCCTTTCAAAACATAGCCTACCTCCCAGACATTTCTAGACTGCACATCTAAAACAACAGGTAAAATCTCAGCAACCTACAATGAAGACTTGTTAGACCAGCTTTAAAACTGAAAAGTGAAAACTGCCAGTCTCCAAAGGCAATGCACTAATACAGAGATATAAAAAAGCAGACCCAGGCTTTCGGTTTAAATCTGCCATTAAGCGCTGGACTCGGCCCTCCCAGTGCCCCACCACCACTGATTAAGGTACGTAATACTGACTGCATGAGCCTGTCTGGGCTTTAATTCTGCAGCAGCTGCCACCCAAATCCCTCCATGCCTTCATAAGGGCATTCTCAGTTAGGTTCATCTCAGACTGCAATACAAAGATCAAAGGGCCTGGTCTGTTTGTGGGGCATGACTAATCTGCACCTTTCACAACTAAAAAATACAAGTAGGGGAAACTACCATTCACCTGAGCCCTGGGAGTCATTTTCATTATTTCACACAAGTATGGTAAAGGTTAAAACAGAGTTTAATGATTAAGTCTGACAGTGAAACACACAAGGTTACAGTACCATGATGTGGAAAAAGACTTTTCAAGGTTAACACTGTTTGGGTAGCAATAAAGAATCCTAAATGTCACACCTTATTCTCAGGCAAACCTAGCTGGCTTGGCTTTTCCTCCCCAGGGGAGTACTCATGCCAGCCTGTTTACGCAGATTAAAGATTAATGCATTTAATCACCTCAAACAGTAAGCGGCTAGACCAAGCTCTGATGCAGCACTAATTTTGTAGATTCCCACTTTGTAGGTTTTGTAGATTACCATTTTAATAAATACTAAAAATTAGCAAGTAGCTTTGCCGCATCAAACGTAGCTTTTGTTATGAACTATTTATTTATTATGCTTATGATTCTGTATTAACTGACCCACTCAACTCCACGTCTTGTGCAATTTACCAATAGCCACCTATGACCTCTAATTTTACCTTTTCACTCTAGTTGTTTTATAGCCTCCCTGTTCTTGTTGACAAAGTGTGCTATATGGTGTTTGCTGGATAGAGTGAGAGACCCCCCCAACCAGCACTTAATTTGTGACCTAGACAAGCTCCAAAACACATGTGCAGAAAATACGAAAACACTACGCAGAGAAACACGGTCATGAACACTCGGCTCCACACGAGCAACCAAAAAGCAATTAATACATCATTAGCTTAACTCCTGTGCCTGGCAGTAATAAAAATAAACCAGAGTCTCAGCCTGTTTCCGCCATGTGTTTTTTGTGATTAGCCAGCAGGCTTTCCTTGGAAAGCACTGCAGGACACAGGACACTGGTACTCATAAATCCTTCTCTGGTGTCCATCATAAACGGCATGTTCAAAATGCGAAGCATGTCTTTAAAAACAGCAGCACATTAAAAAAAGATGTCAATTTGAACTCCTTGCATTTTTTCTTTTTCAAACTGGACCCTGTCACACACCTGCCTTTAATGATTTAAAAGCCCTGCGACACCATGGCAGCCTGACCTTTAGGACAAGAGAGTCTCGAAAGGCCCAGGCCACTCACTTTGCATCAAAGCTGGAGCAGGTGGAGAGGAACAAAAGGTGAGGGAGATCACGGCTCAGACAGCCAATAGATTTGTTCTGGTCTAGACCTCCAGGCTCAGCCCACTTTTTCCTTCAAACGAGATCACATCCTTTCAGCCCAGCAGGGATCACAGGAGCTTTGACATGGGGAAAAGAAGCTAGCCCAGAAAGAGCCGTGGCACAAGCAGCAAATCTGACTCTATAGATAAAGACAGATGCACTTTATATTTCTGCACAGCAGGACTCTGGGTGAAAATGCTAAAACAAACAATGATAAAAAGATATGCACCACCTTAGTTTGACTGCAGTGGTTAAAAGTCAACATTCAAGAGGGTATCACAGGGCTTCCATTACAGCAACAGACAGTACAAAATATAAAACATCAACAGGAGGCCAGATCGGCTGGCCCACGATGTGACATACATATGAAGGAGATGCCACTGAATGCAACATCTGGGTCAACGAACTCCATCCATAAAACATTTAGGTGGTCATACTGGGTTACATGTGAGGTAACCGGAGATAACATGCATAGGCTTTGATATATTAAGGATGGGGTGGGCAATAGGGACAAAAAATAGCACAACACTTGACATTTTTAGGCTTACGATTAGGCTTGGGTGGTGTGGTGGAAACCGTATACCGCAGTGTTTACAAATGATGACAGTGTCTCAAAATTACGGCGTGTCAATGTGTCAAATTTCTGTTCGGTGTCTATCTAGTACATGTTCAAATAATCTCATTCCTCCATTTAAGAGAGCCACGCTGAGGGTGTGCTGTGGATGCTCACTGCTTGTTGATTAAGGTTGAGGTTAAGCTCTGAAAACAAGCCCACTGTAGTTTCAAAATGTGCCTGAAAACAGTGGAAGACCATTTCCTTGACTTTGTGCTCTTAGGTATGAGGCTTTACCCTCTAAACGTGTACGATTTCAGTTAGCTGGTACACTCAGTTGGCTGGACTGTGCTGTAATGTTTAGCCTGTTAGCTTGCTTTATCTAGGCCTAAGAGTCCAAACCCAGCACACCCGGTCTCATTCCGTCTTTCTGTTACTCTCAACACCAGTCACTCGACTTTGCTCTCAGACACAAATTTTGAGCATCAAAATTTGTACACTTTTTGAACACTTGTGTCTGTAGCTCAGCAGTTAGTCAGCAGCAGCTGCACTGGGCTGGTTGATACTCGGTAGGGCTGTAGCTGAGCTAGTTAAGCAAAGGTAGCTTAGCTAGAAATTTTAATTGAACAGCTTTAAATTGAGCTTTCTGTTCTATCTTTTTGTCTGCAATGCTCTTACCTGGAAGAGGGTGTGACATGGAGGTGTTTCGGTGAGACTGAAGAAGGGCCATCCTCGCTGTCCTGCGGGAGATCCTCACAGGCTTCCAACTTCTCCTCATCCAAAAGCTCAGTGATCTGTAACAGAGAGGGAGACCTTTTAAAACAGAGTTCTAGCTACTATGAGTGAATCATGTTAGGACACGATGTCAGCTGAGCCCCCTTCAGACATGCACGGTAACCCAGAACGTTTCTGGACATTACCCAGAGGAGCTGTGTGTGTAAACGCAAATGTCCGGCTCAATGTACCAGACATCACCCAGACTTTATTCTGCCAGCCCCCAGTACAAGGTCCGGGTAAGGTCAGAGTAAGCCCATATATGAACAGGGCAGGTCATTTTCCAGAGAATTTACAGTGGACATGTTAATGACATTACGGCTGAGCCGGTAGCCTCGTCTGCCTCAACCTTTTGTGCTATAATCAAAACAGTGATATCGCCGCAATGTAGTTTTTATATCTTGCCGTGCTTCTTGCACATGCTATACACACTGCACCCTGACGCTACAACTGTAAGGGGTTCATATGTGAAAATGGGTATGGACAACGCTTCACAGAGACTCCACAAAACATCATGCAAGGCACAGCACTTACATGGGTCTCTCAATCCCCTGCCTTACAACAGCACACATGCACTTTTTGATGCCAGCTTTGCTCCAATTGATAAAACACGATAACCACTTCCAACTCAACCTTAAACAGTTCACTGTTAAACAGTTTATTTAACTACTTGCATGATAAAAATGAAACGGGCACCTGTGTAGGTCACACTAAATCTAGACAACACCCTGCATGAAAATTCTGCTTGAAATAAAGCTAAATCGAACCACAAACAACAGTCTTGGACTGATTGGACTTCCAGATTCTGCTATTTACTTATTTTATTTTTCTGTATTAAAGCCAGTTTCTACTGCACACTGTGCATTTCTCAGAGATGAATCAGCCCCGACTGGGTAGCTGACAAGGGTTACATAACACCTGCAAAAGGCTAAAAATACACAGAACTGATGAGAAATGCAGTGAGGGTCAGCTCTAGTTTGACATAAAATAAAGGGGGGGGGGGGCTTTTGTTGTGTATGTGTAACCTAAAGCCCACAGCCTGGGCGATTCGCCTTCTCCTTCGTCCTCTACATCTGCTGCAGTGTCACTTGCACGTTGCCATGGTGACCACTCCGGCAGCTTCCGATTGGCTGAGCCGGGTTGCTGCTCATCATGTATGCAGATATGAGTCATTTGTGGAGAGTGGAATGGGTGGGATGCTCAGGGTTAAGAGAGGAGAAAACTTCACAACGTTCAATGATCTTCTCAATGTTCTGTAGGCCTACAGTCCTTATCCATTGTCCACTTACCCCAGACCTGATGTGCAGGTCTGCAGATTTCTTTGACCTCCCCATTTCACTTTATCCAGTGCACCACGACACGGTTGAAACGTTTGTCCTGTGCAGCTGCATTAATGTAATTAGGTCAATGCGATTAATCAGACGTGAGGATTGCATTACGATCTCCCAGCACATCTGGATGCTGGTAAGACAGATAAATCCGAATGTCTGAGAATGGCTATTTCCTCTATGCAGCATGTTCGGTATGAATACAGCACAATACAGTCCCTTCAAATGTCCTTTCAAGCTCATATCTGTTTTAATCCTCATTAAATCTCTGACAGAGCATGTAGGTTCATGCAAGTAGCTGCAATGTGCAGAGACTGCACCTTTGTATAGCCCGAGAGGCATTGTTAGTGTGTGGTAAAACTCCATTTATGCAACATCTGTGTTAAAAAAAAAAAAAAAAATGAATAGAAAATGCATGAAGAGCGGCTCAGTTGTCTAATTAGCAGTTGCACTGATTAATCAAGGGCTCTTACCAGGGTATGTGGAAAATGCTGTCAAGCAAACAGGAACCAACCCACACAAACAGAAGCTGCAGTGCTCTTATTCTCTAAGGAAGAGCAGAGGCTCTCTGCTGCCTTGCACGGATGTGTGGAAAGTTCCAGCACCACTGGTGGGTGACCAGTTTCCCTTTTTTTTTATTTATTTATTTTTTTTTATAAAAAGCTGACTGACTGTGTTGCCACTTCGAGAGATTTAGCCCAGGCAAGCAAGTGGGAAGTGTTAAGAATGTGAGGAACAAAAGGGCATGGCCTTTTGCAGTTGCCCGAGTTTGGAAAAGAACCTGCATTGAGTTGCCGGGGAGATCGGAGCCTGGGCGGCACTCAGCAATGTGTGTACCATTCCTTAGAAGGTAATGCCGCACCCATCAAGTCTGAACATGAGATTAGCGCCTCTGAGAAGACCAGCTCCAGCTGAGACATGGCACCACCATGATGATGGGAGCTGGTGGAACTTCAAAGACCTTCCTATAACAGAGGGATGTCTGAATTTACAATCACCTAAATGTCCCTAAACCAACAAATACAAGGGAAGGCAACATCCAAAGCAGCAATAGGAGGCAATCACCTGCTCCAGCTTGTTTACACAACAAACCCCACTCAAATCCACCCTGTGCAGTGCAGGTTTAAATTAGGTCTGCCAGAGGTGCACCACTGGAGGCACTAGGTCAATCAATTCCAAAAGTAATCAACTGCTCAATTAACAAATAACTGGGGCCTAACTAGAAACATGCATATTTACCCATACACTTTTTGCTCTATAACATTAATTGACCAAAGATCCCAATATAAGAATGCAGAGTTACATTTTTCAAAGTACAGTATCTACTAACTGAGGTTAGAGGCACCTTCTAGCATTCGGTTACCAAAATAATTATTTAAGTACTAGTAACACTATACACCACCACAGTAAAACAATGATGCTCTCAAAAGCCCCAGACAGATTCATTTTCCCAAGAAATCCAGCAGTCAGGGAAGTGAAAAGGGAAAAGAACTGTGTCCAAGTGAGGATGGATGGCCTGGGAAAGTCCCCAAACAGGAAGAAACAGGACCTTGTGATTTATACTCATATTACTTACAGCAGACCATCTAAAAGGTTATGCAATTTCACGTCTCTGGTCTGGTCCCAGATGGGCCGACCAACTCTATGCCCAAACGCCCCCCCTCAATCTCTCTACTGTGGCATGAGCTGTAGAAGGGTCTGAACACTGTGGCATTCAAGCATGTGCCGGATGAATCCCAAAAGCTTCAAGGCCCTGACTGTTCAAAATAGTCAAAACTGCAGACTTGGGCTCCTGTTCATCTAGGCCAGGCTCTCAGAGCGTTACAGGGCTACAGCAGTGTAGCCTGGGGCGGCCATACTCATTCCACTCAGTGTTCCTCATGAAAACAAAATGTCTTCAGAAATGATTGTAGGCGGCAGTTTCAACATTACATCAGTAGATTATGCAAGTCTGTGGTTATTTTCTTCATGCCTACATTTTTTTTTACCAATATCCTTACAGGTCTACAAGGCATTTTAGCACTACAGGCCTGTGGCCAGTCGACATATTTTAAGCCGGGATTAAGTCCAGATTGCTAGGTGTAGCTCGCATGCTCTTTTGTGTCACACAAAAGACAGGAATGCAAACACTGGCATGACAATAGGAGGCAATAGTGAGTCAAAACAAGTGCCATTCCACAAGTGTGAGAGAATGTCCAGGCTGCAGGCCGGCAATATTTTGCAAAACAGACATTTGAGAGACACGCCTTTGGATGACACTCAAAGGCATGGGAGGAGCGTTACATAACCCTACAGACATAATAACCTCCTAACACTGCCTTTATTTTATCCTGCTGCACCACATCCACCTGGGTTTAATCCAGCTTGGGTCTAGGCTCATTACAAAAGCTACAGACTTTTAAACCAATCAAGGAAACATCGACTACTAAGGCGATTTTTTTTCGAAGTTTAGGAAAGTGCTGCAGCGGGTGCACCAAACAAATAATACCCTTAAAAAAAAGACCTGCATTTGTCTTTAACCACAAACACAACCAGCATCAACTTACTACAATTACCATTAAAAATGGTTCCAATGGTAATTCTATGAACTCAATTAAGGACCTCTGATTAAATCAGCAAGAGAATACTAAGACATTGTAACTGACAGCACATGACTCTCATGTGCTGCACCAGGTGGTTACAGATAAGAAAGTTTTACTGATATAGGTGAGGGTATCAGCAGGGCACAGTGAATACAGGTGAACAGACTGGCAGGATGACCACGTGTACCTGATCGTTAATGGAGCTGTAGTCATTGTTGGTGGAGATGTCGTCCTCCTCAGTGTCAAAGAAGTCCTCCTGGTTCTCCAGCAGCTCGGCCAGGATGCGGCTTATAGACTCCTGCTCCTTAAGGTCCTCCACGTCTGTGTCTAAACTGCAGTGCACAAGAAAGAGGGAGATCAGACCTCACCACAGGTCTTCACTGAGCCATTTCAGTCAACTATGATTTCAAAAGTAGTAAAAGGGTCATTATGATATACTAATCATGCACTGGAAGATTAAAAAGCGCTAGCGTCAAGAATTCAGGATTTGTTTAACGTCGTACTGGAAAATGTCGGGACCAAAGACGGCAGCGAGGGCACCGATGCTCCAGCTCTCCTCCTGAAGTGAGGCCACGTTGGACAGGAAGCGGCAGAGAAAACGGAGCAGGCTGTAGTTGACCTGGGGCAGCTGCTGCAGGAAGTACTTCATGTTTCTAGCCAACTCCTCCTCACTGCTGTATTCTAAACAGGGACATAACACAGGCATCCGACTGAGGATGAAACACGCACGCATACACATTCATCAGAGAGATCTGAGGAGATTTCAAGCGGGAGGAGAGAGCTAAACAACACTGCTGATGCAAGGATATGAAAGAAAGGGTGTGACTACGGCATGATGTAAGATCAGCATGCCAAGCGAAAGAGCAACAAACACACAGAGATAATCACTCACAGACACGGAATGGAGAATATTTAAACACTGCTGCTCATCTTAGCTGACGATTCATATCATAAGTAAAGGCCATATGATGGCGCAGAAGGCAGCTGTAAAATTCAACCCACCATAAAAAAACCCATAGGGTAGGTGTGAAAAAGACTGTGGGTGCATTATTTAACAGCTTGAACCTTGAAAATATTAGTTCTGTGATATTTACCAACTTATTTATAGTAGTTTCTATAGTAGTTTCTTATTTCGATTATTAACCAAAGAATAATAATCCTAAATCTCATGAAGGTTAAAGAAATAAAATTACTGTGAGAAACACAGAGTAAGAGAAAATAAGTGGGTAGGAATGAGGCTTCACCTTGGTAAAGGTGCAGTATGCGTGTCTGCAGGTCTGTGGGTATTATGGGCTCTGGGAGCTCCTGTAGGAAGAGACGCAACAGGCTGACCGCTGAGGCCAGGTCTGCCTCCTTCTCCAAATTCACCTCCTCGCCACTGTCATAGCGCTGCCGCAGCCACTCTACGCGCTCTGCGTTTCCGTTGACCAGGAACAGACCTTCCAGGTCCAGTCCACCTACAGTACACACAGAAACACATACACATGCATACGTTACATTCCAGTGAGCTACACAAACAAGGCAGAGATCTTCTCTGCTATGCAGGTATTCCAGGCATTTCTGAAGACACAGTCTGCAGCAGGGTAAAGATATTTGCATTAACCCTTTACCTAAAGGCCTGCATGTGAGCACGTACTTTAAATGATAAGTTACAGATCAATTTCATATTAGATTTGAATCAGGACTTAGGACTGCATGATAAGTAGGTACTGAATTAATAGTAGATACTGGATATTAGTACTTCTTAAATATAAGGTGGGTACTGAACAACTAGTATTTACTGAATATTAGTACTTCTAATATTTTATATTTACTAAATTACAAGATGCTGCATAACTAGTACTTACGTAAATAGTAGTTACTAGGTAATGAGTAAACATTCTTCTACATTAGCATGCACTGAATAATTACTATATGCAGAATAAATAATGAAGAATCTGTGCAGCAGGGTGTTTGTAAGTTTATGGATTAGGGAAACGTCTTACCTGATAGTCTTACAAACACCCTATGCGTCCGTTTCAACGGAACCTTACAACCGTACAAACGTGTAAAGACGTTCTGGTGTTGGTATCCCCTCCAAACATTTTTTGAATAGTTTTTAATTCAGCCACAGATGCAGGTCCTCCTTTTTGGATATAGTGCCCATAGCACTCAGATCTTGTTGTTGTGTTGAAGAGCGTGTTAGCTTCGCTCTAAATAGCCTGTTGGCATGTTGGGTAAACACAGTGAGCTACTTTATGATCAGTGTCCACAGCAGTAGAAACAAAGCCTTGAAAGTGGGCGTGGCAAAATAAGGTGAATACTATGTAAACTGAAGGCCTATTTAATTGCATCGCGAGCACAGCATAACAGTTCTAATATGATGTGTGAAAAACTAATCTCGTTCCATCTGTTGTCATTAAGCCAGCAATTAATCAGCCTGCAGTTTCAGAAATTGGCTCGCACGCTTGGCTGTCATAAGTGCCTACTATGTTTTGAATGTAGGTGCT
The DNA here is from genome assembly GCF_030463535.1 of Salminus brasiliensis. Classification (NCBI taxonomy): domain Eukaryota; kingdom Metazoa; phylum Chordata; class Actinopteri; order Characiformes; family Bryconidae; genus Salminus; species Salminus brasiliensis. The sequence goes on from NC_132896.1 coordinate 9,411,883, forward strand.
GAACAAGTCTACAATTGTACACGATTCAACACAACAAAAGCTGCTTTCACTGCTGAGCTGCTACGGAGTCAAGAGTTGTGGCGATTTATAGAAAACATTTGCCTGTGCAGTAGCTGCTTCCTCTTATCCCAGATGCCACTAAAAGATACCTGCTCACTCGCCTGGGTCTCTGAGTAACTTCAGCTTTGCAGGAAGCTAAGGGAGTATTCACCACCTGTTGTATCTAATAGCAGTGTGCAATACCTCCTCCTGCATCATTGGCTAAACTTCTGAGGGGAGATGCCTGGTTTTAAAATCACAGGGGGAAAGCAACTGTACATGGATCAACTCCCTCTATTTTTCCAACCATGCCATAATTCACTACTTTTAGGAAGTAGACAGGCATGATGATATCTGTATCAACTTCATGCATTGTACTCATGTTACCGCAATTGTTATTGGTTACGTCACTAGACTTAAACAAAGTTTATGGGAAATCTTTTAAATGGTACGGTTCAATAAATGCGCTTGAGAAAACTAGGAACAATAGGTCAATTTTGATTTCTGGATAACTTTAAAATCCCCTCCACCACATTCAAACAGATGGGAACAACGGCACTCAAAACCTTGCAGTGTGATGTTTTCAATCTGTCGGAATGCCAAAAACCCAGTCATCTGACATATCACTCACTCTGTGACAGGATCTCCGATGTAAACTACAAAAATACTGCAGAAGTACATCAGGCACTATCGCATCACATGATAAATCTGGCCTGTACTTAGCCTGGTCATGCTTTCGTGATAAGAAAAGAGCTGAGACCGGAGTAATGTTTGCAGGAGTGAAAGGACATTGTGGACTCGCTTATCTGATAGTAATGGCAAAAACACTTTTGGTTTTATCAGACACGAATTCCCATAAAGAATCTCTACAACACTAGAATAATTAAGCACTGATCAACCAGGCAATAATTAATCAGTAAAATAAGAAGGATTAAACTGTATTTGATTTTTCCCACCCGAGAAAATCTACTGCAAAAGCACCTGTTGCTATTTGCTAGTCCATGAACAGCACTGTTAAACACATGCCACATGTCCTGCATTTTAAACAGCTAAATGACTCCATTTAGCCGACTACTCAAAATCACGCCAGCAAACTCACCGTGCTCCTCGATGTACTCCACAATGGTCCTGACCAGTAGAGGGACCTCCTGCCCTGGCTGGCCGCTCTGCTGCACCTCCTCCAGGGGGATGCCGAACACCCTGGCTGTGTTGAGGGAGTCGTTGAGGGAAGGAGAGAGGCTCTTCCTCATCGCTTCCACAGCCAGGCTGCTTCAGTCGCTCTGCATGGTCAAAAACACAGACAGCACAATTACACTGACGAGCCAACCAACACGTACTCGCCATGGCAGGCGGGGCACAGGCAAACACTACAAACACAAAGAAGAAAAAAAAATAAAAAAAAATAAAACAAGCTGGGACTGGAGTGGGGCCACTCCCATCCTGGGAGCTGGAGTTCTTATCTTGCCCAGTGTCCAGGACAGAGGGGGGGTTATATAAGTGACGTGCCGCCATGTACGAGGATCTGCAGACCACAGTGATGTTAACAGGTGGCTAGGAGGTCTAATGTAGGTCTACTGGTTATGTCATGATGAAGCTTAATAGTTACATAAAATACATAAAACACTCTCTGCCAGATATGTAACAAGAAATGGCATTAGACAAAAAACAGGACAATAAGGCATTGCTGTTTTTTTTTATCTCTTTACCCCTTCTGGCTACCCATCACTACAGATTAGTGTAGTGATGCAGTGTAGCAGTCTGTGGCAAGACATAATGACTCCCAGCAGCATGCCCAGGACAGCATATGTCAAGCACATCATGGTCCATTAAGATACTGGCCTTAAACCTCTGTCAGATGGCCTTGATGGTCTACTTTTTTCCCCCTGTTTTATTTCTTATTCACTCACCTTGTTTTACTTCAAACGCCCAGAAGTTCGACTTATCTCCTGCTCCACCCACTAGCAGTGAATCGAAAGATCTATGGCTGCTTCAGGTTATGGCAAAAGATGAGCCTGTAGTTCCTCATTGACGGACCGCAAATCCTGTTCAGGACGTCAGTAGTTAAGCTGAAGACACAAGAGAAAACAGCTCTATTAAAACATGCTTTAATACAGTGACCCAACAGACACAAGGCATGCAGTATCACTAATGCAAAGCATCCCTCCATTAACCTGTGGCCATTTCCTCAACCAAAACTTTCACGTCAATCAAGCCCTTGATGTGCTAAAATAAGAAACATTGAGCTTTGGTTTAGCAGATGAAGCCTAGTCCTACATTACAAGAAGATTCCCCACTGAAAGAACAAGGTAGTCCAGTACTAGGCTTAATCTCTGTCTGGGAAACTGACCCTGAAGGTTTAATAATATACAGTAAACAGACACCCATAAATGCAAAACACTCCACCAAAGTTAACATCTAGTAATTCAAAATAGTCATTTAGTCATTGTCTGGGAAACTGGCCTTAAGTGTCCAGTGTGCACACTTAACAGCCTGACGTGTTTATTTTCAGTTTTTCTTTTGGGCAAAAAAACACCACAACTGCCTTTAAGGCAAGAAATGCTTTGCATTCTGTGCAGTTCTTTCTTTAACCACACATTCAAACTGAAAGTAGACATCTACCTGCAATGTGCATTACTATGACACAAGGGAATTTAAAAATCTTATTTCTTGAAACCTTCAGGGAATATCCCTCTCAGTTCGCTTTTCAGAAATGTTAGCAGTCCATTATAGTTATGGAACTACCATAACTTCAAACGTATCTTCAAACAAGGCTCTTCTGTGATCAGTCTCCTCAGATGCTTAACTGCTTAATTATACACATTCTAGTAAGGTATCAGGGAGATCCATCATTTTTCCTTTATAATCCATTTGCTTTCCGATTCGGTCATTTAAAACGGGGACAAAATGTTCCCAAAACTGAATGGAAAGAAGTGTGTACTGACCCATATGAGCGAACATCTTGGCTTTCGGGGAATAGAGAGTAGTTGTGCTACTAATCCCACACACAGTGCATGCAATGACCTTTCAGTTCACAATGTCTGCCTTTGTTGGAGAAGTTCAGGAGGCAGACTGCCAGTGGAGTGAGATGCGTTGTTTCTTACAGACCATTGCAAATGCAAGATTTTCTCTAGCTTCATTTTTACCCCCGCTGTTCTACCATGTAGTTAGTGCATAAAAGGTTGTACAGTCTTCGTTCAGTCCATGCTCCAAAGTCCTGGAGATGCACCACAGATTACCCTCATCTATCATCTAAACCCACTGCCTTCAAACGGTAGTACTTGACCATGCAGGGCCGACAGAAGCCAACAGATCTCTCCCATGCCAGTGATTAATTAGTAACGATGGATCTCTTTAGGAGACAGCTGTAAAAAGGGCCATGTTACTCACACTGGGGCAGGTCATGGAGAGATAGACGCGGAGTGTCCTGAACTGGATTTAGGCTAAGCATATGTCGCAGTGTGTAGGCGCATGCTTACAGAATTGCCAACTCCAGTCAAACTCAAAAGGATTTTGGATGTTTAACACAAGCCTCAAAACAAAGACATCACAGACGCTTGCATTTTACAGCAAAGGAGATTTTAGCTATCCGGCTGTAGCTGCGTGTTTGTGCACAACGAGGTCTTACACCCACTGCATAGGACCTCCAACGACTGAAACACACCAGTCTTCATTACCTGGATCTCAGAACATCTATGTTTGTGCCAGAAACATTTCCAGCTTTGTTTAGAACAAACCTGTCACACTTTGAGCGAATTCTCAAGGTTCGACAGCATCACCTGAGCTCATCTTTACAATGCCACTGAAATGACTGATTGGTAAACTTCTCCCTCGACTCTGCAGCAAATGGAAATTTCCACACCGTTGCTCTAACCCCCGAGACACTGAGACTGTGTGGCAAAGAGCCCAAACTGGCACTGTGGTGGTCCCTGGCACACCAGAATTAAGCACTAATCATTAGTATGCAAGTAAAAGGAGCGAGGAGAAATTCTGCTGATCAGTTGCTGACAGCATTCAGGAAGGACCACCAGGAGAACAGCAGGGGGAAGCAATAGCTCAACAGGAAACTGAGCAGGCAATCTGGGAAGTTTTGCTATTTCTACTTCTAACCTACCATTCAAGCTCAAGCTTTAAATCACGGGTATAACGCAGATACAAATGCTAGTGTTGACAAAACAACAAACTTTACTTTGTAAAGTACACTATTTTACAAATGTGCTGCTCCTCAACAAGGCAATATTCTGCCTGTGTAAGTGCTAAACAGAAGTGGTGACACAAGTACAAGCACTGATTATATGCATGATATGCTCAGAAAAGCACAGTGACCTACTGTCATGCAATTCATCATAATGATGATTATTACTGCCCAGTGTCCACTTCTCCCAGAGATTAGGAATGTCACAGTCTGATATTTTAAAGAATCAGGTATAGGCTATTTTAAGCCAATACTTTATTTTTACCACTTTGTTTAAGTAAAATGCCCTTGGATGTCCTCTAGGTGCCCATTACCCCCAGCCTGCAGCAGTAAGGAGTGTTCTCAGACATCATTACAGACTACTAACAAAACAGTTGCACCATATGGACAAAAGTATTGGAACATCTGCTGATTCCTTGTTTCTTCTAAAAATTAAGGTTTATTAAAAAAAGAAAGAAAGAAACACTACTACCTCACAGGAAGAGATTCACAGCTAACAGACTCATCACATTACACAGTGTGAATGTCTGCCATGATACAGGGTTGCAACAGACTTTTTTAAAATTCTTTAATTCTTACTTATTTTTTTATTTTAATATCACCAACGGCAACGTCTGGCATTAGATCAGTCGAAATTCTATAAATTATTAGTAGTAGTTATTTATTACTAGCACCACCGCACAGCAAGATTTCAGGGTTCTGCTGATATCAGGAACAGGTATTAATTATTACTTGCTTTTATCTGAAAAATAATCTGTAGGGTTAGTGATGCAGCGGTTAAACACTCACTCAAGAAACTAATGAATTACAGGTTTAGGGTCCAGAGGAGGATCTCAAGAAACGTGTATCCTCTAAAATGATTGTTCTCAAAGTACAGGGGTACATGGTGTTTAGCTAGGAGTTCCACATTTTCTTGTGCCAAAATAAACTTTGACATGAACCAAGTGGTTGCTAAGCAGTTCCTATAGTATCAGTGTTGCTAAGCAGTTCCTATAGTATCAGTGTTGCTAAGCAGTTCCTATAGTATCAGTATTGCTAAGCAGTTCCTATAGTATCAGTATTGCTAAGCAGTTCCTATAGTATCCCAGGTCGTTTTTATGAGGTAACTAGGTGGCTGTTCCGGTGTCCTGGGTGGTTCACAGGGTGATCCTGGATGGTTATTTCGGCATATGGTTTCAAGGGTCTCGCTGGTGCGCTAGCATCAAGACGACGACACATAATACCAAAGTAAAAAAAATAATTGCTGCCAAATTTGTTTTCAGCTACTTTTTTGTGTTAAGTTCCATGAAAGCTTCTGGATAAGTCTGGAATGTGTACACAGTCTGAAAGTCAGATTATTGTGAGATTAGAGAGTTTGTTAAAAAATGGATATAGCAAATGCTATGTTTTGGAGAGTTTGGTTTGCTGATACCAGATGCAATGTACACATCACATCAATTTCAAATCAGTTAATTAATATCTGTATTTAAATATAGATTAAAAACAATATATATATATATATTGTTTGGATTTGTCAGGTTCGCTTTCAAGGCCAAGTTTTTGTGGTTGACAGTGGGGTTATTAGGAAGTCCATTTTGAATAGTTTCTATTAAGAAAGGCTGAGTCATGCTAACCAGGAAGATGTGCTGGGCAGAGAGATCACACGACCACATCAGTGTCACCTACGAGCAGAGCTCACCACATTAAACATGTTACAGGCAACGCTAGAGCCTATTCTCAAGCCCTGTAGCAAAGGGAGACACCAACAGAGCTTTCTTTGTTTTTCTCTCCTGAAGCGAGCAGATTGGATGATTCTGGCTTTTGTTTGTACTGGATTGCCAGTAAACTGAGTCAAACACGGCTCTACTCCGATCTGTTCTCTTGGCAGAGGGTCTTCCCTTTATGTCTCAAGACAACAAACCGCTCTCTCTCTCTCCCAAACACACCAGGAAGAGCTCACATTTCACTTTCGTTATCAGGGAAAAAAAATCTGCTAAGTTTCATGTGATGGTTGACACGCGTTACTGTCCGCAGCACAGAAGCAGGTTTTACTGCCACATTCTAATGATACCAGCGAACCTAGAAACCAGTCTCTATTTCCAGACAAGCGCTAACCCTTATCTAGCACACACCCATATGGCGCTCCAACTGTTTCCATGGCAGAAGGTGGGATGAGTCTGAAGGAGAATCTGTCAGTCAGTGCGGAGGCCAGCATCTGAGCCAAGTAGCAGCAGAGAAATCTTCTCAAGGACAGCTGTCTTTAGCTGTAATCTGTACGAGACACATTCAGCATGTTTTAAAGGACACGACACCTTCGCCCGGCATCTGCTACAGGCATCAATCGGGACGATGCCCCTTACCCACAGCCACCCATCTCTCAAACTAGGGGCTCCAAGAAAAAGCTATTCGAGCATCCGCTTTTTCTGTTTTGGGAAGCGAGCCGGTTTCATGCTGGTGTGAACGCATGAGTTTGTATAGTCTTTCAGACATTCTGTCCTTTGGCACAACAGGGGATTTTGGTTTTGCTTGGCTTCCCTGCATCAGAAAACTTCCAAATCAAATGAGAACTGGAGTTCAGTGGAAGGGGGACAGAAACTACCACATTTGTTTGGTTGGTTGGTTGGTTGTTTACCACTACACTATTCACTGCTATTTTTAAAAAGGGCTTGGAAATAAAAATCAGTCAAAATCAAGCATCATGATGCTATACTTTGCATTGAAATCAGAATACTTAAAATATAAATAAAAAAATTTAAATATCAAAAAACACCAGGTAGTTTCATGTTACACAATATGTGACAATATTTATTTCTTCTGAAATCTGATAGGTTGGTGGTAGTTAGGGGTGTAACAATGCATTAGTAAATCATCGTATCACAATGCCAACAGCGTGACAGTGTGCTGCATTAAGAAAAGCTATTCCAACAATTATTACATTAATACAGTCGTATTATTTGTTCACCACAGTTTGCATACAATCAACATGAGCAACAATTCACACCGGCCATTCGGTGCATCATTTGTCTTCATTTCAATTTTGATTAAAATATTGTGAGAATCAACATTGTGAACCAAACTGAATGATGGCAAATTTAAAAAGAAAACACAATCAAAAACTGAGTACAGATATTTGTGTTTGATGTTAATGATATTTTTCATTGTAATATTTTAACACTGCACGACGCAGCTTATCCTGATTACAATACATATCATTATGTAGTCCAGCTCTACAACCACATATGGCTAAACAACAAACAGATCTGGATCATATCTATATATTAAAATTGCATCAAACTGACCATGGGACATTCATATACACATTTTTTTTTTTTTGCTGAAGCCAATATATATAATAATTTAGACATTTTCCTGAGTCAATCAGTAATGGTGTTTAGTGTCTAAGGTGTAATCAGTGTGTAGTACCACTGTAGAAATATGTACATTTTTAATATCTACTTTTTTGCTGAGCCATACCTTCAAACCTGGCTGAGACCGGCTGAAATCTGACCTTTGATACTTTTGACCGATGTATGAAAAAAAAAAAAAAAAAAAAAAAAAAAAAAAAAAAAAAAAGGTTTCCACAAGCCAGTTTCAGGGTTGGGCTGTGAGATCCTGGATTATCCTGCCCTCTCGACCAGATCCAGCACACACAACCACCTAACGACGGTTAAACACAGCACACATCTCCTACACCTCAAGAAAATATTCATGAAGCGGACAGAGGACTAGGGTGGCGTATCACTTACTTCACACATCCACCCCAAGTCAGACTGAAACCTAGTTTGGTCTTCATTCAAATGAGGACACTTTCCACCATTAAACCCGCACTGGCCACCAGAGAGGCTGGGCGCATCGCTGACACCCGCTGCTACCCGAGTTAACGCAGCGCTGGCTAGATCAGTCTGACAGGTCTTTTTCACTACACAGCAACAGTAACGAGACATAAATAATAATCATAATAATCATAATAATTACAGCGTAAATTACATCTAACGTTTCAGTGCTGATACATCCCGTCCAGGGGTATCTAGCTAGTTAAACTTCTATTTTCTGAAGGAAAGACATATCTATCTATAGCTATAGCTGGCTACTGGAGCCCAGAGACGTCCACCGACCACCGAAACGCGAGAGCTAGTTATATAACAGTTATCTAGCAAAAAAGCCTTTAGTAATTGATCAAATAAGAGATAATCAGATCCGCGGTGTTTCTTCGGTACTCAGTGAGCATCCAGCTAACTCGACCACACCTCTTAGCAGAATTGTTGCAGATGAATGTTTTTATCTTGTAAAATGTCAGTTTCTCGTAGCTGCAGGTTGCCACAAAGCCATTAAAATTCTGCATTAGCATCCAACGGATATACAACCAACCAAGCTGTTAGATATAAAACCAACAGCACCGCGTATTAAACCTATAAATAATCAGGAAACGAGCAAGAAATTCCTAGTCGCCTTACTTTAATTGGTAATCCAAGTCGCAAGCTAACCAAAGCTAGCTAGCTAAGACGTTAGCTAGCTTCAGACAGCCCGAGCCAGCTAACGTTAGCTAGGCAGCTAGCTAGGTAGCTATAGCTAGGTTCGCTAGTCAGTTGGACTAAGCATCGAAAGAGCCAGCTTATGCACTTACCAGGTCAAATCCGTCGACAACCCAGAGCAGAAAATAGTTTCTGCAATTTCCCGTCCTCAGTAGACTCCTTTAGAGAACGCGGGCGCGGAAAGCACTAGCTAAGATATTCAGATGGCATGTTGAGCTTCTCTAGCTGGTTCCTTGTTTGCTCAAAAATGGAGATAAAGCTGGAGAGCTCGTCGCGGAATCGTGTACAGTAGAGCACACACACCCACAACGGCCAGAGAGATGCCAGAAAACTCAGTCCCCGCCTCTCTCTCTCTGCTCTTCCTCCTCCTCCAGCAACAGCATCTCTCTTAAGTTCAGACACGCTGTTGTTTCTAGAAATTTCGGCTGCAGTAATTTTCCTCCAGACTCACAAACATACAGAACACTAATCAGGGGGATCCAGCTCTAGAGCTGAGCGCTGGACTGGGCGACCTTAAACGCAGAGCAGGTATTTTTACAAGGACAAATTGCGCAAAGCTGCTTTTAAATTTGCCATAGAAATGAATGTTGTGCTTAAATGTTTCATTCATTTCTAACCCAAAATGACCAATTCTTGAATAGATTATATAATATATAATATATATAATAATTCTGTACATTTCAAAAACATACTATATAGTTAACTATAGTAAACATCTCCAAAATGGTAACTTTACAGGTTTAAAGGGTTTTAGAATTTACATGTAAAATGTATATTCACAATTTTGGATCATTTCTATTGGTCCACTCGACATGAACATTTGGACACTGACTGGAGGACAATTGCCGGATTAACATTAGCTATGTCATGATCAACTGAAATAATTATAATAATAATTTTGCGGGACATCGACGATTTACAGAAAGATTATATCTGATCTTTGTCATTTTTGAGGTTTTAGTGAACTCTGATTATTATTCATCATTCATTCATTCATTCATTCGTCTGGGAGTGTTGCTGTCTGTCTCTCTGTAGTGAACAGAGCTGTCTCCAGTCCTCCAGCGCTTCTGTGTGTTCAGTGCAGGTGCAGCTCAGACGTGGAGCTGCGAAACACTGTGGTGTCTAATGTTATTTCAACGACTCGACATGTAGGGCCTTTTCAGGAACACCAAGCAGCAGCTCCGACCACTGCCTCCGTTAATCGAGGGCGCCACCTAACGCTGAACGCTGCGTGTTGTAACCAAGCCGTCTGCTGAACGATGGACTTTCGATCCACGAACTGATCTTTTTTGTATTTCTTGCTGCTTTAACAAAATCAACCCATTTCACGAAGGAAATTATATATAAATATGTGCATGATGTATAAATATTCTCTCTGTGTGGTGAGAGACTTGCCAAGCACACATGGCCTTTATGAAATCCGTCCAGACGCTGCAACACTGCCACCTGCTGTCCACCAACACTTACAGCACTTAGGAGTAAGTTAAAGGGGCCGTAACTTTATTTCCAGTATTTTCTTTTTCAGAGATGACAGCTCTGTGGCAAATTCCACCCTCTAAGCTTAATATCGTTAAGCAAGCAGTGTAATGCGCCCTAAATACTGATATTATTTGTAAATTAGCTCGCTTCTGATTGGCTCTCTTGTATCGTGCTTCATCTGTTACGCAAAACCCTTGGTTCTTCATTTTTGACGTTTTTCACTTCGCTGGTCATTGCTCTTCAAATTGGCTATTGGCCCAATAGAAATACATTGACTTCCATTAAAAGACAGGGGGTTTTCTTTTCATGTACAGTAGCCATCTTGGAGTAAAGACGGGCCACTTGTTGGAAAATGAATGGGGCTGCTTGTAAACGCTCAACGTTACACGACTCCGGACTCTATGGAGTCGACTCTGACTCTCGCTTACCTGTCGACTCCACTTCATTTGAACCAGTGCTGAGATTTTAACTGGGATTTACCCCTTCTTTTAACGGTTTACCGTTTTTACGGTTTAGTTGCTACAGATCAATGATAAGATAATATAAAATAAATAAAGTATCAGCAATGGCAAAAACAGTATTTACTAGATACAGCCTAGTGAATCATGTTTGTGCGGATAGCTCACCAACACTCTAGGAGTGCCCTCTGGTGGCACTGGAGGATTTGCACCCCTGATATATATTTAGGGCTAATATTTATGGTTATAGTTGAATATGACTGAATCATATTGAAATGAATAAAATGCTGTTTACTATGTGGACTTATGATAAAAGATAATATTAGATGATATTTACAGCTGAAGTCTGTTCAAAGTAAGTTGCAAGTGTTGCTGATTTATAAAGAACCAATCAAGATGTGACTGAAGTGTTGAGTTACCACTTTAATGGGTTTTAGTGCTCCAGGCTTAAAAGTAATTAGACACAATAACAATAATACATTTCCGGAGTGTTCATGATCCTTGGACGCAATTATTTGCAGTCAATGACTGTTTGAAGTCTGGATCCCATGGGTATCAACAAATGCAAAAATTTTCTCCCTTGAGATGCTTTGCCAAGCTTTTGCTTCTCTCTGTGGGTCTTCTGTCTTCAGTAAGTAAAAAGCTGCTCAGTTAGGTTGCGGTCAGTTGATTTGATAACTTTCCACTTATTTCCTTTAGAAGCGCTTGGGTTGCTTTCGCAGTGGGTCTTTATCCATCTGTAATGAAGTACCATTCTACCAATTTGAACAACATTTGACTGAAACAGAGCAGACAGTATGGCTCTATACCCTCGCGGATTCATCCAGTTACATGCCTATGTCATAACACTGCCTCCACTGTGTTTGACAGATCATGCGATGTGCTCTGGATCATACAACCTTACTTTTTTCCTCCCCATATTCTTCTTTTCCCATCATTCTGGTACAAGTTCATCGTGATGTGAGCAAAAGTGAGCTTTCTATGCCATGAGCCCTTCAAAGGCACAGACTGCCAGTCAGAAATTCACTCAAATGAAAAGAAGGCATTGCTACAAGTAAGCAGTGAATACAAATCCAGAGTAATTTAAATAGGTTTTATTGCTGTGCTTGTAGATTACACCCCTTGGAATGCATCTGAAGCAGTGTTTGGAGGATAAACCCAAACAGAAAGACTCAAATATTACTGTTATTGAATATTTAAATAGTGAAACAACAACTCCGTAATACAATACATAGTTTCACTATGAAATTCTAAATGAACTCCCCTAGGCAAAATGTTCTGTATATACAAGATACTTATCTGTATGCTCACGCATATGATTTACATGACAAAACAAAATATTCCATTTAGTGGAAAAATGATACACTGGTCATAACAAATTTGCCAGAATAAAAAAAATCACTCCATTTAAGGGGCCCATATGTGTGGCGGTGAAAAGGCTATGAGTTAACACAGTTTTAAGGTAAACAAACTGGCTTACTATAGGCCTCAATATTCGTGTACTCTTATTTCAGATTGAAAATATAAAAAAATGGCCTTTAATTTATTTATCCAGCTGTGTATTGGCATAGAGCACAGGGTAAACCATTACAAAAGAATTGCTTACACAAGTTACCTCAGCATGTTTCAGTTACGTTTGAAGGTACTTCTACCCAGATATCAAAAGAATATATGGTCTATATTAATTAATAGAAAAAGGGGAGGCAATTTCCATTTGATCCCATTCTCTATGTCGTTTGAACCATGTGGACAGCACACTGTACAATACAACAGCATCTCTTGCCTAGTGAAATAATGTGTGGCAGACCCTTTACATACCATAATACAATGAATCAGACCAAGAATAAATGGATACGCCAGGAAACATCACTTCCCACCAGGAAATGCAGCAATAACTCTTTGCATCTAAATCTGATTTTCACAGACTCTCTTATGCTGTCTGGTTCGCAAGTCTAACACTTGGAATAAATACATAGTGCTTGTTTTGGACCATAATTATGAGTATTGAGTAATGATATTTTGTACAGATGTCTTTCTAGACATTGTTCCTGAAGAAAAGGTCTCTTGTGCTTGTTAAGCTTGTCTGAGCAAATGCCTTGTAATTCTCTGAAAACTGGTCCTCTGCTGATCCACTGTTCCACTGGTGGTGGTGTACATTCCACAGTTTTCAGCCTCTAGCTTCTTGCAATGTGGCATTTTAGGCCTCATACACCCTGTAAAATAGAGGTATATATGTAAACATATATAGATATATATATATAGATATATATACATATATAACATATATAGAAAAAAGACATCCACAATAGATTCTCATTGACTGTGTTTTAGATTTTTTACTACAGAAAGACACAGACTTTAAGTCTTTAGTACAAATAAACATGCAGTCTAGTCTTACGGTCATCATTGTTCAACCACCTGGCGCATAAATCAGTTTATTTTCCTGTGTTTGCAAATATGTACATATTTACAAATATGAAATTTGTTTTCTATCCAACTGAGATCTCTCTGAAATGTTACGGTCAAAAATGACAACATGGAAATTACTAATCTGGTGATTTAATGCACTTGGTCACAATTTGTGTTTCACATTGCGCAAAACATACTACAAATGTCCACCACAGTCATTTTTACTGTTACCTCACTACAACACCTGAAGACATGAAGTTTTTCAGAGATGTTAACCATAGTTTGAGCAGTGTACCTTGCAGGTCCAAAACAAACACTGAGCATGAATAGGTTGAACATTTGTGTTAGCTGTTCCACTTGTACACTTTAGCCAACATGTGCTAATGATATTTGGTTCTCCATAAGCAAACTAAGAACTACCTTTTCAAAACAAGACAGTTTTTCAATGATTAACGTTTGAATTGCGGGTAGTGTGGACTGTTCCCTCAAATGATTTCGCCATTTCTGCTCTAAACACAAAGGGTTCTATATTTCAGCCTGCTATCTAGTACTGAAAACAGATCATTTGACTCATAACAATAACGGGACACTTTTCCACCAGTCTGAAGAACGTTTTAAACGGGAAAAGAATCATTTAGCCATCCATGTGTATACTCTATATATGTGAACTGTGTTTTTTTTTTTTATCTCACACACATACACACACACCATTTGTTCTTTGGAGATAGGGGCAATACAGTCCAGCCAAAGGCAAACACATTGTACCTCTGACATTCTCCTGTTGCTTGGTGTAGCTTACCTGTGCTTGTCCTTCCAGATTCTGAACCACTTGACCAGGTTCTTAGTGCTCTGCAGTCTGGGATGCAGACAATATTCCTGACCTTTGAAACGGGACACATTCTCCATGGTGACACTACAAAACAGAAGAGAAAAAAGTGAGTATTTGAATGGGAAAAGGAAAGAAAGAGTCACAAACCTCTAATGGAAAGCTGTTATTTGACACAGCAGTGATACTTTTTTGTGTTTTGTTAGTGTGATATATTATCACAGTCATATCAAATTTATTGGGTCAAACCATTTGAAACTGACATGTATTCTTTACATAGTATGAACACTGTATAGTGAATGGACCAAAAGTCCAAATGACCAAAAAGGTCCAAAATGACTTGAATTAGATCATTACCATACAGTCCCAAAAAATCCCAGTCATGTTTTTGGGTTCCCGTGTTTGAGACAAAGGGGTTTGTTAGGGAAGCAAAGATATATTTAGCTTACAGGCTATCAGTAAATTATCTGGGTATGTGATATTGTTTGCCAAATGATTTATGACATGCCTTGTAGGGACTCAGAAGGACATCCTAAACAGGTCAAAAGTGGCCTACAGAGAATGTAGTTAAAGCTGGCTTTTTTCCAACTAGTGCAAAGGTACTCCACAATGTCCTCAGACTGGTACAGTAAACACTTGCTGCTTAACTACTGCCAAGAACACTATCTTCCATTTCCAATTATTCAAAATAATCCAAATAGCAGACTTGAGAGTTATGTAAGCATGTGAAATATGCTTGCTCAATGATGTCTCTTTCCAGAGGACGAGGGGCCTAAACTCATCTCCAGTTATTGCATCAGTTAAGTTATTCACCTGCGAAGCCAGCAGAACATTCTGTGGACTCCAAAATCTTGACTAGATTTGGAGAGCAGAGAGAGAACTAACATGGGGCTGCGGAGGCTTTCCGAATGCTAAACTATGAGACTGAGCCTGCTGCCAGACGTGCAGAGAGAGAAAGGCACTCTTTTTGAAGTCTGCAGGGTTGTTTTTTCCTCTCTGAAACAGGACCTATCATTTCAGACAAATTAACCCAAACATTAAGTACTGCAGTAGCACAAGAGCAACTGGACTGTATCTGTAAACGATTTTGACAGTTTTAAATTGAGCTGCTTCCTGTCTGTTTTACACTGGCTTCATTTGTATTGTCTTATATTATAATTTTGAACCAACAGATGAGTATCTATCATTTTTGTTCAATAAATGCTTATAACCTGAATTGTACGCCATAAAAATCCATATTAGGATCATGGCCTCAGTGCTGGGATTTCAATGGTCTTTATTTGAATCATGGATACCTTCAGATATAATGTCTGACGGTATCCACAATAATACTTCCAGATCCTCCAATTGCTGATATGTTGGATGTTTCTCTTGAACCTCTTATCAGAATTCCTACCAAGAACAGCAGATGGCAGCAGTGGGCACATCATACTAAAAGGACCGCTTTCCAGCAGATATCCATCTACACACAGTGAATGCCAGGTTCTTCATTTGAAATAATGGCAGAACATCATACCAGTCTCTGTTATGAACAGACTACTCCTATTCATCACACAACTTCCAGTACCAGAGAACGATGCATTGCCAAATTGCAGTCCTTATCCAGTGGACGAGGGGCTTAAAATCATCTTCAGTTATTGAATATGTTAATCTTCTTACTAGTAAAGTCAACAGAACATCTTTACAGATTTAGAGAGCAAAAAAAATCCTCTAATTTGGATGAATCGTTCCAGATTTTCCACTCGATCAATATTTTACCATGATTAAAGCTTGAGATTTCAACATCAAAAAAACTTGGCAATAAATAATTGATTTCTACAGCAAGGGAATCTAGGTCTGGGAAACCTGTGACAAGCAACTCTAATGAGAACCCATTTGGTGTCTCAGTGGCTGCTTTGTACTGTAATGTCAATGATTAATAAGGTAACCAGCACCTTGCAAAGTTTCACAGCTCTCAGTGACGGACAGGACCATCTTGTCACCACAAATCACACATCAGATGACTTTACAGTGGAAATAATAGAATCTGTATTGTTGTATGTATACTGGGGAATGCTAAAGGAAGCAAAGTCAGACAAATGGACAGACGGGGACATGGACAGAGATAAAAAAAAAAAACTTACAATATCATTTTCTCTTGGCAGAATGGATGTTTAGGCTTAATCTCAAGTTTTTGCACGTCCTTGTACCGTATCTTTGGGCCTTTCCTTGTGCATCTGCATTTGTATGCTGCAAAGAAAAGAAAAGCAGGGGGAAAAAGCAAAATGTGAGATTCATAATCCATACAGAATTTACAGGAACTGTCAGCTCAGTACAGCAGCAATGATCTGCCTGAACAGAAGAGCTGTTCAACGTCAAACTATCAGCGATCGAAGAACCAGCTACAAACACAAACACCAGTGGCAGTCCGTGAAATCTCCATTTAACGCTTTCCAGCACCTTCCACCGCGAGGCCAGGCGGGAGGTTGAGCAGCTGCTCGCTCTGAAAGAAGGTGAAGTGTGACCTACATCTTCTACTCCATCAATCTTCTCCTGTTCCTTTCAGCAGCAGCAGCAGCAGCAGCAGCAGCATCCCTCTCCTCTCCTCTCCAGCCAAAACCAACTCCAACCAAACAAAGAGTTAACTAGACGCTACACTGCTGCCGGCCAACTTTCCCAAGAATTGGGTCTTCTCAGAGCAACGCGAAAAGCTGATTTAACCGCTGTGGTGCTGCAGCAGACCCTAACGGTCTGTTTAACACCCCGGTGCTTAGCTAACTAGCTACTAGATATAGACAACCTAGCTGCTAGCTACCTACAAGCTGCACGGATTCTGAGGAGCTCCGTCAACTTGCACTGAGGAACTGAGGGAAGGGTGATGCCGTTGCTTCCTCCACACAGAGAAACCTAGGATAGCTAACGCACTTCCCAAAAGTAAATAACAGTAATGCTGCAGGGCTCAATTTGAACTCAGTTTGCTAAAGAAAAGAGAAAGGAGATATTTAGATAGCTACCTTCTGTGTTCAGCGAATATATCGCAATGACCAACAAAAGTAACGCGGCTGTGCAGCGATTCATCCCAGTAGACGTTGAGGGACCTCTTCAGAACTAGCCGCCTGGCTTCTCTCCGCAGTTTCCAAAGCTCTGAGAGTGTCGATATCCTTTCGCCGAGTCAGTCTCTCACAATAAACAAACAACTAGCTAACAAAAAAAAACAGGTCAGCTCTCTCTCTTTACTCAATGTCTCTTTGAGCTCCCACAAGCGTCCAGAGCTGGGCAGGTTGAAGGCGCTCGGCTCGGCTCGGCTCGGCTCGGCGGGCGGGCGGTCAGTAGGACTGTTGGGCTGTTTGCAGTGTGAGGGAACGCCGCTGAGCGGTTGGCTTTTAAAAAAGCTCGCTCGCGCCTCATTAATATGCACAGCTAAGCGAGGGGTTCAGCAGCTAGCTATATTTCTCACAGCTGAAGCGTCCAGAGCAAGAGGAGGAAGAAAAGCAGCGAAATTGAATTTAAGAAGTTCACTGAAGGAGTTGGATCGTTGTTAGGGGAGATAATTAGATAGGATTTTACGCCTTTTGTCGCCTCGCACTTATTTCACTCAGCTCGATTCAGACGAGATTATGTACGCTGGTGCTTTGGCACAGAAGACGTTAATGTCGGCTACTGATGGCTGGACACCAGGGCTAATTGGTGGACAGCGTTTCTAGCTTCATGTTTTTGACTCAGTGTTTGTCTTCACAAACACTGAGTTTGTCTTTCAAACGTTAGTCTGAAGGGACGAAAATGGGACGAATTGTGGGCAGATGCTGATGTTTGTTATTTTTCGTATACATACCAATACGTTGGCAGAGACATTTATTATAATGTATGTATTTTTTTGTTTTGTTTTGTTTTTAATAAAATCTAGAAACTGCGTTTTAATCCACCTGGATTAGTCGTATATATCAGTGTTTGTTTTTCAGGGGGTACTAAAGTACTACAATGACCATCCCACTGTTACCTGAAATGGGCGCCTTGATGTATTTCAGGATTTAAATTTGAGAGTTCTCAAATTCTCACAGCAAAGTACAACAGTGAACCGATCACCCGTCCTATGAAGCTGAATGTGTCTTTAATACCGAAAAACTGGGGAAAATGATTTTGGTATTTCTTGCTATCGAACCAAACCACTGGTGACACTCCAGACCAGAAAGATATTCCTAGAAAACATTAAGAAAAAAAAGCTCCAGCTCTGGAACAAGATACCTTGGGCAGTTAAAACAAGATCAACTTGCTTTTAGAATGGTTCCAACGTGGTACCAGAACGATGGGCGTAGTAGTAAGCTGATCCAAAGCAAATCAAATCATCTGTTAAACATGGTGGAGGCAGTGTTATAGCATGAGCATGTATGACTGCCAGTGAAACTGGTTCAAAGGTGTTTACTGATGATGTGGCTGTGGTAGATGTAGCAGGGTGAATTCTGAAGGGTGTAGAGCTATACCTTTTTTCTGCTCAGTATCAGTAAAATGCAGCCAAAGTAGTACTGCAGACGGATAACGATTCAAAACATACTGCAAAAGCAACCCAAGTACTTCTGAAAGAAAGAAATGTAATGTTATTAAATGGCCGGATCCATCATCATCTTCCATTAGCTGCTTTTTTAAACAGCTTTTCGCTTACTGAAGACAACTGAAGCAGAGCTATAAACAAGCAGCAACTGAAGCTAGCTGCGGTAAAAGGAAATGTGATCCTTATGCAGCTACATATCAAAGTCCAATGCTAAATGTCTTTCTAAACTTCTGACATTGTCAATCAGAGTCTTTGATTTATTTGTGAATAACTTGCCTTATTTCTCTTAACCAGTTCTTACAGCAAAGCATCCAAAATATATTGCTTTAACAGCTCTTTGTATTTTGCGTTCAGAGTCAAACACTCCTACCTTTCGTCATTGTGATTCTTAGGATATCAGTGTTCTTGCATAACAGCCATTACTTTGTAATATCCCTTATGTAACTAACACAAGTGTGATTTATACAACAATTATAGCTGCAGAAATGGCACCTGTGGACAGAGCCGATTGGCCTCCTTCTGTTATGCTGTATATTTGACTGCTGCGAATATGAAACCTACACATTATCAGCCTACACATTGGCACTGTGGTGATTATTGTGCAGAGTTGACAGTAATCTTTCCACCCTTCCACTGAGTCATCACTGGCATTTGTCATACAGAATGTTTGAGTTGTGATAACTGGCCTGTCATTGCAGGGCTGAGAGTATGCTATAAAAAATGTTGGGTTGAGAACAACTCAGCCTGCTTTATATGGCAGCCCAGTGCTGGGTAAACATTGGGCAAAACACATGCTGGGTTATTTTAACTCGGCTGGTTGGTTTGAGTGATTCAACCACTGTGCTGGGTTTCTTCCTTCTACACAATGCTGGGTTACCACTGACCAGTAATGTAGTATTATCTTTTTGTTTAGTTCATATATGCATATTATATGACTGCTATACCATAGCAATGACTTGAAGCAACATATTAACAGCATAACACTCCCATAGCAGCCACCTGTACACTGTAGCAAGCACTTAGCAACAGTATAGCAACAACTTTTATTTATATAGAATTGAATTCATACTTCATTACATAATTTATCCAGACCCTATAAACAGATCACACATCAAATACTGGTCTTCTGTGCCAAAGCCTGTCCATTCACAATAACAAAATACAGACAATGCCCTGTGCCAAGCTCCAAGACCAAGAGGAAGGGTCTACTGAACACAAAAGACAGTCTTTGGATAGAGGGAATTTGGATTTGATGTACTAGCGGCCATTTCACTATATTTACGATGACTTTTTCTAACATGTCGTCCTCTGTCAACTGAATTTGCCCTAGAGAACACTGTGACGCCCCTCCTCACACACACGCCGTGCCTCTCTCTCTTTTACAGTCTCTAAAGTATTTCTGAAAGCTTGCTAATGACTAAAGCTTTAGACTGACAACACAGTCAAACTAAATACATTTAATCAGTTGACATCTTAATCACATCAGTTTCTATGAAATATATACATTTCACCTTAAATGGATGTAACTGCTGCAATGTTTAAGGTGGAACATGAAATAATTGGGGAGAAGTTGTTGGATAAGAAGCTACGCAAACTTCAGCCATTCCTTTTAAATTGGGGAGTGTTTTCTCTCCTCTTGCCTGGAGTGTCTCACTGAGGAAACTAATGCTGCCTTCAAGTCATTTTGTAATCGAGTGCACATGAACACCACCACAATCTCTGAGTCTGGAACTTTCCAAGATGGGGTTGTGTCAATACAAAATGCTGATAACTGTATTTTAAATTGGTTGTGTGTTAGCTGTTTTAGCACAGCACAAACACTGCGGTTTAGTTTATAATGGCTTTTTCTCATCCTCACTTCAAACACACAAAAAAACTGATACTGACTGTCTTAGTGGATAAAATATGCTCATACTTTGCTGTTTGTTTGTTTTGTTTGCAGTAATGGTAAATACACAGAAGTATAAAAAAACACAGCAGTAGCCAGGGTATTCGTATTGTTTCCAACCAAAACCCACCAAAACAGAAATAACATCATACTTATGAGCTCCAAAGTCGTTAGTATGAACTTCTAAAGTGGGCTTGAAGGAAGTGTAAATCACCAGTGTTACTATGGTAAAAGTGCACGTATTTGTCACTGTACAGCGAAATGTGTCCTCTACATTAAACCCATCTGTTGTAGTGAGTAATTGAACCCACAACCCTGTTATCGATAACCCGGTGCTCTAACCACTGAGCCACCACTGCCCCTAGCTAGGAAAGTATCTATCAGCTAAAGTATAGTTAACAAGTGTTTGCTGCTACTAATTTTTATCTTACCCGCACGCAGAAAGGTAACCAGTGGCAGTGGGGTGAGGTAGCTATGCTGCCTTCAAGTCACCAAGTTCATATGTATGGTTTTGGAGCTCATAAGTATGATGTGATTTCTGTTCAAGTATCTGTTTTTTTCACACCTGGATGAGAGTGAACCATTAAAACTGCAGTGTTTTTGTGTTGCTGCTAAATAACTAGCACAGAACCAAGTTATCAGTGTGTATCAGCCCCCAACTCGAAACCGTTTCCCGCTCATAAATATGTAAAAGTTTGTGATGGTGTTCATGTATACTCATCTTGTAATACAATAGTTAACATTACTTGAAGGCAGCGTAATGCTGTGTTCACATGCTGTTTGGAAGACTCTACTACTCTACTACTACCACTCGGAAGTCAGAATTATGAGCACGCCAAGTGCTTTGCTGTTGAAGCAAAATGAAAACAATAATTAAACTATGATTAACAATGTGCACAACCAATTATTAACAGCAGCTGCAGTGTTAAAAATAAAGAATTATGTACCATCCAGTCTTGCCATCCACCATATTAAAAGGTTAAAGGTCACCTCAACTCAGGAACTTGGGTATCAAAATAATCTCTGAATTTCTCGCTACAAATTACAGGACTGTAATTTTCCATAATTCTGGTAGCATGTGAACGCGGCATAAGTACTGGCTAAAATACACCAACCTAGGAGCACTACTAACCCAAATACTGGGTAAAGAATTGACAAAAGAGATACAGCCCAGCTGTATCCAACTGGCTCAACTCAGCCTAACTGGCTTCCAACTGGCTCAACTCAGCCTAACTGGCTTCCAACTGACTCAACTCAGCCTAACTGGCTTCCAACTGACTCAACTCAGCAATTTTACCAGTATTTTTCTGGTGCTGACATGAAATAAGCTAGAAAATCTTGGAAAGAAAGCAGTTCAGTTCAGTTGAGTTCATACCAATTAGTAGATCACGGAAGCCAGCCCACCGTAAGCAGGCACCAGAGAAAGGCCAATGGTTTGAAGTGAGAATATTGTGTTTGCTCAGGAGTGGATAAACAACTGAAAGGGCAAATTATGGGGTAAAGGTGATCCAAGTGTATGTTGAGCTCTGCAAGTGATCTGACACAGCAGTTTATCTTTTGTTCTATATTCAAGTGTTTACAGAAATCTGGATGGGAGGAGCTGGCCAGCTCTGAGCTTTGTTGATATAAGCTTAGATGTCGGATCATTTCCTCGAGGCACTGAACCGTACGCCCAAGCGATGATCTATTTTTACACACGTTTTCTGGCCAAGCCTGTAATACTCACCTCTGTTCACTTGT
This sequence comes from Salminus brasiliensis, assembly GCF_030463535.1. NCBI lineage: Eukaryota > Metazoa > Chordata > Actinopteri > Characiformes > Bryconidae > Salminus > Salminus brasiliensis. Next base: position 9,433,950 of record NC_132896.1, read on the forward strand.
GCCAGTTTCCTGTCTTTAAACAAGTAAACAGCTTACCCTGATGCTGGATGGACAGTCCTGTAAAAGATAGCCCTGAGAAGAACACCGGCCTCACTCCTACTGCCACGATGATAGGATGTACCAGAGTGAATCATCCAGGCGCACCGTTCCCCTGCCTCGGTTTGCAGCCAGGCCCTCAGCCCAGCTGTCCACAGCCATGCCACAGTCCATCAGGCACCTGTCTGTGGCCAATCACTGGCTCAGGGAGAAATCTAAAGCATGACAATTCAATGTGAAGCTTCCTGCCACTCACCATCTGACCCTCGTGACGGGTGCCCTTTGGGTAGGAAGATTATGGAGACGTAATGGTAACAGACAGCAGCACAGCTCCGGCTAAACCCAATCAGCTAGAACTGTCCGTTGCAGTCAGTTTTATGAGCTTGTTCAAAGTGGAGTTTGAAGGCAGTTTACTGTGCTTTCTCAGTGGTGAGGTCATCGTTAAGGTTTAGGTTTGGAGGTCTTGAGTGTTATTAAAACCCCGGTCGGCACGGTTTTGCATGTTTCCAGTTTTGTTTTAATGAGTGGTGCATACAACTGCAATAGTCAATACATGCTCCAGAATTCCTTGCTGCTGCCTGTGAAGGACTGTGCAGGTTAAACAGACCACTGTTCTCTTCTTTTTAAACTTATCTACAGCCGAAAGCTTATGTTCACAAACTCATCACATGATGCCGACCTTGTTCACATATGGTGTCTGATATTTGAATGCTCATCATTGTCAGTAGCCTATAGCTAGCTTGCTAACTGCTGGACCATGCCTCTGAATGGCACTTGGTCATTTAAAAGACTTCCTACACGTAAAGTAGCTGGATAATGTGTGTATTATGTGTTTTTACAACATTGCCTATAGGAATACAGCTGGTTAGCATGAGTCTGGTACCTGTGTAAAGCATCCACTCAGTCAGGTATCTATCTCATACAGCAAGGATAGCACTCAAAATTGGCTGAGAATAGCGACCTTTTAATAAACAGGCACACACAAAATCCATAGTCACACAAAAATAAAATACGTTACCAGCTCAGCAAAAAAAATGCCAACTCAGCATCACTTCTGAATCTTTTGAAAAGCCTAGCCAGTGTTTATCCTGGTTTTAACACGGACTATGAGACTCTCTTAAGTTCTAATTCTAAATTTCTTTGGTTTTACAGAGGGTGAATGAACAGATGGAGATTGAGTTTGTTGTTCTGATATCTCTATGTTCATAGAAACAGAATTTGAGAAAAATAAGTTAACTTGCTTAAAGTTTAGTAGTAAATTACGCTACTATAATTTTTAGTGTTTCTTCTGTATAGGTCTTTATGCTTCTTTGCGGTTTGTTCCTGATAAGTTTCTATGTGACTCACTGCTGGCCTTGGCCTTCCTCCTATACTTTCACCCTTTCCCAGCATAACAATCTCTTCCAGTGAATTGTTTCATCTCATAATATGTCCAGAATAACAGCCGCAGTTTGATTATCTGGGCTTCAAAAGAGAGATGAAGCTTGATTTGGTCAAGGATTCATTTGTTTGTGTTCTTTGCTGTCCAAGGTCTCTGAAAAGTCTTCAACAACAAAGAACTTCAAAGGTATCAGTATTATTCCTCTCCCACTTTTCAGTGTCCAGTTGTGATCAGTGTTCACATCCATAACATAACCACAGAAAAGCCCACATGGGCAATTCTGGTCTTCTGGTCTGTTTGTAGAGAGAAGTCACTGCATTTGCTGTTAATACAATAACTGTCCACTTCTTCACCTTCATCATCAGTGGTGAAGTCAGCTTCTTAAACCATAAAACGTTCTCCTCACATCGAGGAACAGATGGCAAAAAGGCTACAGTTCAGCTAAATGTATCTGAAAAGGAGTTATATGGCATCACAGGGTCATTGTCAGGATTAGGGCAATATCAATAAATCAAATCCAACATCTCGGTCCACTTCAGCCTCCTGCTGCCCACAGAGCCGCTTGCTGACCATTGATCACCACCACTCTACCCTCTGGTTGAGAGGCCTTTGTCTGACCCCTTGTCTGGCCTGGCGAATGACTGAGGAAATGCCACAGACTCCCACTCTGCCCAATGAGATGCAAATCATTTCAGCTCAGCTCAGCCATCCATGAGTAAGGCTTAGCCAAACAGTCAAAGTAATCTAGTTTTAATGGGACTTTGTCTGGACATTATCAGAGCATGTTCTGGTGTACATGTATAACATGCCAGTACTCTCAGATATCAGAAAAATTGGTCACTAGCTTTGCCTGTGTTGATATTGGCAGGGAGGTAAAGCCTCATAATTGGTCTGAGCAGGGGAGCCATAGATCATCCTGTCTGGTAATTATGCCTTTTACCATGTGGAACAGTGGTGTTCTCGTGAGGCATGTTGGAATGTCACAGTAACGTTGAACACGGCCTGATGGTGTCACACTCTGAAAAACAGAGCTATCTGTCTGGACAGCCAAGGACATTCTGATCATCGTTTACAGTTCTGGCTACTCTGGTGTTTAAGAGTCCCAGCCCTGCATGATGGAGTATTTTCTTTGCTCTAACACACCTGATTCATCATGAGGCTAGTCAGACCAGGGCAAAGAGCTTATTTGAACAGTATTAGCAAATGCTTTAAAGCTAATTGGCATACTGATATTGGTTTATTGGCTTTGTATGGGCAGAGTTCTCATGAAAACTGAACATTACAGGAAATAAAGAGTATTTCTGAGAGAAAAGGTCTAGAGTTTTTACTGGGAATAAAATCTCTTCCAAACGTTTTTGCTTCTTCTGTAAAATATTTTGTGCAACAACAACCATATATTCCCTTATTCAGTCTACAGCAGATTATCCCTGGGTTATTGAGTTAGGCACAAAACAGCCAATCAAATCAGAGGTCCATAAACATAAACACACAGTATCAAAAAAATTGAAGAAAAGTTGAAGAAGAAAGATATGAACAGGTTGGAAAATGAGTGTGTACAAATAAATCCTTACTCTTTTTGAAACACTGAACAAAAAAAAGTAAAAAAGTAAGAAAGAGGGCTTTTAGTCAGCCAGACTTGAATTTTTTCTTTGGTGAGCAGACTTTTATCCTGCTAACTAAGCTAAAGATAATCTCTGATTAAATCATCCCTGATTAAAGGGTTCTTCAGATTGTTGGAAACGGTTCATAAAGCACCATAAAGAGTTCCTCTATCATTACGAGTCAAACCCTTTTTCCGTACTACATAGGACTCTTTTTGTTTAGGTAGTAGTGCAATCAATCTATAAAGCGTCTTAAGATATGAATGCTGATCTGGAATTAGCTTATGGCTTTTTAGATAACACTGGCTAGAACTACATGAGACCTGTTTCAAGACCAGTGTTCGTACTTTGAGATGTTAAAATAAATATGGCTCAATGTTTGTGAGAAAATATATGACGTATCAAAGATAATCTGGGCTATTCAATTCCAAAACAATGCAAAGTTATGTATCTTGGGGATACAAATGACTATGTTCAAGACAGTGATAGATATTTAATAATGGTCCTGTTGATAGCAAGTAAAAAGCTGTAATGCAAAATTGGTGTAAGAGGGATCCTCCTGTTATTGAACAATGGGTAGAAATTCTTCAACAAACGTGTATAATAGATATATAATAAAAATGGGTTTTCCTAATGGTGACTTTTCAGGAAAAGGCAAAAATGACCTAAACTCTGAATGGAAGTGAATGTAAAATGGAAATACATGGTACATTTCCTTGGACCGCAGTGATAAATATATATATATATATATATATGGGCCAATGTAGGCCACAAGCCCTTTAACACATGACTGTAAGCAACAGGTCTATCCTTATTCTGATGGAAAAGTCCTGTGTTTTCTCCTGACTACAATATAAACACTCAAATAAATATCCTGCCCTCGGTCAAACTGCATAGCTCACTGCAAACAACATCACAGTAGTTAAGTTCATTCCCATCAAACATGTCTGTACAGAGCCCTTGTGGCAAGCAGGTGATCCAAGTTAATTGCACATAATGGTTTTAGCTCTGGTGAGGCAGTAGCCCGTTGGGCGTGAGATTCTTTCTGTTTACCAGTTGTTGTTTGCCAACACCTGCCAGTAAGGAATTTTGCGTGTGAACGTACCAGAAATTACATGCTCTGAAATGGCACCTTTCATGACTTGCGAGCCTCTCGTTGAAGACACCAATGTCAGCTCCCTTCGGCTCCTCCGGTGTATCGTATGGGTATGTGTACTGGTTGGATGGAGACTGGTCTTTGTCAAAGACTGAACGGAAACCAAACCTTCCCTTGCAAGGCTTTCATTGGCAATATATTTCTGTCTTCATAACAGTTTATCTGAGGGATCACCATTTAGATGTTGCCCTTAACCAAAGTGTTCCTACAGCTCATTTGACACATAAACAGAAGGAGCATTAGAGCATACCACAAAGCCGCAGAAATGCGCCTGTCCAGAGCGCAGGCCAAGTTTCCATAGGCCTTGTCCGTCTCTACATTTCTCATATGACTGCGTGTTTTCTTGCTGCTGAAAGTGTTAATGCATAATGGAGACACTGATCACTGATAATGTTGTGTAAGCACAGATTAAGCCACCTTGGATCTAATCATCACGCCCTGGATCACGGCTCTAATATTTCCAGAAAGTTTTTTTGTGTTTCTCAGTGCAGGTTCGCTGCTGTTGTTGTTACATAAGTTAGCTCAACACAGAGCACATCTAAAAATGGACCCGGGAAATATGGGAATTGTAAGGCTCATCTGGAACAGGCAGATAAACGAGGTGTTTGATTTCCTTATATCGGTTGATGTTTGCAAAGGAAAGGAAATGATACCGAAAAACCCAAAAGGACCTTTGATGACAGGCCTTGCATTATCACTGAAGACAACCAGGTTTCATTAATCATGTAATAGAGAAGCAATGTAAGGGTGGGGGGACAATGGAAGCTTTCATGCGAAACCTGGAATGGGTAACTTCTCCCATGATAATTCCCTCCCTTCAGCCCCGACTTGCGATATCAAATCCCTGCCATTCTCTCAACAGTCACCCAGAGAGCCGTAATAAGTCTCAGGAGGCCATGGTGCTTCTGGGACTTCAGATAACGCTCTGCTACAGCTGTAGAGGAATGTTAGGTTCATGCTATTACACAGAGCACTAATGTAACCTCACTGCACTGTGGAGAAGGTTTTATGAGAGGAGGCAGGTATGAGCTGAGGGCAAACTTTGTGAGCGTTGTATAGAATTGGGCCTGGGCATGGATTCAGACAAAGACTCAAATGAAGAAGAACAATTCCCTTTTTTTCCTCTACAAGCACTCAAAAGAGGCTTATTTGAGTGAGAAAATGATGATGTAATGCATTGGTGTGATTTAGAAAAGCCATCTGTGAGTGAAAACCTGCGGCCCAAACGTTCGCACTCTGCTCTCGTCAATAGCACCGGAGCGTCTTGGCCCGAGCAGGGCCTGGAGGCAGAGTACCCCATGCAGGCCTGTGAGGTTATTGGAGAGGGGCCCACAATAATCCAGCCTGCATGTGTCATGAGCTTAGTGAGGCTCGTAGGAAAAGAAAGCCCTGCAGGTTTTAGCTGTCAGAGTGGCGGCCCAGAACATCATCACACTACAGTGTAAATAAACAGCAGTTAAATAACCTGATTAATCCCACTAGGCCCAGCCCCTTATACACAGTCCTTTACCAGCTCTCTCACTCTCTCTCTCTTTCTCTCCCTTTCTCTCTACATACACACAAATCAGTCGCTGCGAGACTGGCTTAGAAGGCCTGTTTTATTAGGTGACAGCATGTCCAATTAGTGGCTTGAGACAAGCTTCAAATGTTTTCCAAAATTCCATTTGGTCATCAGAAACCAGCTGCGTCAATAATGGTCTGAAGGATTCCAGCAGCAGTGCATCCCGCATCCTCGATTTGGTAATGCCTCTTGTCGACAGGCAGTTACCTGAATGCTCTGTATTTAGTTATTTGCACTTTTGAGCTTTGCGCTGAGATGATTCCTAATACTAACAACTATGGAGATTAAAGTACTGGTACCTATGAATAGGATATGGGTCAACAAGATGCTTTCTTTTCCAGCCAGCACAAGACAACACAAGAGTAACGTGACTAAAGTCCTAAATAGTTAACGTGACATGTAAAAGGAGACCGCTAAGAGGTCTGTGGCAGCATGGGGATTGCCTGTGGAAGGTATACAACCCAAAGAAAATGTGCTGCCATCCAAATAAATTGCTCTTGGCTCTGCATCCAGTTCGTTGTTCATTGGCTATTCATGAGAGCGGTGAATTTTTAAAGTCTTTCTCCTTGTCCTGCCTCCCTCGCCCAGAGCTATTTTTGACAACACCACTGTCTGAAAGACAGGCCTTTTTATGGTCTTTCGTCACTTGACTCTGCTATACCATTACCAGTTTGACTTGATGCCATGCATCCCTGACGCACTCGGTCCACGTGCGTCCCCTGTTTCCTGTCTGAATTGTTCCCAGTAGAAGAATGTATGTGTCTTCCACAATAACTGACACAACACAATGCAATTATCTGATGCGCAGGTCAAACCAAAAGCAGCTCTTTCAGCAGAAGTGCAGATTTCACCAGCAGCAAGAAAGAATCTATGAAAAAAAAAGCATGCACCTTCTTTTAGCTCTCAGCTCAACCTTGGCCGAGACGTGGCAGTGCTACCGGCCAGCCAGAGCAGGATCTTAGCAACTGCCATTGACCTGCTGCGGAAACTATTTGTGAATGAGACACAAGTCCAAAGACAAGTTAGTGCCCAGGGTGGAGGGCCATTTCTTCGTGGGCCATAATGGCGGCTTTGTGCACTCATTATCTCCAGGCATGGGGAGGCCTACTTGGAATGGGCGGCACGGGGGGAAGAAGCAGATGCCCATTGGTGCAATTGCTCGAACAGCAGCATGCCACTCTCGCACAGCTACTGCATAAGGTGAGCACTCGCCATGCTTGTCATTTTCAGCTGCCACTTTGTCTCGCCACACTTTCTACCGTCACACCTCCTACCACTAAAAGGTTTTCAGCTTCTCAAATGCCAACTTGTGAGTTATTACGTCATCAGACCAACCCCCCAACACCCCCCCCCACACACACACAGACGTTGTGAAAAGGTCGTATTGACATTTTTAGGACCGACCCTCCTTTAACCTCTCTCATTATGACTCAGTTATGAGGCATCAGCCCAATCATCCTGAGATGCAGCCCCTTCCACTGTGCAAGCACAGCTATGTTATGTTTCCCATCATTTCCCTTTCATAACTACCAGACAAAGGGCCCTTTTATTACGACTGAGAGGGAGGTTCTGACGTCCTTTAAGTCGCAAAATATTCCCCTCATTGTGTACAGTCCTGCGTGACACATTTAGCTTAGAAAGAAATAATTATAGATTCTAATCAATTCTGATTACTTAACCACAGTTAATGCGTTAAGACAGCCAGTCTGGCTTTTCAGAAGATCTTCGGAAAGATCATCAATGTCAAATGTCAAATTAGAAGACTGATTCAGGGGTGTACACAGATATATAAAGGTTTTAGGTGCCTGTATTTAAATGCTGAAACCACTATGCAGGAATCTGATACAAAATACAGGAATTAAACACTCCATCAGCCCCTAACCCCTTGTGCCACCACAACAAGATCTGATGCATTCAAGGCATTGACTCCACAAGACCTACAAAACATCCTGTGTTGTATCTGGCACTAGGAAGTTAGCAGCAGATCCTTTAAATTCTGTAAGTTGGGAGGTGGGGCCTCCATGGATTGCATCCATGAGCCTTAGATGTCCATGACCCTCTCTCCGGTTTACAGGTGGTTCCTTTCTGGACTTACGTTTGGTAGGTACTATCCACCGTATGCCAGAAAACCCCACCAGACCTCCTTGATGTTTTGGAGATGATCTGTCTCAGTCGTTTGACCATCACAATTTTACCCTTGTCAAAGTAGCTCAGATTCTTAGGCTTGACCATTTTTCCTGCTTGTAACAACACATCACCCTCAAGAACAGACTGTTTACTTGCTGCAACCCCTTGACAGATGCCACTGTAGATGAAGGCAGTCAATGTTTTTTTACTTCACCCGTCACCTTTACTGCTACAAAACATGCAATAACTTCAGCAAGGATATGCTGTCAAGGGCGTGTGGTGGTTCTCCCTCAGCTTTTTTGCTTGTAGCTCTAGCTGCTGTTTGCTAGAACCACAGTTGACACACTGTATAGAAGGTCATAAGGAGAAGAGTCATCAACACCATCCAAGTTATCAGTTAGCATTCTATGGCATTGTACGTGGTTATACGTTCATTAACCATTCGGACACCCAGGGGAAGTTTGTTCCACCACTTTGGAGCCAGGACAGAAAATGCTTGTCTTCCGTGGATTTTGAGGGATGGCGGGTTGAGCCGAGCCGTACTTGAAGCTCCAGGGCTCTTGGTGCGGATCGGCTTTTGACCATTGTCATCAAGTATGGAGGGGCTGGTCCGTTCTTGGCTTTGTAGGCCAGAGTCAGGGTTTTAAATCTGATGCAGGAAGCAGCTACAGGAAGCCAGTGAAGAGAACACAGCAGTGGAGTGACATGTTGAAATTAGAAATGTTGAACTTGTTAGCTACATTAGCTTGCTGGCTCCAGTGCAAATCTAAAGAAGAAAATCTCAGGCATCTAATGTCATCCCATGGCTAATCGACTACCTCTGTTTTTTTGTTTGTTTGTTTGTTTTTTTGATGGACTGTTGCTTTATAAGACAACTAAAAAGCATTTAACTGAATCAAAGTACTGTGGAATAGTCACAGGGGTTTAGTCAGTAATTACCTTTACTAGCTGTAATTCCTCGAATGACTCAGGATTAATTTCTCTGAGATTATGTGGAAATATGCAGAGGATTTTTTTGTATGTGTGTGTGTGTGTACTTTGGATCAAGGAAGCTGCGAACCAAAGAAAGCTGAGCCTCGGTATGATTAGATAACTCTGAGGTATAGATCAGAAGCTCCTCAGAGTCTGTGAAAAGGCACAATGCAAAGACAATGGAGATTTATTCCAGTTTGAAGAGCTGCGTAATCCGCATTATTGCTTCGAGGACAATACGGCGCTGAGAGCCTGCATGCCATGAGTCACTGCTCGAGACTTTGTGTCTGAGAAACAGTGCGTCACAGCTTGCCCAAAGCACGGCAGCACAGAACTTCAAAGGCACACCAAATGAATGTTCTCCAGGCTCAATGGAGGAATTTAAGAGGACTACATAACCTCACGTGCTTTGGTGGAGATCATGGAAAAAAACATGCTATTATCTCTATTTTCTAACACTAAATGACGGACATCTCGGGTCATGGGTAACTGGGTAAAAAGCAAGGGCATGGTTTAGCTTAGTCATTGCTGCGAGTTCAAGATTCACTTCATCTGAATTCTGCTGATTCAGTCTCTGCCTGAGATATTGCCTACGTAAAAAGGTGTGGTTAAGAGGAACAAATTGTTTTTCTCATGTAACGCCCTTACCTGGTACAGAGGGGGTGATCAGCCCTTTCGTCAGGTGAAACTGCTGCACCCTCCAACAAAACATCAAGGCCTACAATTACTCTCCCTTTAGCATTATCGCCTTACAGTGGCCAGAATGATATTGTTCCCAGTAAGTCTGGCAAAGAGCAAGCAATTTTCTGCTGAAAAACAGACAGTCACAGGTGGAGCAGTCACAGATGAAAGTGTAGACTGTAAGGAGACGATACATTTTATGGACAAAAGTATTGAATCACCTGCTCGTTCATTGTTTCTTCTGAAATCAGGGGTATTTGAAATAGTTGGCCCGGGTTTTGTTGGAGTAACTGTCCACACTTTCCAGGGATCAAGGCTTTGATTTTGGAGCATTGCTGTAAAGATTTCACTGTATTCAGTGATAAGAGCATCAGTGAAGTCAGGATATTGGATAATCATCATCCCACCTCATCCCAAATGTTTTGGATGGAGCACCAACCATCATTCCAGAGAACACAGTTCCACTGCGCCACAGCGCAATGCTGGGGGCGTTATACCCTTCTAAGCCCACGTCTGGCATTAGGCATGGTGCCAGTAAGTTCATGTTTATCTGCTCCAGAGAGTCCTATTCTATTGGCAATACTTCTCTACTAGGTCTAGACAAGCTGTGTATGTGTTTGCATCCACAAACATTTGGACATGAAGTCTATGTTTCCTGTCACCTCAACAGCTTAATTTGCTGATGAACTAGATAAACTCTGAAACTCAAAGCACTTCAAGTGCAGCGAGGAATATTCTATGCCCTTGGTATAAACACTATCCATCTGGTTTGGGTCAGCATTCCGTACAAAACAAGTGTAAATGAAACCAGGAGCACTGGCCTTCCAAACACAAACAAATTTTAATTGACTCATAAAGAAGTTCCATCAACAAAGGCGCTGCAATGTGGGCAAAAGTAGGCCAAACAGCAGGAGATTCATGCAATGGAGACGCGGTTCCACCTCAATGTGGAGAGGTGATGGCGAAGGCAGGACGCTCATACCCTCCTGCACACAGCGGGGGAGTGTCCCTCAAAGCCGATGTTCCCAGTAGGAAGCTAATTACTCTTTCCACGCATGGCATGGATGGTGCAAGATCCTCGGCCTCCGCTCCAAAGATACGGTGGAAAAGTAGAGCAGCAGAGCAGCTCCTCATGTTGGACACAGAGGGAATTAAACAGCCTTTAACCCATCTGTGCAGTAAACACTTACACACAGTGAATGTGCGCACATGTGCCCGGAACGGTGGGCATCCATTGCTGTGGCGCCTGGGGAGCAGAAATGGTGAAGGGCCTTGCTCAAAAGCACAACGGTGGCTAAGCCAGACACAGTTTCAGAAGAAACTTCTCTGGAGTGACACAATAGAAGAACCTGGTATTCCAGTTTCCTGACATTAATCTTCACACCATTTTGATTTCCTCCTGTTTTTACCAAACTCAATCTTTCAAAATTCAATCTAATCCAATCCAGTTTTAGTTCTGTTCAGATACTCTCCGTGGTTCCTTAATTGAAGCAATGCTTCTCTTGTAAATGGTTCTTCAATGCACTTTTTAAAAACTGTGTTTCCACTTTTCAGTACTGAGAACCCTTTTTGCTAGAGTGTGGGCAGGTGCAGAGGGAGATGATTAGCAAGATAAGAAAGACAGTGAGTCAGTCAGAAAAGCAAACTCCTGCAGGGTAATTAAAGGGGTGGCTTTACTGACAGCTACAAGTCTTCTATATCTTAAATCATCTATCCATCCATCCATACCCACTCGACAGGGCACCAGCCCCTTGCAGGGTACCACACACAACCATTCAGTTACCTAGGGCCAGTCAGGCATAGCCAATTTACCCACCACGTGTGTCTTTGGAAGACGGAAGGAAACCGGAAGACCCAGTGGAAACCATTGTAGGACACAGAGAAGACACAAAAAAACTCTCCTGACCTGAGCGGGGATTGAACCTACGGCCCATGAAACTAAAATATATAAAGTATAAGTATAAAGCATTACCTTATAATTACATACACACAGTGACCAAGAATGAAATGTGTAGAGCAGTCACAGTTTCAGTCAGCAGTTGTTTTCCCCCTCTTATCCTGCACTTTTTAATACTTTACACTGGTCTCATCTTCTCATAAGAAACGTCCATCTTGCATAAACGTGAAAACAAAATGTGATTCACAGCCGGATAGAAACAGCCACTATGAAAATGTCTCGTTGTCACCGGTGGGAGTGCCGAGCAATGTTATTTCACTTAAGTGGTTCACAAAAAGTAAAAGCCATCAGTTCAGAGACTGTTCAAAAATGAAGAAGAGCATGTATCCTGCCTCCCTGCCTTCCTCCCATGTGAAGAATCACTAACTTTCCAGTACACTAGAAAGTACATGGGAAATCATTAATATTGCATTATGCTCTTTATTTATCAGTACATCCTGGTTTGGGTGTACCGCGTTGAGGAAGACCAGAAGTGTACAGTAGTCAGAACAAATATGGATCTGAGAGGTTAAGAAAGGGCATATAGGTTGTAGAGAGTGTGTTCGGCTCATGCATTCAACTCTCAATTGTGTCAAACAGCATAATCTTGAGGCAGAAGCTCAGCTAAAAGGCGCAGAAGCTCAGTAGCTTTTCTAATTTTCCCAGAACCAACTGTCCTTTCAAAGGCACAGAGGGTGGGTCAGGGTTTAAGGGGGGAAAGGTCAGTATTTCTGGGCTCCTTCCTGGACTGAAATCAGTTCCAGCTCATTAGAGGTGGAACGGAGCTTCCCTCAGGTAACACACACATATTTAGCATGATGCTAACCGTACACTTACCACAACTGTTGCGTTCCTTGGCACCAGCCAAGGAACCACAAAACAGCTCAGATAAGCAGAACAGGCCTGTTTAGCCAGAAGCCTGGGAGAGCAATAACCTCAAAGCTCTCTAGAATGAGAAAATACAATGCCTCTCTCGGCAGCCCAGAGCAATGATTAGACAGCGCCTACTGATGGCGTTTCTGAAACATGAACTATGCAGAATGAAAGGGCTAATTAAAAGGGGTTGCTCCAAGGACTACCAAGAGTCATTCAAAACTCTTAACATATATTGTAGTAAAATGAGAGTCTGACTACAAAAGAAGGCCAGCATTCCCTTCCGTACAGATTTTTCTTTGGTACTGTGAACATGCCGTTCAACCGTTTAACAAGAAATAGTTCTTATGATTTTCCCCAATGATTCAGCTGGACTGAAGTCCCAGTGAAGTTGAAGCTTTCTGTGGACTGGAGTGTTTATGTGGGTTCCAAAAAAGCTGTTGTGACGTTTTATTTGCAAATTGTTCTTATGATTTTTTTTTCAATGATTCAGCTAGACTAAAGTCCCAGTGAACTAAAATTTTCTGTGGGGAAAAAAGTGTGTTTTTAGTACAGTTTATGTAACGATAATATTAATTAAAGGAGATATATATATACAATTTCAATCCAATACACATTTTGTTAAAATTCAACAAATACTTCCTCACGGTTCGCTAGCTCTCCGGTCTGTTTGTGTGTCCAGTTTTCCTACTCAGCCCAGCTTTGTAAATACAAAGAAAGTAGCTCAGACAGAGAAACACAACACTATTCCAGCCAATCAGCAACAGGGGGTGTCTGTGTTCGTGCACAGCAAGGGGGAATCGATTTTTACTCACGCTAAAAACATGCTAGTTGTGTTTTGGATGCTGTGTTTTGGTCCACAAGCCCAGTGTTGTTATGCTGGCTGTGCACGTGTCTGTGTTTGGGGAGTGGAGCTTCTGATAGAGCACTTAAGGGAGGGATTTGGTTGTTTTGCTCTTAAGTTCAAGTATCAACTGTTGTTCTCCAGAATCACATTCAGCGGCTTTAATTTGGATGATCAGTTTTGTTCTTTTCACAAACATCCAACTCATCCTGAAGTTTTATGATGGTGCTCCAACACTCGTTGCTCAACAGCCCAAAGCTGGGGGACATGGTGACCATAAGCACCTTAAGCTTATATGCAGCTGCTTTTTTATTGGAGTTATACATGGTGATTGAATAGGTGCACCTAAAATACCTTACTTAATTCAATACTCAGAAGAAGTCCACATATGTTTTGGACATAGTGTATGAGCAAACCTTTGATAACCCCTCAATAACAAAAAATATGAGTGTGGAAAGATGTTATTTTTGGTCAAACTGCTTTCTGGCCTAACTGTTAAGTTACTAGGTAAGAACTCGACATGGCGCTGAACCAGATGCAGAAGGACACAGTGACATGCAGCGACTATAAAAAGAAATTCATTTGTTTGTGTGACTGCGGACACAATGCGCAGCATCTTAAAGCTCGGTCTTGGGACAGGAGATATGTAGGGCAAGCAGAAAGCCAAAGCAGGAGATCAGAGAGTTATGCAATAACTTGGTGTAATAATACAATCATGGAAGTCATCCAACCCAGCTGTTACACACATACACGCACAGCGGTTCCATCTCTGTATGTACACAACCTCTGGCCTTCTCCACAGCATGCTACACGACACAGCTCTTCACATTCACACAGCCGGAGCAGCAGAGTTACACAATCTGCAACATCTAAAAAAGGAAATCATTTATTTTCAGCTCAGCCCAGATTAGATAATTGATGATTCATAAAGCTGCATGAGAAAACCGTCTGAGAGACTGTGGAGCCTCTTTTGAGTAGGATGTGGCACTTCTCCATGGTCTAAAAGAAGAGGAGGTGTCAAGCTCATCATGCATTTACATCCTACTAAATATCTCCTAAATACGTGCCATCTGTTTTGAAAGAAAAACGGGAGGAGGGAGGAGGGGGGAAAGGACTGTTTTGTCGTTTGTGGTTTGAGGTTTCTTTAGTGGCTACAAGTACGGATGCGGAGCACATTATTGTTAGTGTGTTAAACTGTGGAGGAATATGCTCTTATGACTAGATCGTGGGTATTGTCAGTAGAATCCAACATTTACAGGTGTTCATGGAGTGAGATTCAGTCTGGTTTAGCTCCAAACGGGCAGAATGTTGGGCTGGAGGTGGGGGGTGGTTAGTGGTAGCGTCTATCTATCATGCAGTTGGCTGGTTGGGGGCTCTCCTCATCTCCTTCACTCCTTCCGAAGGCTGCTGTTGCTGGTCCAAAGTGTGAAATCTGGTGCGGCAGCTGTAGTCAAATTCATCCGGGGGTTGTTGATCCAGCATTTTTCTCTCACTGTGTACCCCATTTCATTTTGATTGGCATGGGGAAATCATCCTCATACAGTACTCTGTCATGTGAAAGACTGTGTTGTTACCCACTACGCTGCACCAACCGCACTATATATCTTATTGCTGTACTGCAGTTCTTTATTTAGCTGTATCAAATCAAGACGCCACTGCATTGTATGGAATAGAAACCTGCATTTAGTATCTAGCACTCAGTTTTCACAGCTATTTTTTAAGAACTGTCGCTGGTACATTTTGTCTTTGTTGCATGAACGGATTTCCCAGATGAGACAGATGGTGTAGATAGTAGAAATCACCCAGACAAAAGCCCAATACAAACCTATATGGGTTGGAGGATATCTATATCTATCTATCTATATCCATCTATCTATCTATCTATCTATCTATCTATCTATATATATATATATATATATATATATATATATATATATATATATATATATATATATATATCCTTCAGATACTAGACATTTCAGCCAATTTTATTAGAAGGGAAAAACTACAATTTCACATGGACATAAGTATTTAGACCTTTAGCTATGACATTTAGCTCTAGGGCACTCTCATTTCGCTTGATCTCTCTTTCTCATTAAGATGTTTCTATGCCTTGATTGGAGTCCACCTGTGGTAAGTTCAGTTGATTGGACATGAGTTGAAAAGACACACACCTGTCTATATAAGGTCTCACAGCTGACAATGCATATCAGAGCAGAAATCAAGCCATGAGGAGGAAAGAACTGCCTTTAAAGCTCAGAGACATTATGTGGAGGTACAAATCTGGAGAAGGCTGCCCTGAAAGTTTCCAAGAGCACAGTGGCTTCCAAAATTCTCAAATGGACTCTTTCAAAAGCTGTCCTTCCCTCCAAACTTCCAAACTAAGTAATCGAGGGAGATGGGCCTTGGTAAGAGGGGTGACCAAGAACCCAATGGTTACTCTGGCTAATGTCCAAAGATTCAAAGAAAAGGTCAGCCATCACTACTGTAGTAAATATGGGCTTTTGTGGCAGAGTGGCCAGACAGAAGCCTCTCCTCAGTAAAAGGCACATTAAAATCCTTAAAAGATTATCTGGTCTGATGGCACCAGGAAAGACCAGACCAAAAAAGAGACCTGAAAATGGCTGTCTATTGAAGACTGGAGGCTGTAATTGCTGACAAAGGTGCTTCAACTAAGTACAGTAAAGGGTCTGAATACTTACATCAATGCAATATTTAAATTTTTCCTTTTTAATAAATTTGCCACAAATTTCTAAAATTCGCTTTCTTATTAAGAGCAAAATGATGTACATCACAGATTAAGAGCAAAAATGTACATTCACACCTAATACTGAGTAGGTCCCCCTTGTGCACCCACAACAGATCTGACAATTTGAGGCATGGACTCCACAAGACCTCTGAAGGCGTCCTGTGGTATCTGGCACCAAGACGCGAGCAATGTGAACGTTGTGAGGTGGAGTCTCTATGGTTCAAGATCTGCCTGATGTTTTGGAGATGATCTGATGTTCTGTCATCTAACCATCCCATTTTTCCTGCTTTTAACACATTACCTTTAAGAACTGACAGTTCATTTGCTGCCTAATATATCCCACCTCTTGACAGATGCTACTGTAGATGAAGGTAATCAATCTTTTTCACTACACCTGTACATTATATACACACACACACACACACACACACACACTGTGAACTTGTCTTCATGGTGATACAAGATTTTTGTGCGACAGCAACAATATATATATATATATATATATATATATATATATATATATATATATATATGTCTCTATACAGACAAACAAAGCCCCCAACACAGATGCTGATATAATCCCACCCGAAGGCCTGACATGTTTATGGGCAACAGAAGGACACCCCCCCCCTTTTTTTGTTCACATCTTCAATCTTGGGCAATGTCCTAACAAGCAGGCGGCTCCTGGTGTGTGAGTAAAGCTAATGGCACTTCTCTGACATTAATATGCTCTGGTTTGGAGCTCTTTCCTGGCTAATTATCACTTGGTACACAGTTTATGGGGTGCTTAGTGCTGTTTCGTAGATAAACGCGCTGGATTGGTTTTGGGTGGCTGGGCCAGATGGCCGAGCCTGGAGGGCGACGTGGGAGTGCGTGGCGTCTCTCGCCTCAGCCCCTGTTCCAAACGTGCATCTGCAGACACACAGACACGTGCGTGCATGCACGTATGCACATGCCCGTGTACACACACACAAATCGCGCCACTTTTTTCAACACCTGCTAAAGGCTGTCGTGTCTGATTTCAATCAGGTTAATTTTAGTGAAGAACTTGAGTGACTGCTGAAAATATTGCCAGGGTTGTATTTGGACATGCCTGCATACATTACAAAATGTTCGACCTGTCTGGGAATGCTTTCACATTAAAGGCACAAGACCCTTCAGCACATTCTTTCACAGCAAGCAGAGCAACGGCACGTGCGGGGAAAGTGAATAATGAATAAATGATAAATAGCCTGAGGAGCAGAGAATGAAGAAAGATTAAAGCAGTGCAAACAGGCTCTTTTCACATGGCCACCCTGCTACTTCCGCCAAGTCTATGAAGCAGTTAATTGCAGCTGTGGTTGGAAGTTTACATACATGGTAATGCTGGGCTTTTAATGATTTCTTTTTCTGAGGCAGAATGAATAAACAACATATATCTTTAATAGAAAAAAGAGATTTTTTGGTGCACAGCTCAAATTAACCAGGTCAACAAGGTTGTACACAAATAGTTAAATATTCAATTAGTGGTGCTGATGTTCCAAAAGGTCTTTAACTTGCCAAAGTCAAGGCCTCTTAACCTCCTGTTAGTGATCGTCATTGACTACAGCTGGTAACTTCTCTGTGCACTCATTGGATTGACCAACTTACAGTACAATGAGAAGGTCCGAAAAGCTCAGTTCAGATCTAAGAAAAATGATCACAGATTTACACAAGCCTGGATTGTCTCTTGCAGCCACTTCTAAACCACAGCAGATTCCAAGAACATCCGTTTAAACAATTGTAGTCACTTTGCCAAAGTCTTCAGTCTTCAGCCGATTGGTTTAGATGGACAAAACTAGTTCAAATTGGTTCAGATGGTCAGGAACAACTCAAGAACCAACTATGAACCGACTGAAGTTTGGAGAAAAGCTACATAGTCAGAAAAGACCAAGCTTGAGTCGTTTGACCACAATAACCAAAGGTATGTTTGGAGGAATAAAGGTGAGGTATTCAACCTCAAGAACATGATACCAACTGTTAAGCATGGCGGTGGTAGCATCATGCTTTAGGGCTGTTTTGCTGCAGGTGAAACTGGTAAAGTGGATACAATGATAAAGAACTATAGGACTACCTTAGATCTTCAGCTAGACTGGATAGAATGGATAAAGCAGGCTAACATTAAGCTTTTGGACTGGCTTTTCTGTGGTAGGTAATGACTACCACAAACGCATGGTCATGATGCAACATGTTAAAGGACCCAATATTATGTAACCCAATATTAGGTAGGTGTGCTGTATGTATAATTTTGATTCTGTATGTAAAATTCTGAGCCTGTGTTGACCCCCCCCCTCAAAATGAAATGGAACCTTGTACCACCCCACAACTCTGACTCCACCGCTGTTGCTACTTGCTACACCGCTATTTCATGGACAGCCTTGCCATGTTGCTGCCAGCAAGTAGACCATTGTAAGCATGCTGTGGGCCTGAGATAAATCAGGGGTTACCAGAGGAGAGACTGTTGGCATGGTGGCATGAGCTGTCTTGTGCAACCAGACAGGTGCAGTGTGTCAGAGGCATTGCACAGTGGGCATGCAGTACTGTTATCCCCGTAACAGGAAGACAGTGGCAACTCGAGAGCTACGTGCTTCTCAGTGACCGTCTAGTAGATGCTAGATAAATCTGGCACCTGAAATCTGGCATCTGAGGAGCTGGAATTTTCCAGTAAAACGCCTTCCTCTGAAAATTCCCTGGAAGTTAGTGATTATATGTCTGCCTCCTAAGGGCAGCTTTTCCGGCAGTAAAGAAAAACAAGGGCGAGTCTGCAAGGATCCTAACATTACTACGGTGGCACCACACCTTACACTGCGTCGCAAAAGTGGGAACTTCTTTCTAAACAATATTTCTATTTATGTAATAATAGCAATAAAATATATGCTGACAAACCTAGCAAACGTCTGTGTTTCAGTTGCTGTAAAACAGCAGCAGCTACAGATATAACACTGAAGGCAGCATCAAAACAGATGGTTGTCAAACCAACCAGATGAGTGTTTCACCAGATGAAGGAGAATAGCAAAAGCAAATGTGCAGCTTTTTCCTGCTTGCTCCTCACGTCTTCAGGGGATAAACAGATCCAGTGTGTTGTGAAAGAGTTTGCCCACAACTGTTTAGAGAAGTCAGCTGTAGGAAGTTTCTGAGGGCAGCATGTGCCACTAGCCCAGGTGGCAGCTGTGCTAGCTTATGGAGAGCTTTGCTGGGTCATTGGAGCTTGTCTGCTTCAGCAGAGGCCAAATTAGAAGCAATTGTTTGAATCCTGCAATCTGAGTGGCTAGTTCAGTCTTGTGATGTGATTGGTTGATTCAGCTCAGCATTCTAATTTGGCTACCCGATTCCTGCAAACTGACCGGCTGCCTGAATCATACAATCTCATCGACTGCTTGAGTCCTGCAATTTGATTGACGGCCAGAATAGTGTCATTTAATTGGCTGCTTGAATCATGTAATCTAATTGGCTGGTTTGATCCTGCAATCTGACCAACTGCCTAAATCCTGACACCTGATTGGATGCTTAAATCCTGTCATGAAAGTCACTGCCTAAATCTTGCCATTTGATCGGCTATCTGAATCCTGCCACCTGATTGGCTGCTTGAATCCTGGCACAAAAGTGACTGCCTGGATCTTGCTATCTGAATCCTGCAATCTGATTGGAAGACTCAATCCTGCAATCTTATTACCTGCCTGAATTCTGTCATTTGATTGGGTGATTAAATTCTACAATCAAAATCGTTGGTTTAGAGGTATATTTAGACCTTATGCATAATCTTTACCACATTATTGTATTTTATTTTATAATTTACAGCTATCCCTACCACAAATTAACACACATAGAAAAAAGATTGTGAGTTTCCTGCAGTGCTTTCTGCTCTCAGACAGGTTCCTTTCTTCTTTTGCTGATGAAGAGCGGCTTCAGGCCCTTAAGCCAAACGCAGCACAGCACTGACGTGTTGACATGACTGAAAGATTGTAAGTGCCAAGATGTTTTGTGGTAATGTGGCCTATCAAACAGCCTGGTTCTCCTGAAAGAAATTTGTCACAGTAGCTGTTATGCTGAGTGACAGCTCTTTGAAAACTTATCTGACTGCACACGTCTGAGCTGCACTCTGTTCTTCTGCTCTCACGCCCTACTATCACTGCATTTTAGCTCAACACTCTCTTCACTCATCATCAGCACGAAGGCATTAAGGCAGCTGTGCGAGTCCAGACACAGTAGCCAGTGTATATATAAAATATCTCCAGCTTTCCAAACTCAACTGGGTGGTAAGGGTGGCTGGTTTGCTTACTGGTAAGAGAGTTATGCATCTACCTAAAGGTAATGGGACTGAATCTCTTGGTCTTGGCTGGGTGTGGCTGGAAAAGTAAGTAACAGTCTTCACTCGTTAGACAAAGACCCATGTTTACTCGATGGAATTTGGCCTCCGTCTTTAACCTATCTATGCAGTGAACACACACACACTCACACATACACACTAGTGAGCAAACACACACAGTGACAGTGAGCACACATGCCCAGAGTGGTGGGCATGCATCGCTGCAGCACCCAAGGAGCAGAGAGTGCTAGGGGGCTTGCTCACGGGCCCAACAGTGGCAGCTGGCAGAGCCCAGGTATCAAACCCAGAACCCTGCCATCAATAGCCCGGTGCTCTAATGACTCACTACTGTTACATTAACACTCCCAAAATGTATATAATCCCAGCCCACTAGCGAAAGCCCTACCCAGTGCTGGCGAAATGACAAAACGTGATGCTGACTTTGGGAGAATATGGAACTGTTGATACTGGAGAAGCAGCACATCACCTCCAGACTCGTCATAGGAATACGGGTTGCTATGTGAACCAGACCTTGTGGCCGAGGCTGTGCTAGTGTCCGCAGAAGAGGAGCTCAAACTCAGCCCATGATTAAGCAAAAGACGGGGGGAGCAAACAGGGATCCACGCTATGCTAAAAGCTAATATCTCTTCTCTCCATCATCTGCTTCCTTGAAAACATACTGGACTACCTCAGCTGAACCACCGCACCGAAGCTAAACTCACTTTAGAGGAGAAAGCACTGTTGTTGTTTTTTTTAAACTGAAGAGCTAAACCTGTGGAAGCGAGTGGGGGCGGCTCAGAAAGCTAACCAGCTACAATCTCTTCAGTTTGCTAACAGCACATCACACTATAAGGACCCAACACTATCCAGTTAGACTCATAATTACAGTGTTTTGTGTTAAAACTATACTATAATCTGCAGTTTTTGTGAGCCGTCACTCATGAAAGACTTGTTAGTACTTCAAGCAACTTCCTGAACATCGATGGTCTGAACACTACTTTCTTCCCAATATTCTGGCAGTATATGTGGGTACTATGATCTGAGCTATTCTCTCATTGCATGCCATTGTGATAAGTTAACTGCAAAAGCTTTAAAAACAATACATTAAAGAGATCTAAATAGGAATCTGATGCTTTTACCGTCTAACAACGATCACTTGTTGGGATGTAAACCCACAAGCTGACGATTGGTGGATCAACCCTTTTAGCACTAGGCAACCAGTCCTTACTTAAGAAGTTCCCTTAGAGTCTCAGCATCCTGGCCTGTAAATTATTCATGTATTATAATTAATCAAATATTTTGATGCTTACATTTCATTCTCATCCCACCACTATGAGAGACTGGCTGCTTGTCTAGTACACAAACTGGGAGCAGCTGGCTGGAATGCTGGTGCCTGTTCTGGGAGATTAGAGGATAAATCACAGATACAGTGAGGAGGAACCGACAGCCCATCAGGGGGCGTGTCGAGGGGTTGCACTTACAGAGGGCGCTGTGTCCTTGACTGGGGGCTGCACATGTCATCCGTCACATCCGCCATTCACAGTTCACAGGTCCATGCTCAGTGGGGACCTGGTGTACAGTGTGCGAGGATCATTAACCCAGCAATCGGAGAGATCATTAGCTAATCCAAAATAGCTAGAATAGAGAATGAAAAAAAAACGGAGAAAAAGAAATACAGGTCAAAGTCACATGACATTTTAATATAATTCTCATTGCATTTAAATATTAAACAGATATGAAAAAGCGCTGTGCAGCGTTTACTGCAGACGAGTGCTGCTGAGACGAGATGCAGTTTCCACACATCACTCTCTGCAATATGGCTCTGAATATCCTCTTTTTACAGTTTAATGGGCAGATCTAGGTGCCCAGCCAAGTCTTTGGCCTGGCCTGTATGGAGATCTGCCCATTACTGACTGATTTTCACACTCAAGATCATCTCCACCATACTGCTACAACTTGACTTATTGTTGCTTGACTCATACTATCATAACAAAAAATCATAAAATTAATAAAAAACATATCAGTGTCTTTGGGTAAAAGTCATTTTCCTGTATTTCTCCAATTTAACTACCAATTTAACAACCTTGAATTATGAAGCCGTCTGAGAGTCAAAGTAGTAATATGAGCATGTGGTGCTATGATTGGGGCCAGCTGGCACAGGACCACCTATTTTTATCATTAGCCCACCCAACATGATTGCTGAAGTTGGGGGTGCAGAGTCTGGCAGTGATAGATCGGATGCTCCGGTACCTTCTACCAGACGGCAGCAGTGAGAAGAGTCTGTGTGAGGGGTGGGTGGGGTCGTCCACAATGCCGGTGGCTTTACAGACGCAGCAGGTGGTGTAAATGTCCATGATGGAGAGGAGAAAGACCCTGATGACCTTCTCAGCTGTCCTTACTATTCGCTGTAGGGTTTTGCGATCAGAGATGTTGCAACTCCCAAACCAGACATTGATGGAGCTGGATGCTCTCCACAGACCCTCTTTGGAACATGGTGAGGATGAGAGGGGGAAGATGAGCTCTCCTCTGTCTCCCTAAGAAGTAAAAGTGCTGCTGGGCTCTTTTGGGTAAGGAGCTGGTGCTGAGGGACCAGGTGAGGTTCTCTGCTATGAGCCACCAACACATTGTCAGTCACCAATCTACATCTCTAATAAGGGGGGTTGTTCAAGGCAACAGTTGTATATACACTATATGGACAAAAGTATTGGGACACCTGACCATTCATTGTTTCTTCTGAAATCAAGGGTATTCAAAAGAGTGCTACTGTACAGAACCCTTATTTGCTGAGACTGTCCATGTTTCAGTGCTGAATCATTGAGTTTCCTGTCACACTGGTACAAGGAGTTGATGGAGAGAAAATGTAAGCAGCATTGCTGTGAGCATTCAGCAATTCATAAAAACAGAAAGTCGCATTTGGGAATAAAATACTGTTAATCACTTGGGCCCATGTCTGTGCCCCTGTGCCCCATTATACCACTGAGAACAAAGACAAGCAAGAGGAGAGTGAACAAGCATGAAGGAGGGAAAATGTGGAAGATGTGCAATACAGAGCGATTAGAGGAGGCACACTAAACATTTAATGACTGTAAAGGTCATAAAACGCACCATGACAGGCAGCTGATGTCTGCACACTCTGTGCTGAGAAGAAAGCAGGGTTGATGATGCGGATGTTCCCACTGCCCCACTGCTGCAGTCATTACGGGAGAGCATCAGATTCTACGAGATTTCGATTTGGCTGCCTACCTTCTACCTTCAGCATGCCAAGAGGGGCCAGGACACCACAATGATTAGATTTAGGTCCCGTCCACACACATCTGAGTATTTCTGACAATGTAGGTTTTTCTCTCTGGCTCTAGCAGCGTTTCTGACAATCTCGCCGTCTACGCAAATTGGACCAAAATCATAGTCATCATATCAAAATCATAGTTTTTTTTTACACTGCTGTGGTGATGTGGCTGCCTCTGAATAACCCTTGCACTCCTGATCAGGCAGAGAAGTAGAGTTTTTGTAACAGTGGGTAAACTCTGCTGTTAATCGGCACCAAGAATGCACAAATAAACTGCCTACCAGCTTTTTTCAAAAGCGCTGTTTTGCCCATCCACATAAAAACAAAAATTGACACCCTGGAGAACGATTTCAAAAACCTTGTTGTAAATGACTGTGTTTTTTTGTGGATAAGAGGCCAAAACACAGATATCCAGGGATATACAAGGACAGGGGCTAAGTTACAGGCATTGGATATTTATAACAATTCAATGCAGAAATATAACATTTCATCACAAATCAGTTAAACCTGATTGTTATGACATATATACTCAATTCAGAATGATTAAATACACAAAAATGACTTAAAGCAACATTATGTAGAATTTTAACCGTAAAATAACAGCTCCAAAATCCTGCTGATGCTCCACTGACCTGTAATAGGGAGAACAGTGACACTGTTGTTGG
The DNA here is from genome assembly GCF_030463535.1 of Salminus brasiliensis. Classification (NCBI taxonomy): domain Eukaryota; kingdom Metazoa; phylum Chordata; class Actinopteri; order Characiformes; family Bryconidae; genus Salminus; species Salminus brasiliensis. The sequence continues at coordinate 9,458,142 of NC_132896.1, forward strand.
TACTTCTGGCTCAGCATGCCGATGAGCACTGTGCACCGTGTAACTCTTGTAAAGCAGGCAGGACATTGCCCTTGAGAACTCTGTAATGCTGCGTAACCCGTGACAACTTTGTGTAAAATCCTGTAATATTACTCTTCTGCCTTGAACCAGGTGCTTCATTCACTTCAGATGCCCGTTCTGCCTCTCTCAGCTTGTCGACAAATGCATGTTTATAGCTGTGCACAGCTTATAGCTTAAAGCACAATTTGTATTTATGTCAGTGTCTTTCTTGAGGGGTGGCTTGGTGCGAATTACAGGGGAGAACGAGAACTGGCACGTTTCACATACTGCTGCTTTAAGAAACATGAGCATATAAAAGCGACACATCAAGGCTATTTTTTGGGGGGGGATACTGTCTGAACGTATTCAGGTTAGGATTAGACGCATGCTTTACTGGATATAATCAAATACAATCAATTCTGTCACCCACAAATTATTGCACTTGAATGGTCACCAATGATCACTACATCGCAATGCAATGATGCATTTGGGCACCCTATGGGGTATCAGGCCATATTCATCATCAACACTCCCATTAACAGCAGAACGTGCACTCTTGCAGGATTGCCTTGCCCCATCTGTCACACCTTTTGACCTTGAGTAAGGATGAATGTTTACAACCCCTACAAGTGCTCTTCCTTATGACTCTTAATATAACACAATTAAGACTGGCGATGAGAGAATATACAAGAATGTCACTCAGCAGCTCTTTCGGGATGTAGAGAACAGAGTGGGCAGGTACAGGCAGGAGTTGTGAGAGACAAAGAGCTCTGCCAGGGCCTAAGTACCTGATGCCTGGCCTCTACAATGAATGATTGATGAGGTTTACTAACCAGGCTGCTAAGATGCTTATCAAGTTCAATCGCTCCCAGTGGGCTCCGCCCGGTAATGTAGGTGCGCTTTATGGTACGTGACTATAATTTAGCATGGCAAAGTATCTAGGTCAAGCAATACACACACACAAAAAACACACCCACACAACATACACACCATACACAACATAATAGATCTTTCTGGACTCCATTAATACAAGGTCAATAATAATGACCCTGTTCTCTGGGCTTCAAATCCCTTATCAACATAAACAGGGTAATTACAAGGTCAGGTTAATGATTACGATGAACTTATCTGCAGGAAATACACTTCACTTCTTCATGACAATAAGGAAAAGTATTATTATTATTATTATTAGTCTAGGAAAATAGGAAAGTCATATGTAAACTATTCATTTTCTCTCTCAAAAAATAAAAAATTACACAAAATCCTTTTCAGGGGACTTTCTCTCAGTGTTTCCACAGGGAGATCTTTCCACACCTGCAAAGTTCAATTTTAGGACATCAGAGCATTTGCAGCTTTTCACCTTCCAAGTCATTTCACATTTTGTGATGCTGAGGTCTGGACCCTGGGCTGGACAGTCTACTCCTCTGAGAACACCAGCAGCCTCTTAGCCAGCCCCTCTGATAAATCCATCTCAATCTTCTCAGCAATGTAGAATGGATTTCTTCCCAATAAAACATGTTCTGGAGGTTCTTTCATTACGTACCCAGGTATATTTATACTTATCAACATCCAGGATGCCTTATAGTGCACCATGCTTGATAGACTGGTTTCGGAGGACCTGTCTTGCTTTGGTGGTGTAATACTGCCTTCAGTCACTGCCAAAGATCTCAGAGTTAGACTCAACAGTAAGAGCTTCTTACTGGGAATTTAGACCCAAAGTGTTGAGTTTCTTCTCACATTGGAAGGATGGAGAGAAACACCTATGGAGAACAAAACAGCTTGATTTTCCTGTAAAAGCTTTAAGTGCTGGTTAGCTGGTAGGGGCAGTCTACCAGGTCTTGTGTGGTTGTGTGGAGGAAGGCCTTTGGCTTTTCTCCTTATACATGTGGATTATCTTCTGTTTAATCTCCTCAAAAATACACAATGGAAAAGAATTGGGAAACCTACACAGTACACCTACAGGAGCATCTTTTTTTTAAATCCATAGGCATTAATATGGAGCTAGTCCCCCTTTGCAGCTCTAACAGCAGGTCTGGAACTCAGTTATTGAGTCAGCAGAGCATTGGAGACTTTTATGCGCTGAGCTCAGCATTTTGCCCTGACCCCGCTCTATAACTTCATGTGGTTTGTCACTTCATGATTGAGTTGCTGTGATTCCTAAATTCTTCCACTTTTCAATAATCCCACTCATGACCGATATATCTAGGAAGGAAGAAATTGTATCAGCTCCTATTTCAGAACCACGCTGGAATTCAGTGAGCTCTTTAGAACCACCCATTCTTTCACTAATGTGTGGAAAGGCAGACTGCATGGTTAGGTGTTCAATTTTGCTTCAAGTATGGCTCAGATTGACCCACCATCCTTTAAAATGCACAGAAGACAAGCATCCAGACCTTTTCTGTCCAGGCACTGAAGTGGTGGACGAACTTCCCCTGGGTGTCTGAACAGCAGAGTCGCTTGCTGTCTTCAAACGCAGACTGAAGACCCATCTTTTCCAAGAGTACTTGGGTTAATGCAGTGTCGAGTATTGTGGTCTACATACTGATTTTTGTATTTACCTGAATCAGTGATCACCTGAATTCAGTGATCAAGATCAAGTGTCCCAATACTTTCATATATATAGTGTATCTCCTGAAAAATGAATAATGTAATGGTCAATTTTATTGTAAAGGAAGCAAATGAAGGGCGGTTTTTGACCTTTGCGCAGTCCTGTATGCACAGAAGCATCACATAGGTGTTCTAATAGGCCCTGAAACCTGAAACCAACCAGCTGTAAGCTACTATAAAAGCGATTGTATCCTTAGTGCCGCATCTCTGCTTGTGAAGAGCTTTCTCATCCTGTGGTTCACTTCAGGTTGAGAGCAGGACTGCTTTTTTACTACAATGACATCAAAAGGCTCACTGTGGGCCTTCACGTTCATACTGTCCATTATATCACTGTGGGATTTCCTTCCGAAACAAAGCATTCGCCCGCCCCTCTGACCTCTCTCTGCCTTTGAACACCAACTCATGAGTGGGAGCTGTGAATGAATGATGAATTACCCCCAGAAACAGCGCTGTCGCCCAGAACAATCCGACTGCTGCCTCAAAAAAAAAGTACTTTCCTGCCACAGTGTTTACTCTACAGCCAAGGACATTACATTTTTCAGGCCAGGGTCTTCAGGATTAATGAGGCATGTGTGGTGTGGCGATGCCCAAGCGTTGTGTGCTAGACTGTGAGATTGGCCGGTTCTGAGTGGATGAGGAGCGGGATTTGAGCAGATGGTGGCTAGCGGAGGTGTGATTAGCTTCCTTCACACTGGACCACGCACTGGCAGGTGAGCACGACCCTTGCTGAGGCTGCTCTGCCATGTTGGGTTTTTGCAATTTTGAAACTTTCAGCTCGACTTCAAGATGATACATGCGTTGCCATTAAAGTGGCGAGGACAAATTCTCCAAAGAGCAAGCTTGAGGGTAATGGCCTTCATATGATTTGATATTTCCTCCAATCAGAAGAAAGTATTAATGATTTGAGGTAGGTCTGGCCAATGTATTGAACTTCTACAGGATAGCTGCATAAAAGCATCATGTATATATCATGAATATGTCAGGTATTGTCAACAAGGTTTTCCCAAAGGCCATATGGCATGAGTGTCTGTTTAAATCACAAATGTACTCAGTCAGGAATTAGCCAGATACCTTAAAAACAAGCCATTTCACCCCCTAAAGCAGCATCAAGCTAAGACTGGCTGGTTTATTGGTATTATATGATAAATTTGCATAAGGTCATCGTAAATATCATAAATGTATCTGTAACCTAATCTAATCTAATTATATACTTGCAGTGAAGTTTTTTGAAGGCCTTGTGTCAACATCACAAATCCCACCCCCAAATGTTAAATCCTAATCTGGCACTCAAGATTTCCCCTCAAGAGGCTTCAGTCTTCAAGAGCATCATTACAGCCAGATGAATTAGATTTCTGCTGAAGACCAGGTCATGAGAACAGTGTGTGGAACTACACTCCTGGATAAAGACATTCACCTTCAATCTAAAGCCCTGCAAACTCGAGCTTGAGTTACTCGAGCAAACTGTTTTTTGACTTCAGTGAAGTAGAGGAAGTAAAGGCAGCCTCCAAAAACTACTTGAAAATTAATTAGGTCTAAAAACACTGTGACTGAGAGAACTGCAGTGGACTTTTGTAGTGCAGCTATCATCTGTCAGCAGAGGAACTGAAGATTGCTATATGCCTTTCTTCTCTTTTCAGCCTGAAATTAAATGCTAAAGCCAGTGAGAGGTGTGAGCCCCTGATGAGCTGTGAGGATTATGATGAGGATCTGGATTACTGACATTGTCACTGTGATAGAACATCTAGTAGGATTAGGTATGTTCTTGATTCTTGCAACAACAAAAATCACTTGAATGTAGATTATGTTCTTTTAAAGTAAAGTCCCTTCAACCAGAAGCCTCTGGAGACATGCGGAGACATCGTAAATGTAATCTTGACAATTAATGAGATGAGAACAGTGTTAGAACTGTTGATTGGCTTTGGGGTAGGCCTCATCATCAGCCCTGGTCTTGCACCATCCGGACTCCTGCATATCCTGCCCAATTTATAGGCAGGGGGCGGAGCCTACCCTCTGGCATTCGTCAGGACCAAACTGGTGGCGGTGGGGTGGAACAGGTCTTTTAACAGGTCTTTTAACAGGTAATTAGATATCTTTTAACACAGGTTGTGGCTTGTGATTGGCTGAAGAACGGTCTCCTTGTAGAAGAACAGCATTGCATACTGGTATTTTAATACACCAAAGGAACCCTGATATGAAGTGATCCCACAAAACCCTGCCAGGGTCTGTGCATGTTACAGTGATGAGAAACCGCAAAGTCATCCAAGTGCTGAACCAATAGAAAACAAGTACATTAAACACCAAAAGAAATGTCACTGACCATAGAAGACTAAAATTAAATACAAATTTGCACGAGTCTGAACTTCTTTGAGAAGGGCCAAATTGTGACAGCTAGACGACTGGGTCAGAGAATCTCCAAAACATCAGGCCATTCACCGGGGTGTTCCCGGTATGCAGTAGTCAGTACCTACTAAAAGCAGTCAACCGGATACTGGACACATTGAAGGCTCATTGATGCAATATATATCAGCTCTGTGAAGAAAGTGACCTACGGTAAGAAGTTGGGGCCAAAAAAAGATCCACACAATAAAGTTTGCATATTAATCAATCAGCCGAGACCTGTTTGGTTTGGTGTAGAAGTAAATAGTGACCCACAATGTTATGCTGTACATGTACAGTACATCCACATTATGACTAAACTTCACCACATAGCTGAACGCTAGCGTAGCCATTTTAGTCAACAGGTGTTGTGCCAGACCACCATTCCCCCTCACAAGTGCGCACGTCACACAGACATATGGACAGCAGATTATCTATGTGATTACTGTTGTTTCTACTTATAAACACATATCTCCCGTCCGGAAATTCAAGATTAAGTTGTGAGTGAGTTATAAATAGGAGTGTAATCTGTGGTGTTCACATTCCAGAAGTTGCAATTACTCTGACCCCATTGTTCGTTTTGACAGATTCACAGTAAGTCATACTGAGCTCAGAAAAAAGATTTTGGTAACTATTGACTTGTAGTGTTTGTTAGCAACATTAGCCTCAAAGCTCCAGTTTAAAACCAAAGTAGTATGTATCTGAAGACCAAACATTTCTTGGCTGATTAGGGAAAGTGGGCAGTTGTCGAAGTGCATTGAATTAAATGCGATGTGTACCTCTATGCTTGACTGAGAAGAGGATGCTGACCCTGTATGTGAGAACAGGCTTCCCGTCTGTGCAGGAACCGATTGCCCAACTGGAAAGTGCACAGCTGTCAACAAGCCAGAGAAGCGACAGTGATACTGACCCTGCAGCTCCAACTGGTTACCAGAATGCTTCTGTCACACATCTTCCAAAAACACCAGCATGTGCCAAACTCCCCCACTGAGGTTTCACATTCGACACACAGAGCCGGACATCCACACTTCAGTGGCTCGGCCTTGCCATAAACTTGGACGAGAGTGTGCGTTGCCGCTGCTGAGCTTTTGCCTTATTTCGGTCTGCTACAGCATCATCTAAATGTGGCGTTTTACAATGCAGGCCCATGCTGGAGCACTTAGCATTATCATTTAAATCTTGTGCGGTCGCTCCATGTTTCACAAGGCCAAAGGCAGTAAACACAGCTTAGAAGTGGCTATGGGAGAAGGAACTGTTCGGAGCGGAGCAGTTTATAGGTCATTAATTCTGCAAACGAAACAAACAAAATAAGCACATCATCTCAATGTTGATCTTATTGTTTTTTAAGGAACCTTAAAACAAATCCAGTCATCAAAGTCCTTTCTTTTGCAAGTTGTTTCTGAGAAATGAGGTGAAGGCTTCCAAAGCTCTGATTGCGACATCCTTTTCTCCAAAGCCAAAAGCAGATGAAAAACTGAAGCAGATGGACATTAGTGTCTAAACAAAATCTGGCACCTCACTCCTCACCTCATCAGACTCACTTATTATTTTGCACTTACGCCATTGAACAAAAAAAAAACAACAGAAAAAAGTCTATTAACTGAGCAGAACATATTTTGGGTGGATTTAACAAGTAGATTTTTAGGAAGCTGAAGAGTCTGCTGGAGTGTAGCAGCACTGTAAGCTTCAAAATGTACCAATTCATCTTCTATACATGGAAAATTCAGTGATGACACAAAGCAACACATTAGCATCCAAACACCTGTTCAGCCTACAGTAGTTTAGCTCAGCCTGCATATACACTCAAGTTGAAGCAACACTATGGAAAATGGGAATTTCTTGCTCCTGGGCTCCCCCTACAGCTGTGGCATAATATTCGAGCTGTGAGCCACCACTAAAGAAAACCTTTTCCTGGACGAGTTGAGGGAGACAGAATTGTCACTGTAAGTGAGAGGAGCATGAGGACTGATCAGATTTACTTACTGCAGCACGCCGAGCCCAGAGTAGTTGCCAGACAGTGATGCTATTACAGGTCAGAGGAGCATCAGAATGATTCTGTTATTTTAGGTCAAATGTCAAATGCTGCATAATGCTGCTTTAAAAGAGGGTTTCAGCCCAGACTGCTCTTGGAATGAGGCACAATTTGGCACAATGTGGACCAGCCAATCAGAACAGAGGCCGTTTGCATAGCTTAAAGGCACAGTAAGAATTGTAAGTGAAGTTGGAAAACAGTCATATCAGGAAGATTATGAACGAACAAAACATTCTATTTAATAAAAAGGAACTCTGTAAATTATGACCCCTTTACAGCAGTCTTGCATCTTCATGCTGTTCTGTAATGTAGCGCAGTAGACCGGCTGCTGCTGGATTTCTGTCAGACAGAACCAAAGCCTGCGTCAGAGTGGAGAAAACAGCACAAAACCCAATTGGTCTCGAATGCGATCTGTTTGGCATATTGCAGGCCACTCTGCATGGGTGGCTGCGCTGGCAGTTGGATGCCATCTGCCCGTTTTCTCTGTCTGACTGCAACCAGCTGTGTGGTGGGAACCAAGCTTTCACACAGCGTCAGGCTGTCTGTCAGTGCCATAATTCACCATCACTTCCAATCTCATCAAGTGGCCCTCTGCCCTACCAAGCTCATGCTAACTGACTGAGAGGAGGAGATAGCGTTGAAGAAATAGGCCTTTCTTTCAAACCTGCATGTTTGGATTTCTCTGCGACACTGTGGATGTAATCGCTACGGATGTGAGCTGAGCGCTACAGCTAAGATTGCTATGACTCCCTAGATTACTATTAGCAAAATTAGCACCTCTATATAGCTAGAACACTACTACAGAGACATGTTGCAAACAGACAATTTCGTATGGTGTAAGCCACGTTCGGCTGCATACATCCACTGCTTTGTATCTGGACTTCTGGGATGCACTGTGGGGTTGTAGGAGTGCTGTGGATGTTCTTCACAGTTTCCGGACACTACTACACTACTAAAAACATGCACTTAAAGCTGCATTATGAGAGAACTGAGTTTTTTGCTCCTGGGCTCTACAGTTGGAAAGTGTCATTTACGTTTACACCACAGTTGTAAATACAAATTGTGATTGGAGCACCCCTTGTGGACAGCTATACACATGCATTTGGTTGTGAAGGGCAGCTCCACCAAAGCTCCATAGTGCAGTAGCAGCATTCTAGGCCAGAGTGGCAATGACAGAGACGCCGTTTATCCCTATTACACATCAGTGTACCTTCAGAAAGAGGGTGAAGCTGTAACAAAATGCTGCAAAATGCAAAGTAATGTCATAGTTAATGTAAAGAAGAGTTGCAGACACAGCCTGTGACACCCAAGCGTTCCCCCTCATTCAATTTTCATATCTCCCATCTGGGTCCCACAGGTTCCTCACCCTGTCATGGGAACACCACATCGCCATCCATGACCGTAACATGTAGTGTTATGGAATTAAAAGTATTGTGCGTCTTTAATAACCTGACATGCCCTGGCAGCACTCGGACGTTTTTCCACCCTGCAGGGCGAGGAGATGCATCAGAGGGAATGCCAGGGTTCAGAGGCAAGCCACTAAACATAATGAGAGATGACTTGAAAGGATTTGAAAGGCATGAAAGAGAGAGAGAGAAAGAGAGAGAGAGAGAGAGAGAGAGAGAGAGAGAGAGAGAGAGAGATCCTTCCCTTCGTAAACACTGATTCTCAGTGGGGTTAAACTCATGCAAAGATTAGCTCTCTTAATTAACAAGTAGCTGCGCCATGGGGCAAACCTCTAATACAGCCGGGTATTACAGTGCCGTTGTTCTGGGCACTCTCATTCCTCAATCTGAATGACATTAGCACCTCCCTTTTTTGCCAATGGTTTAGCAACCGAGATAATGGAGTTAGTAAGTTATAGTGACCTTCACAATAACTCTCTTATATCTTATCTCATAAGATATAAGATATGATCAATATCTTGTTGCCAGGTTCGTATGAAGTATGATTTGTGAAGGGCTGCTCACTTCACTGACCCCTGCGTGGTGAGTGTGGGGGAAAAAAGAGTGAAGTTTCTCTGCTGGAGATTTGTCACCTTCCACACCACACAGAGTGCAGTGTCCAAACATTAGGAAAGATCTGCAGCCAAGTAAGCAGACAGCACTACATGCAAGTGCTCCATCTAGTGGCTGACAGTAAGTACCACAGCAATCAGCCCCACCACAATACAGTCAGCTAAGTGCTCTAATAGTTGGGAGACTATTCACCGGTGATGTAAAATCTTTCAGTGGTCGAATTGTAAGAACATTTTAAGGGGGTAATCAGTTTAAATGATGGAGTGTGGCTGTGCATTTTTATATTAATTTATTCACACATTAAAATAATTCAGTCACAGACTGATGAAATCAAACTGAGTTCATTTATGAAGCACCATTTTGGAGGTATTTTGCAGTCAAGGCTTTTCTGTAGTCAACTTCTTACTTCCTTTTATAGGTGAACTGGTACGACCACGCTGTGTGTGGTGCTAGTCTTCTGTCTGGTGAACGTTAGCTAACCTTATATCCACACCTGGTTTTGGATTAGCCACACTAGTAAACAGACACTCAGGCTTGCTGAGGCCGTAAAATCATGCAGTCCACTTTCTGCTGGACTTTAATAATGTAACTATACCATCGTAAGGATGACGTGCACAAATCATATCATATTGTATCATACATTTCTAATTTATTTGGAATATCTTGCTTTATTGGGAGGAAAGAAATGAATGCAAGTAAAGGCTACGATGCTAAGCACATGTTCCCTGTAGCTCGTAGCCTTGCTGTAAGGACTGTGTTGTCGCAGTGCTTCAGTCCAAATGTAATCAAATCCTGTGAAGCTAATGTCTGTGGGCTTCGGGGGATTTACAGCTACTTAAACAGTTCACTGTCCAGTTACAGTTGGCAATGTTCCAATAACGTTGTAAAGTTACAATGTTGGCAGCAATGAGAGCATGTTGTGGTCAGGTCTTCTGTATCATGCTAATTGACCAAAAGAACAGTCCCTGGTATTCTCTTAATTTGCTCTGCTTCTGCTTCTCCAGTTTTATTGCTTTCAAAGCTTCTGAAGGTCACACACCTATGGAAGTCTGTTGCTACTACTTTCACTGCACCACTGACTTTAACAGCACATCTGAAATTGTGCTTTGGTGACAGTAAACACACGTGACTGACTGAAAGATCGATAGGTTGGCCTAGCTAGCTAGGTCTCTAGCCAGCATACTAATGCTGCGATGTAGTGGTGTCGGAGTCTGGGAAATACCATTTGTACCAGTAGTAAATTGCACTACAACAGACAAGGCTCATGGCACACCTACTGGTAGTTGGCCAGCGCCTCAATCAGCATATTCTAATGCAGACACATCCTTTAGCAACCTAAAGCAGCTGGCACAGCAACTGGCACATCTTAAAGCAGCTGGCACACAGCCCGGCACATCTTAAAGTAGCCAGCACACCAACTGGCATACCCTAAAGCACACAAGCCAGCACATATTACAGCAGCCGGCACATCACCCGGCACATCCTAGAACAGCCAGTGCACCAACAGACACATCCTAAAGCATCCAGCACACCACCCGACACTTTCTCAAAGCATCCAGCACACCACCCGGCACATTCTTAAAGCATCCAGCACACCACCCGGCACATTCTTAAAGCATCCAGCACACCACCCGGCACTTTCTTAAAGCATCAAGCACACCACCCGACACTTTCCTAAAGCATCCAGCACACCACCCGACACTTTCCTAAAGCATCCAGCACACCACCCGGCACATTCTTAAAGCATCCAGCACACCACCCGGCACATTCTTAAAGCATTCAGCACACCACCCGGCACTTTCTTAAAGCATCCAGCACACCACCCGGCACTTTCTTAAAGCATCCAGCACACCACCCGACACTTTCTTAAAGCATCCAGCACACCACCCGACACTTTCCTAAAGCATCCAGCACACCACCCGGCACATTCTTAAAGCATCCAGCACACCACCCGGCACATTCTTAAAGCATTCAGCACACCACCCGGCACTTTCTTAAAGCATCCAGCACACCACCCGACACTTTCTTAAAGCATCCAGCACACCACCCGACACTTTCCTAAAGCATCCAGCACACTACCCGACACTTTCTTAAAGCATCCAGCACACCACCCGACACTTTCTTAAAGCATCCAGCACACCACCCGACACTTTCTTAAAGCATCCAGCACACCACCCGACACTTTCCTAAAGCATCCAGCACACCACCCGACACTTTCTTAAGTAGTAAGCACATCAACCGATACATCCTAAAGCAGTAGGCTGTAAGGGCTGGTTGTTGTGCCGACCCCTTATAGATGTGCCAGTTAAATGAATGCCTTTGCTTTAGTGGTCTACTTTGTATCTTTGTTAGGTTATTTGAGAAGTGGCTATAACCAAAATATATAGCTGTGAGCTTTCTTTACCTTGTCTGTTGGATGTCTGACTTTCTTTAAAAGACTTTTTTGGAAGGACCCTGGGGCATTATGGGAAATGTAGTGCTTGTAGTAAATTTGTGTTCAACCTTGTAGTCAACCTGGTGTGTAAATCTCAAAATGAAAATGGAATTAAAATATTGATCATAGACATTTTACATTATTTCACATAATAATATTGAGTGGGAAGAAGGGGTGGGGGTGGGACTTTTACAAGAGGTCCTGTTTTTACTTTAATGTTCACAAAATGTAGATAAACAAGGGCCTCCCCAAACCGTCCAACGCTTCTACAACACATCTTGTTGCTTTTGTACTTTAATAACTCCTTAAACTGCAAGGGCCTGTATGTGGGTCATGCCTCAATGCCACTGTGCAATCGCTGAGATGTAAACAGTCATTTGGAGTGGTTTGATGTGAAATGGTGCATGGTGAAGAAAACTATCTACTCAAATTGCCTTCACAGTGCTGTTGATGGGAACCAGAAGTCTCAGCGTCTACAACACAAATACAGGCATTTAATTTACGATCCAAACCCACCAGTGAACCTACACATGCCCTCTGAGTTCTTTATGAGGTGAAAAATCTAGAAGAAAAAAATAACTAATAATAAAAAATAACAGTTTGTTTTAGGTCAGAACAACATGATATGGACAGACGTATTGGGACATCTGCCCCACAATTAATGGTATTTAAGAAATAATTCGGCTTATGTTGGAATAACATTGCTGTGAAGATTTGATTGCACCATAGAGTGTTACTGAGGTCAGGATGTTGGATGACCACCACCCCGTCTCATCCCAAAAGAATTGGCTGGAAAACCATCATCATTACAGAGAACACAGTAGTTCCACTACTCCACAGCACAATGCTGGGGGGCTTTATACCCCTCTAGCCCACGCTTGGCATTAGGCATGGTGCCAATAGGGACATATTTATCTGCTCCAGAGAGTCCTATTCTATTGGTGATACGTCTCTAGACAGGAACAAGACAAGCTGTGTGTGTGTGTGCATTTGCACGTCTGTGGCAGCAATGGGTGCAACCTAAAGTAGCTGAATGCATTCATTAGAAAGGGTGTCCACAAACATTTGGACATATAGCGTACCTTGAATATTGGTTTCATGGTTCTGAATATTAGCCCGTAAAATGATAACTATGATAACTGAGTAAGACGTTCAACCGATACTCAGAGCTTCTCTTGAACCTCAATACAGTAACTGCGACACCAAAAAGCAGAAATCATAGGTTTCATTAAAATTAAAAGTTTTTAATTCAACATTCATAGTAAGTTATTCATCACTCGACCTTCTATTAGTTCCACCATCTTTATCTTTACAAGTGTTAATATAATGTATCTTAAATCAGCTCCATTATCATTTGGGTCGTACACTGGCAGTGAGTGGACTTAGGAGTTCTTAACTGACCCGGGCCCAGGTTCTCAAAAGCAGCTTAGTGTTAAGATCATCTTAACTGATAGAGAGAGTGTACAGTATGATGCTCGCTCGACCATTTGAGAATGATATTGGTACTAAGATGTTTTTGGGAAAACCAGCCCTGATCTCTTATTCCTGGGTGAGCAGAAGTCGAGCATACAGGTTATGCTGATCCTTTAAACCTTTCCTGTGGGAAATTTGAGACGGACATTTATAAGACTTTGATTTTTTTGTGGAAAAACAAAAAACAAAAAAACAAAAAAACAATGGGTATATGATACAAAATACAGTAGTAATGGGCGTAACATATTCGTGTTTAATATATTAGTAAGGGACGGTTATGACGTAATACTGCGTCAATATGGAGAGCTTTCCATCAGAGCTGTCACTGTGGTCTGCTTGGCTGGCCTGTACTGCTATGATAAGACCTGTTTGGAGCAACCATACCGGGTAAGGCAGAGCAGATAGCAGGACTGGCCGCTGCTTGACCACAGAGTAAGAGTTCACATTCAGCCACACACATACTTCCATGCAGTCATGTGAGAAATACAAGGAAATACATTGAACTCTGATATACTGAAGTCTGGCCAGTGATCCAGAGCCATCCTTCTAGGAATTCTACTGATCTCTGACGTTTCCTCTCTTTCTCCGATGGGAAAAATGTAAACAAACAAACAAACAAAAAAAAAAACACAACCGAAAGGAACTGAAGCACAAAAATGAAGACCAGTTCAGAGCTCTGGAGAGAAAAAAGTTCCAATCCCATTAGCCCACAGTTCCATTATCTCTGCAGATGAGCCCTATGGAGTCCATAACAAGGCATACTGGTTAAGAGGCACTGGTAACAAAAAAGTTCCTGTTTCACCAGCAACCAGCAGAGCACAGCTTTATTGAGATCCTCTTCGCGTTCGAGGTTCCTCATCGCATGCTCTTCCGACTGGCAGTATGGGCACATTTCAACTCTTAAAGTGTCCCGAAAAAACTCCCCCCTCTCACACTCACACAGACATGCAATACACAAACCAAATTAATCCTTAGGTTAGGTTGTACATTTATATAGATTTACACACATATATATAAAATTTCATATATTTTCAGGAATGTTAATCGGCTGTGTGTGTGTGTGTGATTTTTGTTCACTGATACAAAATAACTTTTCATATCACACATATCTGCAACATCATAAAAACAGTCTCTTCCTCTTTAGAAAACAAAATCCCTTAATAAAAATAAGTTCTATTTGCTTTTATTTATTTTACAATATATTTTCTTTTTTTCCCTCTGGCTCCTCCTGGCTGGGGTTGGGGGTCCTGGTGGGGGTGGGGTGCATTATGAGGGACATTCTGAACAGCCGCACTCCAAGGTCGTCTCCAGCTCTTCGGAGAAGGAGGATCCGTCTGAGCACTTGAAGCTGACTTTCCGTCTGCGGCTCTTGGTGGGGGTGCAGCACAGGCCCAGGTGGCAGACGCGTGGGCACTCCATCCTGGGCACCTTGCTGGTGGACGTGCATGTCTTTTGGCCTATGTGACGCTTCAGCAGCTCCCGGACCATCTCCCCATGACAGGTCAGCTCTGGGAGGATGAGAGGAGACAGAGGAGAACCATAAACATCCACTAAGCGCGGTCCAACAGATGATTTGACGCAGATGTGTTTGAGCAGGGAAATCAACTAAATGGGCTGGATAGAAATGGGCTCTCTTAGATTTAGCCTTTACCTGTTTACTAAACTACAGTCTAGATAATCAAATCTGGGGCCGGAATTCCTCTGTAAACTGGGTGACGTAGGCCACGTCTCATTGCTTTTCATGTAAAACTGGAGAGATGATCTGCCCAACAGAGAAACCATGGGAAATCTGATTTGAGATGAAGGGTATCTCACCTGTGTCGCAGGTAGGCCCAGTGTAGCCAGGCTGGCAGTGGCATGCCGCCTCTCCAGTCTCGTCCACTCTGCACTCTCCATGCACACAGTGCTGACCCCTGCAGGCCAACGGCTCCTCCCTTCTCTCACAGTACTGGCCCGAGTAACCTTGTGCACACTTGCAGCTGTAGGATGAGCCTTTAGCCACACACAGGCCGTGCACACACCTACATAAAGAGAGGGAGAGAGAGAGAGACTTGTGTCAGTGTTGTCAGTTTCCATAAAGAAAATAGAACAGCTCTGAACAGCTTTGTGTAAAATATGTTAAGAGAGAGGGTGTGTGTTCATGGCCTCAGTACCTGCTGCCCTGGCAGGGGTTGCGGGTGCTCTGCTGGTCACACAGTGGGCCACTGCTGCCTGACGGACATTCGCAGGTCACTCCCACATCATCCCTCTGCCTGCATGCACCCTGAGCACACACGCTGCAGGAATGGCAACCAGGCAGGATGGCCTTTCCGCTGTCCAGCCCACTGCCCAGCTCCTGTAGCTCCCCATTGATCCGCACATTATGAATGCAGCCGTTAAAGGACTGTGACTGGCGGTCAGCTCCAGAACGTGGGCCTGTTGAGCTGAGCTCAGAGGGAACGCCTGAAACCAACAAATCATACAGACGGTTAATATAAAAGTACATGCTTTTTTTTTAGTAGAAAATAAAGTGCTACCCTGGTCAGATAAACTAGAGACTGTGGAGGGAAGTCAACTGGACAAAAATACAGACATCACTGCTACTGTTTCAATCTACACAGAGCACGTTAGTCCATGTCTATAAATAACAATAAGTCATAAGTAAGTAAGGTAAGGTAAGTGTGAGATGGTGTAGCTATGGTGTTTAGAGTGAACCGTCAGTTTAAGTTAAACACCTTTACAATTAGTGAGTTTTAGACATTAATATGGGATGTGTTTGAATGTGTGTGTAATTGAATCTGACCTCCAATATACAGCCTGGTGTTGGTCTCCACTGTGGGCGGCCGGGGCAGCTTTCCCAGACTTTTGGGGGCTCCTTTATCCACCACCAGACTGAGTGTCTGATTCTGGATTAGTAACTCCACCGTGTGGAAGAATCCATCGTTCACTGACTCCACACTAAACACAACACCCACACACACACACACACACACAAAGAAAGGACAGGGTTTGATTAAGATTCTAAAACATGCCAGCTGTCATTTGCATCTAACAGTTTCACCAATCAATGTCCATGCGCTACACAAATCTCAGGCTTAAAACTTTAAAATCAGGATTAAAATCATTTAAATCGAGTATTATTATATACTGATCAGCCATAACATGATGGGTAAAATGAAGAATATTGATTACATGGCTACACCTTCAGCAGCAACTGTGAAAGGTGGGGTCTACATATTAGGCAGCAAGTGAACAGTCAGTCCTTGAAGAAAAACTGGTAAAATATAAGAATCTGAGCCACTTTGAGAAGAACCACATTATGATGACTAGACCACTAAGTCACAGCATCCATAAAGCTTTAAGCAGGTGTTGTGGGGTGTTCTCTTTATATGACGTAGTAGCCCAAGGCTCACTGATGCTGATAGGACTTGGTATCTGGATCGTCTTAGGGCCATATACCACAGGACACCTTCAGAGCTGTTTTGGTGGCATGAGGGGGACCTACACAGTATTAGGCAGGTGGTTTTAATGTTATGGACAATGGATGAATATCACTGCTCATTGTGTGCTGATCAGCATGAGGGACACCTTGTGGTCATATGTTGGTACTGCACCACAGTTCGTTCTCTTATTCTTTTTATTACTTTTGATTCAAGCATGATTTCATCATGAACTAAGTAACCTGCTAATGGAATAAGACACCTTACACATCCCATTTAAGAATTATTAACCTTTAAAGAACCCCTAACCAGTGCCTGAATTACTATAGCCACCCTGGTAAGGATAGTTCAATTACACCACACAGAAATACACAACTCATTCCTTCTGGTCCAAGCTCGTGGCTGTTGCTACAAAACAACACATTTGTAAAAAACGGAGCATGGAAAAGTCTACTGAGCCCTTCTTCCGACAACATACAAAAACGTAGCGTATGAAACCCTCTGCCAGGTGTAGTTTTTACAAGCTCTGGTTTGGCCCCGATGGGAAGAACAGGGTGAGAGGAGCTTGTTTTGGCTGAGAACTGGCTCTCACTCGTGGTGAGTGGAAACGCTTTCTCTCTCACATGCACACAACCACACACTGAGCCTTGTGGAGGCTGAGGATGTGAAGGTGAGGTGTTGCTGCTTGGCTTGATGTGTGGATGAACTCAGGAGAGCTATTCCTTTTTGCCGGCTCAGGTTAAACCATCACAGAGTGATGAGTGCCCACAAAACATATGTATGTAGCATGATAGTGAGCTCCTGCCGGCTCAGCTGGTTGGCTTTGGCTGGGCCCATGCACTGCACTTGCACCCTGGAGTTCCAAAAGGAGGCTTTTATATGTGCTCCACTTTCCCACACTGCTACATTAAGAACAAGCAGCTGGCCTGGCCCCGGTTACTGCTGCGTAATTGTGTTTTGTGATACTGTGAAGGTGATATTGTAGCATACGAGGTCGTGACCCAACGTGAACCCCACATGAACTGCCATCAGAGCCTGAGAAAGCAGGTCATGTTTGGCTTTAGAGACCCACGTACTCTTCTGGAGGAGTTATTCCTGGAGGGAAGGCAGCAAGAGCTACAGACAGCTAGAGACAGTGGTTTGGCAGAGAGAGAGAGAGAGTGAGAGAGCGAGTGAGAAAGAAAGAAATTGAGGGAGGGAGTATGTTAGAGAGAGAGAGAGAGAGAGAGAGAGATTGTGGGTAGTGGAGTGTTATGGCTTGCTGTTCTCCTCTACCCAAAACAAGCTCTTCTTCTCTTTGCTCTGCACCCTTCTGCCAATTTCTCCTCTCACTAAGAACGTTGGAGAGCACGTCCAAGAACAGCACGCTGGCATAACGTGTCTAAAGCCATCTCTCTCTCCGCCGTGAGAATCTGACACTCGCGCTAAACGCGCCGCAGGTCAGGTTGCTCAAACATCGAATTAACGCCTCAAACTAATGAAGTGCGAACTCTGGAATAAGGCCTGGGCTTCCCGTAGCTCACCAGTCCTGGCCAAAGATGGTCCTGTTCTATATCCTTCTTAACCAACAACTGGCCACAGACATCCCACACAGGCAAAACACAAGGCTGAGCAAAACCAATCAGATCCATAAAGCAAACAGGCCAGCATTGAAACCGGCCTGCTGTGGCCTTGTGGTGGCTGCGGCGCTCGTATTTGAGCTGGCGCTGCCCTGGCTTTTCCATTGCAGAAGTGCTGAGGCGATAGGTGCAGACATAGATCAGTGTCCTCGGACACAGGGCCCAGCTCTAGGCCAAGCCTTTTACTGAGGTCTTGGCTCAATATAGGCTCAATGCAGACGCATGAGTGGTTTGCATTACACCCTCATCATTCAATTCCGGCTTTTCAAAACATGTTCCTTGGAAGCAGCACAACGGTCTGCTTGCGAGACCCCCCAAAAAGTCTCCCGCTCGTCCATTCCATACACAAATACCACCGTGGACGCCTGGCTTTATTACAGTTTAATGACATTCGTTCCGACGTCTTTGCCTTTGACAGCCGTCTTTCATTAAAGGAAAGCTGCCTGAGGTCCCGTACACTAGCTGAGCGGAAAGGAAAAGAGCGCTTTACAGAGAGGAAGAAGGAGATTTTGAGTATTATGGAATGTATATTGTATATTATGGAAACCACTTAATCCGACCCTAATCCTCTCAGTGCATCAAGGCTGTTGTACACGGTGAGAATTGCTGACAATAGGCTTTAAGCCTCCTGTTTTTTTTTTTTTTAAAGCACAACACCACTTGGGGGCAGCAGATACCAAGTCTGTCACCCAGGCCCCTCTCAGGAGTGGCAGTGTTGACCAATATTGGCCTTTTGTCTGCATTCAGACAGGCAGAAATTTTCCAGAGGTCATAATATTTTTGGAGGGGGGAGGCAGAGGGGGAGGCAGGGTGGTGTGTCTTTGATGTGTGCCTAGCCTGAGTATTAGCTTCAAGCGCCCCATTACCGGCCTCCATAAAAACAAACACAAAGCCGTCAAAGATTTCAGCGGCCTAGTGTGTCTCTCACTTTCTCCCAGTCTCTCTGGAGTGGGGAGGGAAGTCAATTTCCTGTCAGCTGAAAATAAAATACCCTGTTTTTCCCTCTCTGCGAAACCGCATTATAAACAACACATACAGAAAGTTAGGCACAATTACCGGAGCCTTCATCTCGGAAAGTTATCTAAAATCACTGAACCTGTAGACATATTTACGTTTTCCGAATTCAATTACTCGGCACTATCATTTGCTTACAGAAGGGTCTCACCAGACCGGCTGAAGTTGATGTTACACAGACAGTCGATGCAGTTATAGATTGCAGCTGTAAGCTCAATTACTCCTCTTTGGAAGTGGAGCACTACGCTTCAAGCTGGTTTAGTGAATGAGGACGGACCGAGCGGAAGCGATTCTGTGCCACAGGGAGACTAATTCCAATAGACATCCTTTCCCCTAAGAAGGAAATGGCCAATGGCTAGGGTTTTCCAGATATGATGTGCTATCAACAGTCTTGTTTCTACTGAGTGGATGGCTCTAACATGACTGTGCTTTCCACTGACCTTTTGGTAACATCGTAGTTCTGCATCCACAAAGGTCCAAAAGAGCTGAGCACTGAGATCCTGTCAGGTAGGAGTGTATGGAAGAGCAACAGCACAGCTTTGAGATGTCTGATTCAACTGCATCAGTTTTTGAATGTTAAAATCAATTCTATTCAAAAATTACCTAATCAAGCGGGAATCTGACACATTTTTAGGCAAAAAGGCCATTAAGTACTATTAAGACATAGATCACCAGGACCAGTGCCGGGCACCCCTGCTCTATAACCAGCAATAGGCTTTGAGTTCCAGTCCCAAGTCCTCCGGTCCAAAGCCCAACACACAGCTCCAAGACCTCCATCCTGGCCTCACTCCCAGCCCAAAAATTGAAGCTCCAGCTCCAGCTCTACTGAAACCTCCAGCAGCCCATCCCTGCTCACTTCTGCTGTACAAGACTTGCTCAGCTTCTCTTGGCTGTGCCTCTGAAAGGCTGCAATGTTTCCTCAGGCCTGAATCCTCAAGCGCTAATCCCGGGCGAATTAACAAAAACAGTCGATAAAAACACGCCCTGACCCCCCATCACCCCAGCCGCGGGTCCAGTTGACATAACAAACACTGGCCACTTTTTTGGTTGGGTTAGGCGTGGTGCAGGAAGTTGAGTCCATGCTGCGTGGGTGGAAAGGGGTAGAAAGGGCTGCAGTTCTAGCATCCTAGCATTCTTCCATTTCCTATGATGTTTCCACAAAACCACCGCTCTCTGCTTAAGGACTGCCTACATGGCCCCTTAAACTAATAGAGAGATTAGCGTGGCATTTGGAAAAGGGCAGAGCATTAGCAGGCAGCGTGGAACCGGGCATTCATCTAATGCTAATGATCCTTTGCTGCTAGTTAAGAGCTTGGTCTGTCCCTTCTCTTCTACTCCTCAGCGTACATATCGCCTCACTCCATTCCCCTATCTGCCAAGATCACTCTGTGAAGATAAGTGTCCTTCACCCTCCGCCAACTCTCCATCATTCTCTCCGGGGTCTGATCTGTCTTTCCTCACTCGCATTCTCGCTGCAGACCTCCCTCATTCCCTCCTCCATACTTTCCTCATCATGCTTTCTCATAGCCCCAAATTCTCGCAAAACCGCACTTCCACCAGTCTGCCTGTTCTCTTCTGGCTCAGGAACCAGCAGGTTCTTCTTCAGCCGCTCTAGCTCAGTAAAAACAGCCATAATCAAGTTTCCACAATCTTGCTCTTACCCCAAATGTTGTCGATAAGCCAGGACAGAGTTAGTGTCCTAAGTTAGATTTTTTAGGAGAAGCTGGAGTTACGAGGCTAATGTAGGTAACAAGCCAACTATATAAGCAAGTCTATTTAAGATTAAAGAACAACTCAACAAGGTTTGAGGCAAGTGTGTGATGATTTAGGCATGTAATGCTAACCTGTTGGCCACAACTTTCCATTCCCTTTGAGCTACACTAGCCTTGTAGCTCTGAAGCAAAGTCTGGACACCATAGACGTCTTGGCAGAGGGACTACATGCGAGGAGAAAATTGAACAAATTAAGAATTTTTGGCTGGTCCCTCGCTGCTACCCCTGCAGACAGCCAGGAACAGGAGCAGGCCCTGCTCTCTCCTCTGATCCTCGCTCCACCGGCACTTTATGACCTCGTCCCGCATTTGAAGCCGATCGCCCACGGAGAGCCGCTGAACCGGAGCTTTGGAATGCTCCCGCCGCAGACACGCTCTCCATCTGAGAGCCCGCAGCGCTCAACCGTGGCCGAGCGTTCCTGGGCGGGACGGGGTTACAAATTGAGCAGCAGGCCCTGGATGGGCCTTGTCAGCTCTGGTTGCACGCCGTTGGCACTAACCACGACACGGAGACCTCAGGAACGCTCTGGCCTGGCTGGGGCGGGCGCTGTGGCTCATATCAGCCTAATGAAGGCGGACAGAGGCAATTCTGCCTCTCAGCTGGAGAGAGCTGCCCCCCTCGTCCCCTCTCGTTCACCCCAGCGCTATCTCCCCACAGGCCCAAAGACAATGGCCTTCAGGCATGCCAAAGCCACAGAAAGCGCTACGTCACCGGCGGAAAAAAGGGCCTAATGAGAGGGTGAGCATGCAAAATAAGGCAGCCATGACGCATCCCGACTGGAGCTGCACAAATCAGCATCCGGGACACATACAGACTGTCCTCAGAAACAGAGGAGAGTTCATCAGGTTTCACAAGGAAGCCTGGGAGAAAAGATTCAGCAGCAGACTGCCTACACATGAGCCAGTCAAAAGATTAGACGCAGCTACATTCAGTATGTGCTTCATAATATTTATATTTCTTTCTTTTTGCTTTTTTTTGTTTTGTATCAATATCCTACATTTTGCTTATATTTGATTTCTTCCCTGAGGTTTACTTATGCTGTTTATATGTTTTTTTGTAGCAAATCAGTCATGATTTATTTGTACATGACCATTTACATGACCTCTATTATTGCTTTGAATTAAACAGACAATATCCGTTACTGTGCCTTTAAGCCTAATATTTATTGATTGGTTAAGCCTTGTTCTGGAAGGCACTCCAGGCTGAAACACTTATAACACCTAGGCAGAAATGGGCAGGGCTAGACTGCTGTAGGCTGAACACATGAGTGCATGTAAACGTGTTGGATGTTGTGACATCACAAAAACAATGCATTTTAAACAGGCTTGCAGCTTTGTTACCCTACCTGGACTGGAAAATGAATGTAGTGCCTGGAAACTGACTTTGTACTGTATACAGCACATCCTGCACATTGCTAAGCCGTGTAGATGTGTTGGGCTGCAATGATGTACGAGCGCACATTTGAACGCACAGTAACAACATAATTGCATAGCCTTGTGCCAGTAGTAACCTTGGAAGAATCTAATCTTTTGTACACATTAGGCCATTATACTGCACAGAGGCAAGAAACCTGGATGAAATGTTATTTTTACATGCTGTGACACGCCCGACAGAGCGATCGATTGGGCCCCAGCCAGTGGCAGAAGTTAAGAGAGGGAGAGAGAGAGATACGGTCTGGATCAATAATAAGCTATCTGTTGGGCAGGGCCTGAGAGCCTGGCTCAAACCAGCTCTCTTCTGCAGCCTGCTATTATCCAGGAAACAGTCACAACTGCCAGTCCAGTAAGGTGCTGTGTGAAAATGAAGGAGGTTAAGGCATTCTTCCTGTCAGGACGCCCCATGATCGATCACCTTTAAATTCTCCTTTAGCATCTTTCCAATGACCTGTCCGGACATCATGAAGGAAAATGACTACAGTAGCAGTAATGCTTCTGTTGCTTTTGGGCACCTACATATTTATACAGCACTTCTGCATCACCCTAGGTTGTCCCATTTTGGCCAACCTCAGTTTATCCAAGTCTTTAGAGCAAGAATTTAGCTCACTCATTTTTCAAACTGACTATTCTTTCTCAAGGTTGACAATCACAGTATGAAAGTGTAGCAGAGCATTAAATAGAGGCAGGAGGGGTTGTAAATCACACAGGAAAAAAAGTGATATCCACCAGAACATTGCTGTTATTAACTGAGACATCTTGTCATTGTGCTATACATTCAATTCATACGGCATAATTATTTTAATATCAAGACATAATTACACAAATGAATGAAATGTAAAATCAATCAGCAGGTCCAATTCTGTGCTACCAATGTCTTCTCCATTAATGAATGCTTTATAAACCATGGAAGATGACTGTATGCAGAAAATGTAGCAATGATATTTGATCATATTTTTAAATGGGAAAGTCTCTCCAATGAGCTACAAGTGAGAACGATTTAAAGGGCCCATGGTAAGACTAAAAAAGGCTTAATATAATATGTACTGTTCAAATCTAAAGACAGATTTATAAAAAATATTTAGTAGTATCTAAGCTTAGAGGTATTTTCTGGATCTTAGTCGATGCAAACTAGCAGCACTTTTGTGAGTTGCTCTGTGTAAGAGCATCTGCTGTAAATGTAACATAGCCAAATACAACAGAGGTCATTTACAAATACATATACGCTATAGGTCCAAATGTTTGTGGACACCCATTCTAATAAATGCATTCAGCTACTGTAAGATGCACCTACTGCTGCGAACAGGAATGGGCTAGAGAGATGTAAAGCCCACCAGGATTAAGCTGTGGAGCTGTGGATCTGTGCTCTCTGGAATGATGGTGCTCCATCCAATACTTTTGGCATGAGTTGGGGATAAGGGTGAGGTCATCCAACATCCTGACCTCACTAATACTCTTGTCGATGCAAGCCACCAAATTCTCACAGCAATGCTTCAAAATCTAACAGAAAGCCTTCTGTCTGGGTAAAGACAGTTACTCCAACAAAAGCAGGATAAAGACACTTTTTTAATATCTTTGATTTTAGGGGAAATTCTTAATGAGCAGGTGTCCTAATAATTTTGTCAAGGCCTGTCTAACAGCCTGTTTATTGGAATATAGTTATTCACAAATGAACTGGTACATAAACCCACACAACACATCATAAGTGGAGCTCAGGGAAAAATAAAGCACAAGAAAAATGTGAGGTGGGATTTGGGGCCATTCCACAAAATGTTAAAAAGGCATTTCAAAGCATGGGGGACCGGCAGGGTTAATGAATGAAACTGCAGTGAAGACTGTTGTTCTATTGGTGTAGATACATTGAAACAGTGCTCCAATCCATACTAATGAGCATTAGGACTTCAGTGGAGCTGAACTGGGTCTGTAAATCATTGGGAACAATTCCAAGAGCTTAAAAAAAGGGCCCACAGGTAGCTGTAAAAGCCTAGCCGACATTAAGAGCTTATTTGTGAGGCTCCATTGAGGAGAGCAGTCACAGTGGATGAGGCACAGACGCTCAGACTGCAGTGTATGCATGAGAGCTGTGTATATGTATGTGTGTGTGTGTATAGGGGTGTGTTTAAGAGAGAGAGAGAGAGAGAGAGAGAGAGAGGGACTTGATGAGGGTTAGAAGGAGGTCATGTAAACCCTGGCTTTAGAGATTAGGCTTTGCTGGGACAGAGGGCAAAGGTAGCAGCCGCATGTGTTTGGCCTGGAGCAGTTCTCTAAAAGAGTCTGGATGTGTGTGGTAGGGTCTGCTTTCTTTGAGCCCACTTAAGGACAGATTAATGAGTGTGTTTGTGTTTGATGTAATGAAATACTCGGCAGTGGAATGTATATGTTTAGTTTCAGCGCAAATCTGTAATAACTGCTGACTACATAGATGGTCGCTGCTGGAACAAAATCTTGTATCTCCAGTTTTGCCATTTTTAACCTCATATTTCAAGTATTTTAAGAACATAAAACATAAATAGTTTTAATGATAAATATAATTATTTAGTTGTTAAACTGGAACTCCCTCTCTTTACATAAGCTGTGTACTGTTCTCTCCACCTGAACTCCAGCTGCTGTGCTCATTACTGCACTGCACACTTGTTTACGAACGAGATGCTGTTTACAACAATAGACAGGTCTACCTCAGCATACACTACTGAACGCCTGTTTTACTCCTCATTTACACGCACAACACATCGCTGCTCTACTGAATAGCGAACTGAGTAGAAGATCAACTGATCCCCAAAAGACATAAAGACTATGGCCGTGTGCAGACTGCAAGCAGAGTTGTTTCTCAAATCAGACCTGGTGAGATGATCGTCTGCACTGTTGTTTGTAATTGATCAGACCAGATTTGCGTGTCAGGACATCACAGACCTGTCTGCATGGGTTACTGTGGTAATGACGTGGAGGTCGCGCTGGCGCGTTCTGAGTGACTTAAAAATAGACTCTAAAATCTGATTTGAGCGGCAGAGTGTCCAGACAAATCCGATTGTGATCGCATTTCAAACCACCTCCAAATGTGGTTTGGATCCGAATAGTAAAAATTTGGATTATATGTGTTATTTTGATGTCCAGACTACCAAAAAAGAATCTGAATCTAGATATGCTGAAAATTAAATTTGGGCTGGCAGTCTGAACATAGCATAAATATTATTTTAACATTTGCAGCAAGATTAGTGTCTCTTTTTTATTGTGTACAATTGTAGAGTGGGGAAAAAATGAAACGAGCGCCATGCGCTGCAATTAAGAAATGTCAGTTAACTAAAAATAGTGGCGGTTTACTTGAGGTCTTGGAGACCAAGAAAACTATCAGAGAGAACTGTTGCAGGATTGATAGGGGAATAAAGACTGTCTGTTTGACCTTCAGGACGATTTAGCAGAACTTCTAAACACAGGGACTCCAAATTTTGAATGGTACCTGTGTGTGAATCCATTGTGTTCTTACCTGTAAACGGTGGTAGGAGGGTACTTGGCAATGTCGTACATTAGCCGGATGTGGCCTTGATAGAGCTCAATTGCCAGAGGGTCATGATCCTCCTTATACAGAAGCATTCCGTTGTCCTTATCAGTAGATACCTAAATATATAGAAAAAGAGAGAGAGAGAGAGAGAGAGAGAGAGAGAGAGAGAGCAGTGAGCTTCCAATTGAAATGACGCTGATGTGGAGAAAGTCCGCAGGGCTCAGCTCCTAAAATCCAGCGCTCAGTCAATCATATCAAACAGGACACCTGCAAACAACCTGAGGCTGCTACTACTACTCAAATCACACATGGCTAGAGAGCGAGAGAGAAAGAGAGAGAGAGAAAGAGAGAGAGAGTCAAACGGGGTTTATGAAGTGTGGAGCCCCACTCTACATCAAATGAGCCCCAGCAGAGCCCTTTCACTCTCGCCCAGTAGCCTGGAGCCATATGAGCAGCTAGCGTGACCACATGCCAGACAAGCGCTAGCACTGAATTTCAACTAAGAGACATTTCACAAGCAAGGAAAGAAAAAAAACATATGACCGAAAAGCATCATTTGGTCACTTTGCCACATGACTGCAGAGCTCAAGCCATGAGCTCCCCATACATTTTCCCTTTCGTCTACAAACAGCAGCATGTTCTTTTGAGGAATGTGGTTTAATTATTACTGGACCTGGATTTTTAAATGCCACCAAATTTGTGTTTTTATTATTTTACCAGACATCGAAACTGAGGTTTCTTGTTGTGTCTTGACTCACTAACCCCTTCTCCACCTGCAGATGCTCCTGCCTCTCCTGTAAAACTGAAAGTCACTGGCTGTCACCTCTGCTGGGAGATAAAGAATACACAGGCTATTTTTAACTCCTCCTCCTTTAATTAACATTAGGCTGCCCTGTCGGAGAGCGGCTCATTTGTAGAGGAGATGCGATCCAGCCGTGACGCGGGCGCTTCTGATTGCGGCCGATAACAGACCTGGCTCAACTTCCATTACCATAATACATATCCTCCGGGGAGGCATTATTCATGCCAGTGGACAAAGGGTGACATTCTAATAATGTCAGCGGGGCAGGATTGAGGGCTTCAGCCGATGAAAGGCTGGGAACAGATGTTGGGAAAGGAGATCGCTTTCTGTGGCCACTCTAGGTGAGATCCGAGCAAGGTTTATGGAGAGGGTTGGGCTTGTCTTGTTTGCCAGTACCCATCAGAAAGCAGATCTGGCAGAGATGGCTGCCCACATTAGTGTGTTTATAAGGGATGGGGAGGAGGAGGAGGATGTTGTAGATTGTTCTTGCTGTGGGATGTTTGTCATTAACTGTCTGCAAGACAATTTAGAAGGCTGTGGGCTCAGACTGTGTGTTTGAGACATGTGCTGGTGACTGACCTTACCCTGCTTATGTGGTAAATATATGGCAGTGTCTCGTCTTTCAAGACCAGGAGTTCTTCTGCACCACATAGTTAAACATTCTGCTAATTAGCAAGCCTACGGTAAGTTGAAATAGGAGGGGGGAGGAGGGGATACACTACTTCACCTAAATTAAGGTGCGTTCACATTGCTGGGTTACAGTGGTACAAATCCTAAATGGGAATCCAATACATTTTCAAACTAGATTCACGCCACTTTCATATATGGTCCTATATCATACACATATGCAATATGTAACCTCCAGGTAGTGGTTCACAGATATAAGCTGTGTTCAAGCACAAATGTGAACCGGATCTGAACAAGAAGGCCCTTTAATGTAAACAGAACCTTCGGTGTAAAAGGCGTCCTCAGATGTGTGTGATAATAGGCGCTGTAAGGTGTGCGTGGAGGTGGGTCCCATACCTGGAGGGAAATATGAGTGGAAGATAAGATCTTCGTCCTGGGGAGCTGTATGAATGCATCCTTGCCTAGGAAGTGCACGGTGTGCATTTTCTGGCACTTGTTGCCAAAGAAGCCGGGTAGACAGCGGCACACCGGCTCACCCTCCACTAACACACACTCCGCTCCGTTCTGACAGTCGGACTGGTCACACGGACTTGTCTTCTGCAGCAGGATCATGGGAGGAGGGTTCTCGCAAAAGAGCCCACTGAGAGAGACAGACAAAGAGACAGAGAGAGATTATTTGACTTCATAAATGATAAAAAAAAAACTCATAAAATAAATAAATAAACCAGTATCACATTTGAGTTCATAAGTGGGGAATTTTATTCTAATTTGAATATGATGAAAACTTATCATGCATACTTTTATTATTGTGCACACTTCTTATATTATTTTATGCTGTTGCTGTTTCTCAATGAAATGAAGGGTTTTTGTCAATGAAATGAAGGGAAAAATGTTGCATAACGCTTTACTGAAGGGCATCATTTCTAAGGCTACATGACATTTACACAAGCCTTGTATGGCAGCTGTCATAAACCAACATAAGCATTTATAAAGGCTACTTTAACAAGTGTCACTTATGATAAAGGCCACCTTAGTCAGTTTCAGAAAGTGTAATAACAACAGACGGCTGTTGAAATTAACTATAATACATTTATGTATGCCTATGTCAGTGGTTATGAAAGGTCTTATGCAAGTGTCATGTAGCCGTATGAATGTGGCCTTTGGCCCCTGTTAAGCACAGAGCCCAACCTGTTGAGGCAGAATGTAAATGGAATGCAAAACTAACACTGCAAATAATGATGCAATTATGCAGTTATTTTTAAACAGTACAGTTCAATTACTGTAATAGCTCCACACTTCAAAGGGTTAAACTGGGCTTTTGGTCAGATTGCTAAGTGAGTGTTTTTCAACGGCTGAGCGCTTCCAACATCAAAGCGGCATTTTCTCCAGGCCTCTGATTCAGATCTCTCCCTCTTCGCTGTAATTTCTCTCGTAGATGAACACGACTCTTTTTTGTTGTTACTAAGATGAAAATGGTGTTACACACTGATAGAGTGCCAGAGTGGGTGGGAAGCCAAATTAATGCAGAGCTCAAGCCACTAACACTTAATTAGCAGCCGCGGCTGGGTGAGGAGCTGAGCGCTGCAGAGAGAGCTATTGTTCATCTGGCTGCTGCAGCAATCGCTCCACATACATACACACACATACACACACACACACACACAGGAGATCAAGCCTCTTCGAAGCTGATGTGTTGTGCCATCCTGCTGCTCACTGGCACCGATTGCAGCAAACACACATATGCACGCATATACACACGCACACAAACATACATACACACACACACTCACTCACTCAGATCCACAGGGCAGGCCCACACTTATAGCATTATAATTAGCCACATGGAGATTCATCTGCTATTTGCCTCAGCACAGACAGCCCTGTGCCGTATAATAAAGCACCATCTGTAGCTCAGAAACCTGGTGTGTATGTTTGCCTCTGTTAGCTGTTGTGTGTGTGAGTTTGTGTGTGTGTGTGTGTGTGTATGTCTGAGTGAGCTGACTCTATGAATGGAGTAATGCTTATCCTCAACAGGCAGTTTCTGAAGCAGTTTCACTGGCACAGCACATCTCATATCTAACCTCTAAGTGTCTGCAGCTGACGATGCTGCACCTGGATCTAATTTTAGGTATTTTAAAAAGTGATAAATGTGGGGGTGTTCTTCTCTTCTCCTTACAAGAAAATCGCATTTTTATAAAATAATAATAATCATTTTATTGTTATTATTATTTGTATCTCCTCCCAATAACGTTCAAATGAAGATCAGAGGCCCACATGTAATGTAGTAATGTAATGTAGTCTACCGGACCGATTGGTCCACAGTGCAAAGGACAGCTAGCATTTTCAAAAGGTGTAAAAGAAGAACAGCTGGAAACTGAGATCAGCTCCAGGGTGTGTGTGTGTGATTGCCTTACCTAAACCCATCCTTACACACACAGGTGTAACCGTTAATGGCGTCCACACACTCTGCCCCATGCTGGCACTTGTTCTCCAGGCAGTCGTTATAATCCTGCTCACAGTGCTGGCCCACATAGCCTGGCAAACACTCACACCTACAGAACACACACACACACACAAATGGATCAAATTTCACTTTCAATTGCTAATGTTTTAGAGACATGTCCCCAAAGTGGGCAGCAGGTGGTGGTGAGGGAAGCGATTTGGTTTTCTGTGATGAAAATGTAGCATCAGTGAAGTGGAGCACAGTGCATGACTACAACATGAAATACTGAGTGTAAAGTCCAAGGAGTGTAAAGTCCAAGGTCCACCTCGAAAACATGCACACAGGGCTTAACCATGCTCAAATGATTCGCTTTTAATGAATTCTAGGAGCCTGAAGTCAGAGGGGTCCGCAGGCCCAAGATGTCAAGATTAAAGATTCAATTCTGTACAATTCTATACAATATCTATACATAGTATATATATATATATATATATATATATATATATATGCATGCACAAGCATTTCCAGACACACCACATACATTCCGTCACTTTAGTAAAAAAAAAAAAAAAAAAGTAGCTGCGTTTTTTACACCAGATGCTGTTTATACTTTGTGAAGCTTATGATGACGTATGATGAATGGACCAAAAAATGAAACCCTTTAGAAGACACAGAAGGGTCATAAATGAAGTCTGGGATACTCTGGATTGAAATCCTTACACTCTTACTGCTGTCGCATTTGCAAGGAAACCTTATATCACACAATTGTTGTAAAGGCAACTTTATAGGAAAAATGTCCTTAACTTCAGAAGTTTGTTTCTCACAACTTCATTTTTTGGTCCATTCATCATATGTCATCATAAGCTTCACAAAGTATAAACAGCATCTGGTGTAAAAAACGCAGCTACTTTTTTTTTTTTTTTTACTAAAGTGACGGAATGTATGTGGTGTGTGTCTGGAAATGCTTGTGCATGCCTCTCATCTGAACCCTGACTTTTCACACAGAGGTCACAGGAGGCCTCTCTGCAGTTAACACACTCACCTGTAGCCCCTGCCTAGGGGCACACACTTGGAGTCATGCTGGCAGGGGTCAAAACCAGGGAGACAGGGATCCACTACCTCCTCACACAGGTCTCCTAACACGCACACCAAACACACACACACAAACATACACACAGACTGTCAAACATGCCTGATAAGTGCTTTTAAAATAGTGCAAAAGTATTGGGACACTTACACATTACACATAAATAAGCATTAATATGGAGTTGGTCCCTATTTGCTGGGGTTTGGAACTTATTGAGTCAGCAGAGAGTTGGCAACTTTTACAGACTGTGCACTCGGCCGTGACCCCGCTCTGTAACTTTACGTGGTCTGACACTCCATGGGTCCATGAGTTTCTGTGGCTGCTAAATACTTCCACTTTTCAATGTTACCACTCTTAGGTGATTGTGGAATATATAGGAGGGGAGAAATTTCTGATTTGTTGTTGCAACAGTGGCATCCTATTCCAGTACCACGCTGGAATTCAGTGAGCTCTTTAGAACCACCCATTCTTGCACTAATGTCTGTAAAGGTTAGGTGCTTGGTGTTGTATATATGTGGCTATGGTCTGAAAGAAAAAGACCCGTATTCAATGTTTAGAAGATGTGTCCCAATACTTTTGTCCATATAGTGTGCATACATATTTCATCACTGTCACATAATAAAATGATTTATTTTACAAGAGAAAAGCTGAAGTGTGGCACTGTGTAAAACCCAGTCTAGCAGCTTTGATGGAACACAGCCAGCGTTTGACAATCCCTCTGAGGTCCTCTGACGTTTTCACTCCTTACATTGTTTGCTGGTGTTTACATCTGGGGGGGTTTAGAGGGGGTGTTGTCCTTGTCCAGTGTCAAGCGAAAACACATGTCTGTCTCTGTGCTGGCAAAGACAGAACTGGCCCACACAGCTCTGCAGGATCCATCTGAGAGCTCTAAATCATTGCCATCTAGGGGCTTCAATACAGTCTATGTCCCTCTCCACCTGCTGCTGGACATTTTCGGCCCCCTGCCACATACACACTCACATACGAGCATACACTAAGCCCTCTGTTCCAGCACTTCCTATCTGAAGGCCCTCATGCCATACTGTTCGAGTGCACCGTACTCCACAGTACAATAGTGCCACTCAGACATGCAGGAGCAGATGCAGTCTCTCCAGGCCTTGAGTGAGGTTGCCAGGTTCAGCTTCCTCAAATCCCTCCCACTGCCAGAGACCACGCTGGGCCCGGCAGCGCAGCAGCTGTAGGGGTTTGGCTGGATGTCTTTGGACTGAAGGCAGCCGGGCGTCAACAGCCCTCTGCAGGCTGCTGCCATTTTCTCTGCACACCTCAGCATCTGCGCCTGCAGCCTGGTGAAGTGTAAGTTCTGGGGCAGTGGGTTTTTAATCAAATGTAGATGTTGGTTGGGAAGCTGAAAGAAACCTAAGGCGGTGGTTCATCCCCAAAAAGCAATTCCACTCATTTTTTATCCCCTTGAAGTCAACCAGCCAAGATATACTCCCAAAATGACTTAGCAATGTTAGCCGAGCAGCTCCAGGGCAAAACTAAAGAAGCTAAAATTGTACACCAGCATGTGTTTGCTGATCAACTACATTTGAGATAAAAACTAAATATTACTTCTGGCTTACAAGGGAAAGAGACAAGAGCTTGGCCCTTTCCCTCAGTGTCATATCTGCTCACAAGAGAGTGGAGAGAGTGCCCTGCTCTGGGTTACTGTGTTCAGAATAAGGCCTGGGGCTCATATCAAACCTTTGTGCCCCCATCTAAAGAGCAGGTCCTGAACACTGGATCACAGTATGGCTGTACCTATTCTAAGCCTGCTTTAGTCATGCCAGCCCAGCAGAGCTGGACAGGTCATTACTGCACCGCATGACAGATCACCAGAAGCTACAGCGATACGTCACATTCACTTTAAACCATAACCCCCCCTCCCTGAGGAAAACATGAGTATGAAAACCCACAATATGCTTTTCAAGCAGCTGCCCTTTTTTCTATCCTTTTCTGGCACACTTTCTTTTATTCCCCCAAACTTACACTATGTTCTGAACTGCAGTTATTGTGGAGAGAAATTAAAGAATGGTGTAATTTGATGTCAACTGTTGGGCACTCGTAGCTCAGCAAAAACAGCATCTGTTGTGCTTTGGAGTTCGGTGTGCTGCTGGTCACTAGCAAATGAAGCAGATATTTGTTTTCTTTTGGTTTTTTTTTTATGTTGTTCTCCCCAGTTTTAGATCATTTACCCAACTCACACATTAGTACTCTCCCCCATCAAACATAATGCACCAGACACTGGGAGGGCGAGGACTGACACATGCCTCCTCCGACACATGTGCAACCAGCCACCTCCCCTTTTTGTGCTCTCTCAGGCTCCGGCTGCTGATGGTTTTCAACATTGCCCAGGATTCGAACCAGCAATCCCCCGCTGGACCACTCTGAGCCTAGATTTTATTTCTGTAACACTGGTTCATGGCCATGCTGGCTATACTAGCTATACTGTGCAGTCAGCAACATGGTCATTATTTTGACTACTTAGGGAGACACTGTAGTGTAGTCAGGGATTAAGTGCCTTTCTTAATCTGTCTCGCTCTCTCTTCGGTCAGTAGGTTGTAATGTTAGTCATCTGCTGTGATCAACGTAGATTCTGCGCTGGTAATCAAGTCATGTTGACTCAGTAATACCTTTTCAGGGTTGGGTCTGTTTGTTTGTTTGTTTTTCATTTTTTCTGTTTGTTTCATTTTTCATCTTCTACTATTTTTAGAGAGGCTCTGTCAATATTTGGGAGACTTCCAGGAGAGGTGGGATGTCTAGTCCAGCACAAATTGGCTGTTTGTCATTTCTTAACACAGGAACGAAACTGAAGCTAGGTGTTTACACAATGTTTATGGAATGTAAATATTATTTATTGTAATAAACAGAGAATTAAATAACTGCACATTGCGTAATGTTGTCTTTCGATCATGGAGGGAAAGAGTATGTGATGGTGTCTGCAAAAGGGTTAAAAGCACTCCTAATTGGCGGGATGCTTTTGGGCTTTCCCCTCTTCGTCTGACTTTCGGCTCAGTTTGACACAGACCAGCAAGCAGCTGTGTGGAGGGCAAGCCTAGAGCTTTGGAGTCCAGGCCAAAGCTAGTACCAGAATGGGCAAACACACACACACACACACACACATGCACGCGCATGAACACACACTATGCACCCGCTCCCAGGGGAAGCTGCAATTAGACTTGCTACAGTAATAACAGGGCTCACCGAAACAGTCACATCTCTCTTCTCTTCTATACTCTTCTATACCCCCCCCCCCCCCCCCCCCCCCCCTGTTATTCAATATGAAAGTAATGGCAGCCCTTCTCCAGATTGCCTGTACTCTAGAATTGCTGAATCAGGGCTAATGTCAGTGTTTTGTTTCAGACGACTTTGCCCTCTTGCAATTTTGGTTTCCCCTGTTTTTTTAAAGCCATCTCAACTGTGGCAATGGCTAAAAGCAAGAGTTACAGCTTCATTGCAGTACAACTACAATTGCTAACAAGAACCTTCCACCTTTGGAACAAAGTGGTCTGAGTTAATGGGATTCAAGCCCAGAGCTGCAGCTGATCTGTTATTGCTATACACTGTGCCCTAATAACTGCAGGCCATCAAAAAAACTACTACTGCTGCACCCAAGTGGTCTAGACAATACCTCTGTAGTTAGGGGGACAGATGCAGGTGTAGTTGTTGATGCCGTCCACGCAGGTGGAGTTATTCTCACAGTCGTTGTCTTCACAGTCGTTGGGATTCACCTCACAACGCTGGCCCTCGAAGCCAGGGGGACACACACAGCTGGAAGGACGGAGACACAGACAGCCGCCACTGTTATTATTGGTGACGTTATGCTATTGGCTACTGTTTAAACGGAACAATGTAATGGATTACATTTACATTCATATCGACAGGCTTGATTCTGTGTTGCTTTTACCCAGAAGTGAGTTTCTTTGTAAACAAGACTAAATACATCATAACAATCACTTTCTCTCTTATTCAGTCATATTCACGACAGAGTAGAAGATACCCTCCTCCGTTTCCAAGCACACATGTGGTACTGACTGAAAGCTCAGTGTCTGCATTGTGGACAGAATTGATCTGTTTGTTTCAATAAGCTATGAGTTTTGAGGGTCTCATGGTACTCCGCAATGGGGGTTCTTTTTCAGCATGGACACTCACAGCAGCCAGCACCCTGACCCTCTACACTATCATCACTCGATGTTTAGCCCTCAAAATACCACCCATTCAATACACTATATTAAAGCATTGCCTCTACACCACGATCTGCCGCCACCATCCACACGCTACTACTGTACAGACAGAAGAGGAGTAAAAAAAGCAAGCACAAAGAGACCTCTAAAAGAGCAAGTTCTTGATTTTAAATAACTTATAGTATAGTCACTAAATCACAGGTCTTAAGATTAATACATGACCAATAGGCCTAGAGATTAAGGTGTGACATTTTTTCATTATTATTATTATATATCTTCCATCTGGTTTATATTTCACAAAGCAGGATTTCTTAATTATACAGATAAAAGTCAAGCGTGTCCAACAGCAGGAGCACAGAGGAGTGTTTCTATTGGCCAGTCCTCACCTTTGGCCTGAGTGATCTGGCTTACTGTGAAATATCCTCCTGCTGAACTGCTTTAGCTGCTGTCTATACTGTGGCCTGGCGCCATCAGTGGCCGAGGCTTCAAAGGAAGCGGAGTGTTGGATAAAGCAGTGTCTCCATGGCGACTCTCTGGGAGAGACCAGTAACACTTATCTCACCCGGTAACCAGCGCCCACGCCCACTGGCGCCCGCCAGCGCCCACGCCCGCCCTGCCCCTTCCCATGGCTCTCGGAGACGTCTCTGTCTCAAAGGGCAGCGGGCTGCATCAGAACCCATAGATCATACTTACCCCGCCCCCTGCCCCCCAACAGTGACACCAACCTATACCACAAACACACACTCTGACCCCGCTTCAGCCAATTGGATCTCCAGGGCCGTTTCATTGCTTTTTTGTAATGTCAAGTGGAACCTGACGCAGGCTTATTTGTTGTTTGTCTGGACTGGCAGAGGCCGAGGCCCTTCCGTAATCGAATGTAAAGGGCAAAGCCGCATGTGTTTAAATGTTACAAGGTGATTTAGGAGGCGGAGAGCATCTGAAGGCAGGAAATTTACAAGGACATAAAATAAATCTCTGGCTGCTGGTTTATAAAGCATTGCTGGCAAATCTAATCAAAAACTGATGCATTTAGTAGGAAGTATTGTCTGAGACCTTAAAGATCACCAGAATGGAGAGGCTTTTAGACCAGTGCAATGGTTCTAGCATGTACCTGAAGTGGCCCTCCAGGCCAGGCGTCAGGTGGCACGTTGCTCCGTTGCTGCAGGGCTGGCTGAGGCAGGGGTTGGCGGCTATTTCGCAATTCCGGCCCTGAAAGAGCAAAAAACATTCTTACGTTACTGTGTGTTGTTTTTAACTCTGTTTACTATATTTTTGACCCTTCAATGTTGCAAATCAAGAACAAAAATGAGTTAATTGAGTTAAAATGAGTTAAAAATGAGTCACACTAAGTGGATTTTAACTGGATGCTTTAGTGACTTTACAACTGAACTTTATAGATATACACATACCCAGTATCTGTACATTATCTGTATATTAACTAAGCTTTTTTTTTACACATGCTTATACCTTTAAGCTTGCATCTTTAGAAAAAGTGGTTCTTTAGGGGTTCTTCTTCATGACAGCTGTATGGTTAAATCCTTAAGGCTTGTTACACACTACGGCATATTTTTCAGTAACTACAGGGACTTCTGTACAGACTGGTGGGGCTATTCTTTAATAATAGAAGTTTGTAATAACACTTTTGGCCCATCTGCGGTCCATAAGCTTGTTAAGGGTTAAACAGTTCTTTTCTATGATGGAGAAACAGCTATATGTGGTTCTCTAATGAACCTTAGAGTCTGGGGGCGCTCGCAGCCAGAAGGGCAAAAGCGCTTCAGAAACATAGGCGGTCAGTAGGTTGTAATGTTAGTCATCTGCTGTGATCAACGTAGATTCTGCGCTGGTAATCAAGTCGTGTTGACTCAGTAATACCTTTTCAGGGTTGGGTCTGTTTGTTTGTTTGTTTTTCATTTTTTCTGTTTGTTTCATTTTTCATCTTCTACTATTTTTGGCTTAGGGATGTAATCTCCTCGGAATATAAAACATTTTCCATCCATCTTCTCTGCGGCTGGGGCAGCTCTCTGTTGCTTTCTGCTCCCTTTTTGCACGCGCATCTGTTTGACGGCATTGCACAGAAACCAGTTTTTAAGGCAAAGAACATTTTGGTACTCCATAGCAGGTCTTAAACCAGTTCTTATGGACCTCCCTAGATGTACTGCGAGCTCGTGGCAATCTGCAGAACCATTTTGAGAACCACTGCTACACAGAACCTGATTTAAGACACTCAATCACTGCAAAATCACTGCAGGAGGAGGCTGGTACCAGTAAACCAATACACTGCTAAAAGGTTCTTGGCTTGAACGTTTGGCTTTGTAACACAATATACTATGTACACACACACACACACACACACACACACACACACACACAAATAGTTCTTAAAAAAAATTCTAAAAGTGGTCCAAGGGACTTTAGGGGTGTTTAATGTTAGGAATGCAGACACACAGACCTTTACATTGCTCTGATTAATTTTCTACAGTTTCCCTGCGCAGCTAGAGCATGTTTTACTGTGTTATACTCTTCCTGAAGGCGTGAAACAGTAGCCTTGTCTGCTCAAATGCTTGATTTGTGTTTCCCTGTCCCACATTCCGGTCTAGAACAGGGGGGAAATTGTGTTTATGGGGGCTGAGTAATGGATCCAGATCCGTTTAACACTCCGCAGCTCACGCTTTCTGTCTGCCCATTTCAATTTCAAACAAAAACTTCTGCCACCGCTACGCTCATTTCCTTTCCCCCACTTCCCTCCACAGCTATTGCACTCTTTCTCGTTCTCTCTCTTAAGCATTTTATTTTCCTCACACTTTTTAATTAATCCAGACCCAGAGGAAGTAAGAGGGAAGGAGAGAAGGGCTAACCAAGTGAAAGCTGTCGAAACCTAATAGAAGAGACTCTGAGGCACACACACATACACACATGCTTAGACACACACACACCTGGGTTGACCTTGAGTGCAGAGATTTTAATTAAAAGAGGGGCCATTGGTTTTGTGTTGTAGAGGGCGTGAGGTTAAGCTCTTATCTGTTCCACTGCAGAGGAACACTGACAGGAAGCCTATAACCAAACAAAAGCCTAATGATTCTGTGCTGCAGTCAGAACACACACACACACACACACACACACACACACACACACTTACACTAGGGCTGCATGATCTGGACTCAACACAATAATATGGTTACAGTACTGCATTCACGGTGCTTTGCAATATATGCAACACATCCATGGAAACCACAGTCTTTTGAACACTGCAACTGATTTACAATGTGCAGTCAAGGTCCTGCTCTTGACACAGCATATGTCCAAATGTTTGTGGACACCCCTTCTAATAAATACATTAATCTACTTTACGTTGCAAAACTAAACATGAACCTATTCACACCATGCCTAATGCCAGGCATGGGCTAGAGGGGTATTTACATTTATGGCATTTAGCTGACGCTCTTATCCAGAGCGACTTACAAGGTTACTTGTATTACAGAGGTGGGTCAGTGTAGTGTTAGGAGTCTTGCCCAAGGACTCTTATTGGTGTAGCGCAGCATAGTCACCCAGACCGGGAATCGAACCCTGGTCTCCCACATGGTGTTGTAACCCAGTGGCAGGTAGTGGTGTTATCTGTTGCGCCACACCAACCACCAACATGGGTATGAAGCAGCCCAGCATTGAACTGTGATGCAGTGGTCTCTGGAATGTTGGCGCTCCATCCAGTACTTTTGGGATGAGGTGGGGTTATTTTTCTTTGGAAAACCAGAACAACATACAATTTGACCAGTGGTCATAGAGGCATATGACTGTGAATCTTTGGTAATCAGGGCTCTCCTGCATATTGATGCTGTCATTAATATTAATACTGTAAAGAGCAGCGTGGTGATAATGATTAAGAAAGGGATTTTTGTGCAGCCCTAACCTGCATCCACACATGCACACGCTCAAAAAATACACCACGGATACAGCAAAGAGCTCTCCCTTCTTCTGTAAACGTAGCTCTTCAGAGATGTGAGGTTTCCCGACGACAGTGAAGATAAGTGGAGTTGGTCGACACGTTTAATTTAGCAGAAAAAACATCCTGATTGGGAGTCTAAATGTGCGTTCCCAGCCCTAGACACTTAGCGTCTCTCCATTGATCACTCGCAGAGCATTGTATATGCATGAGTAGAGAAGCTTCCAATATATTGAGTGAGCTCAGGAAGATTGATGAGGAAATCCTTGTGCACTCTGGTAATGATATGCATAACTCAGAGGCTCTGAACAGTATGTGCTGGGGGAACGACTGAGTGGCACCACACATCTGAGGTACCTCTGTAGAGTGCGGATCTCTCACCTTGTAGCCAAAGGGACAGGTGCATTGGTAGGATCCGGTGACATCACTGACACAGGTGCCGTTGTTCTGACATGGGCTGGCCAGACAGGGGGCGCACTTGGACATTAGATTTAAATCCACGGGGCCTGTGGGAAACACACAGACAGAGAGAGAGAGAGAGCGAGAGAGAGAGAGAGAGAGAGAACTGTGAAATTGTGAAGATGTCTAGTCGAGTCTATCTAGGCTTCACTTTGTTACACTCTATGTCCAAATGTTTGTAGACACCCCTTGTAGCGAATGCATTCAGCTACTTTACGTTGCATCCACTGTTTCACACACACAGTGTGTGTGAAGAATATGATTTAATAAAGCTGACAATTAATACTTATGTTTATTGTGTGTCTACCATTTAAAGCATGCAAATACATATAAATATACTTTATACCTCATATTAATCAAATAATTTGCTTGCGTTCTGAATAATCACTATTACAGTGAATCCAACAATACAGTTAACATTGTCTTTCTTTTATGTATTGATACAGAAAAAGCTCTTAACCTACATTAATACGGAAAGCCAAGCCCAAAGTGGACAAGCAAGCAGGTCAGCTACTCTGTAGGCAGATTTGAATGAATTATGGTCTCTAAATGTAATACTGATGAGATGTTAGGTAAGATAGGGTTAAAAGGCTACAGTCAGCGTGGGTCACAGAGGCCACTTTTACGTCAAACTCTATTTTAGGTCTTCCTCTTTCCAAATAAATAAAAAATCCCCATAATCTCTTCCGTAAGCTCAAATCAATCCCCAAGTGCCGCTAATTGGCTTTTAAGGGTTTTGAGGTTCAAACCTTGGCGCACTTGGGTACTCTGTCACTCAAAGAGAGAGCGCAAGAGATAGAGTGAGAGAGTCCTGACCTATGTCCGATTCATTATATGAAGTGACCTATTTTGTAGTGCAGCCTTATCCTCCAATGCAGTGCAACAGACTGTGCTCAATCAGCGGACCTGTTGAACATACAATACCCATCATGTTGTTTGGTCTGCAGAGAGAGAGATAGAGAGAGAGAGGGAGGCTCACCCTTGCACTGGAAGCGGTTGAGGGGGGTGGTCAGCAGCAGACGGTCGGCCATGTCTTGTGGTCCAGTACAGCGGGCAATACCAGGTTCTTTAAAACCAGCCTTTACCCACTGGGAGAGCCAGCGAAGCTCACAATCACAATAGAGAGGGTTAGCACCCAGAGCCCTACAACACACACACACAGAATCATGTTATAGATATACTGACATTTATCCCATTTGCATTATATACTTAACATGTAAGTCACAATATGCTAATTTAATTACACACACACACACACAACATTTATACTTAATAATAAAGGAACATTTTGTAGTTTACATACAGTAACACACACACTCACACACACAGGAAGAAAGAGATTTTGCTCTACACACCAGTACAGAGGAGTTCATCATAACGACTTCACACACAAACTTCAGTCATACACACACACACACACACACACTTGTACATCCTACTCAACAACACAAAGGCAACCTCTTCATCTGCAAAAGCAAAAGCAACTGCACTTCCTTCTATTCTCTGCCTAATCAAACAGAGGGTCCTTATCCCTAAAGAGGAACCTTTCTGTGACAGCTCCTTTCACAGCAGCCCCACAGTAACTCCACTTAAAACCGGCAGCAGGAACTACAGGCGAAAGGAGAGTGAGAGAGCGCGCGAGAGAGAGCGCGAGAGAAACAAAACAGTCATAAGCCCTCATTGATGGATGCCTTTTAGCTGTAATAAAATTTACAAAGATTTCCTGTGGGGCCCTGTCTCAGTGCTATAGGCTCAGGGGCGGCTCTTTAGGAAAAATGCTCTCCCTCTCTTGCCCTTTCTCTCTCTCTCTCTCTCTGGGCCCAGGTTGCACCCGGTAATGAAGTCAAACCTCTATAGATCATAAAAAGCAGAGTGAGTCTGAGAGGCCGACGCTGGAAGCCTGTCATTAATAGGGAGGGGAGAGAGAGAGAGTGAGTCAAAGAGTGAGAGAGAGAGAGAGAGAGAGAGAGGACGAGGAGGAGAGGGGGAGGAGAGAGAAGCTCACACACTCACAGATGAGACAGAGACGTCAAGTGGTTGAAGGCTCCCTCTGGAATAGTTGAAAGGTCGTTTCCGTGGAGGGTCCTGGAAGAGAAGAAAGAGGAGAAATTGAAAACAAGCACATGCAGCGCTCTGAAGACCGCCTCATTGTTTAGCCCACTACAAAGACGAAGAGGAGAGTGACAGAGTCCACACAATGTTTGGACTGTATGTCCAAATGTTGTGGACACCCCTTCTGATAAACCCATTCAGCTACTTAAAGTTGCACCCATTGCTGACACAGATGTGCAAATGCAAAAACACCATGCCTAATGCAAGACGTGGAACTGTGGATCTGTGTTCTCTGAACCATGTTCTTTACTTTTGGGATGAGGTGGGATGGAGATTGTCCAACATCCTGACCTCACTGACCTGCTCCATCACCTCAGAGTACACAGTTCCACTGCTCCACAGCTCACTACTGGGAAAAGTCATGGTCCTTTAGCTGGATGGTGCTTATGATTCCCTATGGTTTCCATTCTGTTGGCAGAGCTTTTCTAAGGTGATTAAACAGAGCAATGGGTAA
Organism: Salminus brasiliensis; assembly: GCF_030463535.1. NCBI lineage: Eukaryota > Metazoa > Chordata > Actinopteri > Characiformes > Bryconidae > Salminus > Salminus brasiliensis. Next base: position 9,499,979 of record NC_132896.1, read on the forward strand.
ACCTTGCAAGTGTGGGGCATTTTACCAATTAGAAGAGGTGTCTATGAACATTTGGATGGGTAAATGTGATGGGCAGAATGAGTAAAGGAAGGTTTTCAGATATATAGGTGTGCAATGTTCTTAAAAAAGGGGGTTCTTCAAGGGTTCCTTAGTAAAGACGATGGTTATGCAGAGCCATGACAACTCAAAGATTCATGAATGCTTCAGTGGTTCTATGTGTGGTTAATTGGATCTTCAAATCCAAGAGCTCAGCTCTGTATGCTGTTTACATAAACCAAGATGAATACACCTCTGCTCTGGTGCTCCAGCCCTCTCGAACCCTTGGTCCTGAGGAAACCCGAGACTCAACTGCTCTGAGGCTTCACTGTGTGGTGTGTCAGCTCTTTCTCCTGATTCTATCAGCCTGCTCTGAACACCCCACCAACACACACACTCACACAGCAGTCTGTTGCCAGTCTAGCAGTAATCAGTTGCTGTGCCCAGACAGACCTGCACCGCTGAAGCCAGCATTACCCCAGGGGCATTCTGGGAAATGAACAAGCGAGAGTGATAGGTGGCTGACTAAAGAGGGCTGGGCAATATTCATTTTAACCCTAAAAAAGCACGGCTCTTCCTGCACTTGTGTTCTTAAGCAGAAAAGGAGATACTTTATGACAATTTCAGTCTGATGAAAGGTTACTGCTCAGGACTGCGGATAACCTCCAGGCTGTGGGCTGTGTGAAGAAGGATGGAAAAACAGCCGCTCTCTTCTTCCGTCTACAAAGAGGAGAACCTGCTGAGGCCAGGCATCATTCACCTTCCTAAACCTGCTCTGTTTCACAACCACCCCTTAAACGGGGACTATTAATGCAGGCTGTGGGACAGAGACTGAGTATGAGTGTGTGTGTGTGTGTAAGGGTGTGTGTCCGTGTGAGCAGGTGGGACTTACAGCAGACGCAGGGAGCGCAGTCCATCAAATGCATGCACTGGCACACAGCGGATCTGATTATAACTCAGGATCCTGTGGAGAGAGAGAGAGAGAGAGAGAGAGAGAGGGAAAGAGAGAGGGAGTAAATTCAGACACTGCCTCGCCGATGTTACTCTTCATGGTTTATAGAATTTCATGATCGATTAATAACAATAACAAGAGATTCCAAACTTTTGACAAATAGTGTATAAACCATACTAGCACAACCATGTAGTGTATGGCAGATGGTGGTGTGTGGTAGACTCACAGTGTGGAGAGCTGAGTCATGTTGCTGAAGATGAGGGGAGTCAGAGAGCTGATACTGTTATTGCTCAGGTCTCTGCAGGGAGGGGGGGCAAATACAGATAATTAACCTAATTCACTGACAAATGCCAGCTCAAAAACTCACAGTCATCTACTTCCAACCTCTAACAAAACACACAGTAAATAGCAGAGTGTAGTGCGATGGTGTAATGTCAACTGCTACTTAACAAAAGGAGCATTAGCCACAACACTGCAATAACTGTCTCTGTAGAAGCAGGGCATTACAGTGCTGTTGCTGAGCTGTAAAAGGCTATAAATACGTACACAAGCGAGAGCTGCTTCAGACTGGACAGCTCCTTGGGAACTGATGTGAGCAGGTTGCCCTCCAGGTATCTGAGGAATCAGAGACAAATAATTTACACACTGCTTTTTCCACATCACTGAAGCATCAGACTGCATAGATCTGCTGTGGGTTGTAATTAAATGAAAGGTGAAAGTGAAAATGGAGGTGAGGTGAATCCTGAGAATGTAAACGTTAAACACTAGCTGCAAACCACTGCAAGGCTCCTGATTTAAAGGTTGCAGAGGCTGTTAGCTATAGAATCGGTAAAGGTTGTGTTCCACTGCGCTGTGTTCTGTTCTGTATCATTATCATTATTAACACTCATGTTAATGTTATGCTGCATTACACTGAGTTATGCTAGCTGTTACAGCTAACATACGTAACATAATGCAATGTGGTGTAATACAACCTAGTGCAGCGCAACCTGGAGTGAAGCAACATCATATTGTGACGCACAACACAATATAGCGCCATGCAATGTAGCATAACACAACATAGTGTAGCACAACCCAGTGTAACGCAATGTAGAATAATGCAACACAGTGTAAAAACACAATGTAACAACACAGTGTAATAAACAGTGTAATGCAACACAGTGTAATGTAACACAGTGTAACAACACAGTGTAACAACATCGCGTAATGCAACACAGTGTAATACACAGTGTAACAACACAGTGTAACAAACAGTGTAATGCAACACAGTGTAACAACACAGTGTAACAAACAGTGTAATGCAACACAATGTAATGCAACACAGTGAAACAACACAGTGTAACAACACAGTGTAACAACACAGTGTAATGCAACACAATGTAATGCAACACAGTGTAACACACAGTGTAACAAACAGTGTAATGCAACACAGTATGATGCAACACAGAGTAACATAATGTAGAATAACGCAACACAGTGTACCTCAACACAGTGTAATTCAATACACTACATGGCAATGTAGAATAATGCAACCCAGTGTACCAAGACACAGTGTAACTCAACACAGCGTAGTGTATTAACCTCACTGAAACAATTGGCATAGTAACTTTCAGCAAAGTAGAGGAGGGGTATTTTACTACTTTGCAGTATAATTTTTTAGACTTGTCAGTCCTTGACATCAAAACTATAAATAAAAGTCAGACATGTGAAACTGAACCCTCGGATACAGAATGTAGATTACATGTTAAAGTTCATTTCTTTAGGAAAACACACTTGAATGAGCAGCAGCACTAGACTAGTTAGGCTTCAAGCAGTCCTCTGTGGCTGACTCTGTGGCTGACTCTGTGACGGCCTTTCCTCTGAGTTCAGGATGACTCAGACTCCCATCGGCCACTGCCAGGGCAGAAATGGACAGCTCTTTTTTTCTGGATGATGTGACGTTGTGGTAATGCCTCGGACGACAGAGGGAAAAACTGCATTGCTTCTGGCAAAACTAATTCCTGGAATCACTGCTGGCTAATGGAGCTCAATGCCAGCGAGGCAACCAGTGTCAGAAATGTGGTGGAAAATACTGAAACTAAAATGACAGAATGGCGTGTGAAATGACAGCCAGAGACAGAGAGAGAATGGGGGTGGGGCAGAGGGAGAGAGAGTGAGAGAGAGTGAGAGAGAGAGGAAGAGAGAGGCTCACAGCTCGGTGGTGTCCTTGGGGATGCCCTTGGGCAGAGAGCGCAGTCCTTGGTTGCTGCAGCGCACCACTGTATCTGAGCATGTGCAAGAGTCTGGACAGCGAGGGACTGATGGCAAACAGGCGTTCTCCTCTACACCTGTAGAGAGAGAGAAAAAGAGACAGAGAGGCAGAGAGAATGAAACAGGGCAGCATATATACTCTGGCACAACCTGAGGGGAAAATTAGAGGGGAAAAGTAGCAATTGATGAAATATTAATGAATTTAATTTAAAATTCAACATCTGTTTAATGTCTATTTTTCCCCATTTTCTCCTAATTTGGTACCTTAACTCTTCCTTTAGCCCCCCCTAGCACTAGCACCACCACCTTTTTTCAAACCTTTTTTCGCCGTTGCGGCATTGCCAGATAGCCAATACATTCAGTGGCTAATGGACGCCTGTGCCGGTCATTGTTTAAGAGTGATGAGGGGAGAGAGCACCATCTACCCACCCAGAGACAGCATGGCCAACTGTGCTCCCTCGGCCGCTGATGGCAAAGCAGCCTGGCGTGGCATTTGACCTTACAACCTGGGCCATAGTAGTAGCCCATTAGACCTCTGAGACACTCAGAGCCCCTGAATTTTATTTTCAATTAAAATCCAACGTCTGTCCAATGATAGAGTCAAAGATGGGGTATTATGTTAGAAAAATGTGGGGTGTAGATCACTTATTTAATAATACCATTAATTCAGCATTAACCTGCTACAGACAAACGGTCAAACAGAGACTCAGACAGAAGAGAGAAATGAAGACAAAGGCATACAGAGAGAGGAAGAGAGAGAGAGAGAGAGAGAGTTAAATTTTTAATGCTTCTTTACAGAGACCTCTCACACACGCTGAGGAGAAGTGAGCGAGGGTCTCTAACACAGGTTTAATATAGACATTCATGAATTCTTTAAAGAGGAAAGAACGAGGAGCAAGAGGAAAGAGAGGGAAAGAACAGAGCTGCAGTGAAAACCACAGGTGCGACAGGCTGTATGTGTGTGTGTGTGTGTGTGTGGTAACTGGTCCAGCGCTGGTCTCAAAATAGCCCAGCGGCCAGCTGCTGCAGGGATATGACCATCATTACCCAAAACACTTGCTCCTAATAAGCAAAACAGCGCACAGGAGTTAATGATTGTCCACTAAATATTGTTCTTGGCCAGCTCGGGCGTCCGTTTTCCTCAGGCAGCCCTCAGCGCCTCCCCCCCGCCTGCTTTCATTCCCCACCCGCGAGATGCTATCTGCAAAGCAGCCCGAGCCGAGCTCCAGATTAAAAAGAAACAGCGAATTAAGACATTAATGAGACGTAATGGAGGCTCAGCAGCACTCCAACAATAACAGCCTGAGAGAGAGAGAGAGAGAGAGAGAGAGAGAGGGCACCAAGTGAGGGAGGAGAGAGAGCGAGAGCAAGAGAGGGAGTATGCATTATAGAAAGAGAGAGGTAGAGGGTAGAGAAAGAGTGTGAGAAAAAGGAGAAAGAGAGTGAGAGAGGATAGTGAGAGGATAGAGTGTGAAAAAGGGGGAGAGAAAGCTTTGAAAGAGAGACAGAAAGAAGAGAGAGAGAAAAACCAAGGTAGAGAAAGGAGAAAGAAAGCAAGAGAAAGACAGTGAGAGAGGGAGCGAAAGCAGAGAGAGAGAGAAAGAGAGGGAGAGGGAGAGAAAGGACAGAAAGAGAAAATAGAGGGGAGAAAGTGAGAGAAAGACAGTGAGAGGAAAATAGAGGAGAGAGAGAGTGCGAGAGAGAGAAAGCGCGCGAGAGAGAGAAAGCGAGAGAGAGAGAGAAAGCGAGAGAGAGAGGTAAAAACAGTTAAAACAAGGCTGATTTTCCTCTGCTGATTGAGTTTGTGTAAAGCTGCTGTAAATGAGTTTAGCTGCAGTTTGTTTTTCTGGTTCCTCCCCGCTGTAATTTCAGAGCTCCTAAAATAGTCTGATGTTTGGGTGACAAACACTCTTTGGAGAGGCAGGAAAAAGGTAAAAAACTCAGCGACCCTTCCCGCTCGCCCCGTTCTCTCTCAGCATTGGCTTCGCAGCGCATCTGGCCGAATGCAGGCTAAAAGACGACGCTGGTCCTGGACGTGTGTGCAATGCTAACTTCTGGCTGTCCTCCAGGACTCAGCTGCCTCACTTTGAGCCTCTTTATTTGAAAGTGTGCCGCTCTCTCTGTCTGAGCAGGCTTTCTTCAGCCTCCTATTCCCGAAGCTCTTGAGCAGTGAGAGCGCCGCTCTTCCCAAAACACTCGGGCTTTGATGGCGAGGCCCTGCTCTGGCTAAGCCAGACAGAAGCCAAACCACATTTCCTTTTCTCTGTTTAAATTTACTGCAGCGCCGCGGGACTCACTAACCCCGCCGCTCGCAGTGACTGCAGGGAAATAGCTGCTGTTTTTCTCCAAAAAGCCAGCTGATGAGCGATAACGCAGTGGCCTGGTGATCTGATTTGGCCTCGTGGTGCACTCTCTGCGGTGTGCTGAGTGTGAGTGAGGAGTGAGCTGAGGAACGCTGAGAAGTGAACAGCTGATGTTGTATTTTGTCCCTTTATAAACATACTGCTGTGTGTATAGTCACGGCCAGTCAGCAACATGGAGAAATAGTCCTACATTAATCATAATCGAGGTAAAAATGACAAAGCGTCTGGCAGTCATTCGTTTGCTATGAAAGCTGGCGATTTTCGGTGCTAAAAGGCGGCGCAAACACTGGCTTCATGACCTCAGCACATTTTAACTTTATACAAATTAAGAGTGAGATAATGTGGTGATTACCAATGAGAACTAAACAGGGTGGTACGCACTTCATCTCCACCACTGTGAAACGGTGCCACTTGAAACCCTGTGTAGTCTTGACATTCTGAATACTCCCCTTCCCCTAAAGGTCAAAAATGACCCATAGACAATCTATGTAGTCTGGTAGTGCACAGCTTTCAGGGCGATGCACCACTTTCTCTAATGTTGAGGTCAGAAAGGACAGATTTAGGTCTCAATAAGCTCAAATAATTCTCTATTTACTAATCGTCTGAGTATAAGTTGCAGCAGTTGCGGCTTCGTGTTCATCATCACAGTGTCTTCCTTGGTATGAAGAGAAGCTTTTTCAGAGCTTTTTCACAGTTTTCTTTTTGAACGACTGTTAAAAGTACATTTGGGTACTCTTCTGTTCCAAAGCTCAGAAGTTTCAGAGCTGACATCAAAACAGGGGGATAAAACTGCGTAGGTTTTGTCATTATTCCCAAAGCAGCACTGTCACTTCGTTTGGTTTGTGATATGCTGGCATACAAGTCATCACAAACCACCACAGAAAACATCTGACCCAGTGTTACATGGAGCAGTGAACACACATGGCCTGTACTACTGTAGGACTCATAGCAGCTGAACCCTTTCAGCCTACTGGAGTTCGAATCATTAACTGCTGTCAGGAGTGTCTTCACATGGTTTAGGGTTTCAGCCAGTCGGGAATCAGTCAGGACGTTGCCAGTGGACTGACTCACGAACGTAAAAGTGCATGTATGAAAGGATAGACTCCCATCTGTGTACGCACTTAAGACTGAGGTATTCACAGATGGATAGATCCATCAGCAGGGTAAACTCACAAATGAGGCCAGGAGAAACATGTAGAGAAACATCTGCGTACCATCACAGGTGAAGTCCGGAGCAGCCACATCCTGTATAGGAATCTCCTTCAGGAAGGCAGGTTTCTGGCACCGAGGGTTTCCACTCACCACCCGCGTCTTCTTCAGCCACTGTCCCAGCCATGCCAGGTGACAGTCACACACATAGGGGTTGGACAGCAGGTTACTGAACACACACACACACACACACACACAGAGGAAACAGATTCAGACCATTATAGACAGGGTACAAACACAAGCAAGTTAGGAGCTTCAGAATCTGGAAAAGAGTTTAATTTAAGTTTTTGTTACATTGCGATTGGCTATCTGCATATATTTGCACTGATCATCAGGATGCAAAAGGAGTTCTTACAGACCCAGAGCAAGATGCACCATCATTGCAGAAAACACAGTTCCACTGCTCCAGAGCTCAATGCTGGGGGGCTTTATACCTCTCTAGCCCAAACCTGGCATTAGGCATGGTGCCAACATGTCAATGTTTATCTATTCTATTGGCAGCACTTCTCTACAAGGACTAGACAAGCTGTATGTGTGCATTTGCACATCTATGTCTGTCAGAAATGGAAGCAACTTAAAGTAGCTGAATGCATCCATTAGAAATGGTGTCCAAAACCATTTGAACTAATAGGGTTGGCTTCCCAGACAGGGATTAAGCCAAGTCCTCGACTACAAAGCATTCTAAACGGAAATTCTCTATCGAAAGAAAAATACAGTCTAGAATTAGGCTTAATCCCTGTCTGGGAAACCGACCCATAGTGTATATCTTCCCTAATGCTTCCTGATGTGTTCAGCAATGTGTAGGAATTCACAGCATGTATCATATAAACATTACAGAGCATCAAAAAGTCAAGTAATGCTGCACTGAGCCAAAGATTCCCTACAGTGCACTCTCACAGTTGTCACTAATCAACTACTAATTGTTTTACGCACTACTGACCTCAAAACCCATAACTTTGTCCTAAAGATATTTTTGATTTATATTCCGCTGGAGAGCAACTGAACATACGGAGAGGGCAGGAACACTAGACAGAGACGCATTTTTTATCACATCTGGGCTGAGGCAGGCTCTAAAATCCATCCCCCCAGTCGGCTAAATGGACCACAGGACTGGAGCCTTCACAACCAAGTTATTGACCCATTTTTCATGTATCCTCTCGGAGCTGGGAAAGTTCACCTAGTGGAGCAGAGACCTAAATCATAAAAGTTCAGCCTTGAGCAGAAGGCGTCGCCGGTCATGAGTCAGCAGGGCCGTGAGTGAGGGGGTTGGTAGATAGGTGGGGTTGACTGATGCTGCTGGAGAGCCTCTGTTGGAGGCGGCGCAGTACCGCAGTGTCTGAGAGTCGCCGCTGCTTTCCTGCAGCCCTCAGCATAGATTAATTAAGCGAGCTGACCTTCCGGTGCACTGCCAAGTGACGTCCCGGAGCTCGCAGGCAGCGGCACGTGGAGGTACCCGCGCTGGTACCCGCGCTGGCCCACCATGTGTTTGCCTTTAATTATTCACACGGCGCTCCATAAACAACAAAGCATCAAATGGGTTCATTATCTTCAGAGAAAGTGCGAGAGAGAGAGAGAGAGAGAGAGAGAGAGCACTCTGTCATTCTCCAGTGCGCTGAAGGCAGATGGAGAAAGCACGGAGAAAATAAACAAAAGCCTCGGGACAGCCTGGAACAATTTGCTAGTAATGAGCTAACGCTAATAATGAGCCGCTAAAAAAAGGGAGAAGTAAATGACTGTTTCTGCTGCACTAATCACCAATCTGAGCAGCAGAAGTATGACCTTTGACCCCCACGTGTGCTCCCTCTGGTCCAATAACCTTTCTGCTAACGTTCTGCCAGCATCATGTAGCTCACGTGCAGGAGTGGCCTGAGGGTGGAGGGACAGACTGACCAATACTCTTTTCTGCACACTCGCATAGTGACAGAACAGCTGGGCATCTCTCTCTCCCTCTCTTCTGAACTGTCCCTCTCTTTCTCTCTCTCTCTCTCTTTTTTTGCCAGCTCTCTAATTACCCTGTGGCTCACGGAGATGGCCCCACTCCAACACTGAGCAGCTAAAAATACAAACAGAGGGGAAAAGAGAGAGAGAGAGAAATAAAGACAGAGAGATCAAGAGAGATAAAGGGAGAGATAAAAGTGAGAGAGCAGGATAAATAAAAGGGAGGAAGAGAGAAAGGAGCAGAGTGATAGGAGAGAAAGAGAGAGAGCAAAGATAAAAGGGAGAGAAAGAGTTTGTGTGTGTGTGTGTGTGACAGAGAGAGAGAGAGAGAGAGAGAGAGAGAGAGAGAGAGAGAGGGGAGAACATGGAAGAGTGTCTGAAAGATAGGCAGCTCTAGCAATAGAGGGAGAAACAGGGAAAGAGAGAGAGAGAGAAAGAGAGAGAGAGAGAGAGAGAGAGAGAGAGAGAGAGAGCAAGCAACTCCTCTTTTTCTTATGTTTCCTCCTGAACCACACACACACTCACACTCACACACACACACACACACGCACACCATCTCCAGTAAGTCAAAGGGCATCTTTGTTTTCAAACACTTGTTTTACATTAAAAAAAGAAAGTCAACACACACACACACACACACACACACACACACACACACACTCACAGGCACACAAAGCGGAGCTGCCAGATGCTATAATTCAGATCAGCTCCACGTTTAAAGAAGCTGTACCTGAAGGCTGTCTGAATAATTCAGCGCATTTTGCTGCTCCGTCTGTTTAGTGTTTCTCTCCTGATTACTCCGCATTATCTCTCGCCCTCAGGCCCCGTCGCGCCTTCAAATGTGTTACATCTCATACTTCTGCCATTTTCACTTCCCAACGCTATAAAACTCATAAAACTCATGTTTGCAATTCTGACCGTCGTTCAGAAATTGCTCCTAATTTGCCTCATGTGGTAAAACTGGTCCCGTTCCGCTGGCTGCGTTTCAGAACCCTCCCAGGCCGAGCTCAGAGACGTCAGCGCGGTAGCGTTTTATCATTTTTACGATTGAAATGTTTCGGACGTCGCCATCACAGGAATATATTTGGGTCTGTTTTCTAGCAAAGAAAGCAGCTCCCCTTTTTGTTCTTTTTATGTCATTCGTCATGCTTGAAAGCGGCCAAACCAAAATACTGACATCAGTCGTTTGAGAGAAGGCGCTGAGAGACAAAGAAAACAAGCTTAGAATTTGGAAACGCATCTGCAAACAATAACGCAAAAGAAAAGCATAGCGCAGTCTGATTACACCACATGCTCGGCCTCTCTTTCTATGGGATTATAATAGCGGTGTGATTGGTGCTGCATGTGTGACCAGATCCGCTGGCTTTGGCTCTCTGTGTGCTGGTTATGTTACAGAAACCAGCGTTTAACCCAGGACTGACCGTACGCTCTGTAACACAAACCCAGGCACACAGGCAGTTTAGAGTTATGGTCTCAGAGAGCAGATACTGACTGACACATGCGTGTCAATTCAAACGCAACGTTGCTATTGGTTAAAATGGACACGGCGCTTGATGATTAAGACTACAGTGCTATAATATCTCTGAACAGTACTGTAAGAACCCTGTACTGTAACTGTGATAACCTCGTAACCCATTACCCCCCCCCCCCTCCTTTTTCTTTTTCTTTTTTACAGTGGACACATAATGCTATTACTACCCTTAATTTTGGAAGAAACAATGAATGAGCAGGTGTCCCGATACTTTTGTCCATTAAGGTTTATGCATTAAATTTCAGGGGCTCTGTTTATAATAGCTTTTCACACACTTCAGTTGTGTTGTTCCTTTATTGTGTTAAAATACAGTTTGTCTGAGTTTGTATTTGGAGTGTGTGTTTCAAGTGTGTGTGTGTGTATATATGTTTTTACTTACATGGTAGAGAGAGAGTGTAGGGTGTTGAAGGCTCCTGGAGCGATAGTGGAGATTCGGTTGTCATAGAGGGAGAGAAGGCGGACAGAACTGAGGCCAGTGAAGGTGGCGTTGTCCACACAGGTGATCTGGTTGCTCCTCAGCATCCTGAAGAACACACAAGACACAGCGTAACAGCCTCGCACACTCACACAGCTGCCAGACAGGAAAATGTGTGGGTGTGTGTATGTGTACAACAGAGCGGGAAGGCTGGTGTGAGCTTAAAATGAATGCTGGTTTAAAAGAGAGTGTGTGTGTTGGTGCAAGTGCGCAACAATGGGAGCTGAACCCACCTGCTGCTGGAGTGAGCAGCTGAGAAGGCAGCTGATACCTCAGTGACCACTCTGGCTCTGATGAAGCTTCAGAACATCCCAAGCCAGCCAGCAGCTCTACTGCAGGTAAGAGATATGGCTCTTTGGGTGTGTATGTGTGCACGCAGATTGTGTGTCTAAAGGGGTGCATGCTCCTCTGTGCACTGTCCTACGTCAATTACACTATATGTCCACACGTTTGTGGACACCTCTTTTAATTAATTCATTCATTGGCTACTTTTTGTTGCAGCCATTGCTGACAGACACAGATATACAAATGCACAAAAATAGCTTGTCTAGTCCCTCTAGAGAAGTACAGCCAATATAATAGGACCCTCTGGTGGGCTAAAGGGGTATAAAGGCCCCCCAGCATTGAGCTGTGGAGCAGTGGAACTGTGTTCTCTGGAACGATGGCTCTCCATCCAATGAGTTGAGGATGAGGTGTGATGGTGATTATCTAATGTCCTAACCTCACTAATGATCTTGTCACTAAATGCTATAAAGTCTTCACAGCAATGCACGGAAATCTAGTAGAAAGCCTTCCCTGGACAGTACTGAACTCATTTCAGCAGCTTTGATTTCAAAAGAAACAATGAATGAGCAGGATGTCTGAATACTTTTGTCCAGTTAGTGTATTTCTTCCCCATGTCCTGACATTGTATAAAAACAAGAATGTGTGTGTATGTGTGAGGTGCAGCGAACAAGGGCAATGGCCAAAATAATCAGGGCCTCTAAAAGGAGCCCAGCTGCACAAATGGCCTAAATGCAAACCAGAGGCTGCTGGGACGAAAATGTGAAAGCAGCAAATTTGGCAATAGACCCTGACAAGCGGGGACCTGAGACAGGCAAACTCAATTTGGGCGCCATGTTCCCAGGATTTAAAAGCCACGAAATTCAATACTGCCGGACCATGATTCCATTCATTTGCTCCTACGCACTCCTCTCTCTCCAATTTGGCTAATTATCCAGACAGCAGAGCTTAGCAAGGCCCTTTCTAACGACCAGACTCCAGAATAGGCATTGTGTTAGCATCTTTGATGGTGCAGCGGGCTTCTCATTACGACAGCAGCACTGCTTTTGCTTGGTGCGGTCAGCTCCTCAATTGGATGTGATAAGCAATGTTTGCTTTGCTGGCGCGCCGGCCTCACCCCGCGTTAAGAATTTTCCAGAACGTACGTTTTCCCGAACGCCTGGGGTGAACAATTAGTGGAGTGTGCATCCCGAGAACGTGTGTACATGTGCGTGTGGGGAACAGTGACCACGAATGTGGTTTTACACTCCTTCCAGTGTTTTTCTGCTGAAACCAAAGCCTCTTACCTCCAGGTGAACAAATGAAATACTTTTAAAATATACATAAATATATATTTAGCATAGGACAATCAGAGTAGCAGGCCTGCCGGGAAGTGAGAAAGGACAATTTAACAAGCAAATGTGAAATTGGAACTGAATTGTAAAAATCCCAAAAGTACTGGATGGAGCACCATCCTTCCTACAACAACACCAGTAGGTTCTTATTTATCTGCTCCAGAGAGTCCTGTTCCATGTGTGGGACTACACAAGAGGTGTGCGCATTTGCACATCAGTGAAAGCAATGGATGCAATTAAAGTAGCTAGAAGGGGTGTCCACAAATATTTGGACACAGTGTACATAACGTCATCAAACCCTTAGATTCCCTCAGATAATATGAGCTACCCAACCTTTAGCCTGCCAGTCAACTTATCTACCTAGTGAGCACCAACATATGTGAGGTGCCCACGGACGTCTGTTTAAGCCAGCCTGATGTTAACATGTAGAACCATAGGTTATTTACACCTCTGCCTAAAATACGGACACCGCTTAATCAAGACCCAGCTTCCCAAAAGCATCTTAGTGTTAAGATCATCTTAACTGGTAGAGAGAGAGAGTTTAGTGTCATGCTCGCTCGACCACTTAAGACTCCTCATCTTTGTGCTACAATGCTTTCAGGAAACCCAGCCCAGGTACTGTGGGCTATCTTGGCAGCCACCAAAACTGTCTTTTTATGATTTTATGTAAAACTTTACGACTTTATGCCAACATGGTCATCTTTTTTAAAGGCCCTCAAAAGACGTTTTAAGACTTTCACTCTGGGCGAAATCTAAAATCTAAAGTCTTTAAAAAAGACGTCTTATTCACGTTTTGTAATGTCTTGCTCGCTTGGCTAGGGCTTCTTATGCTCAAGATGAAGTCTGGTGTAGCCTAGGGTTTTGTCTGCAGGACTGTAGCAGTTGGATGTGATTTGCTACAGATTCTGTGGGGAAACAGGGAGATGCTTCACTACAAGCCATGTGAGAATGTTCTCCTGCATACTTCTGTGCAGTTTAACATGGAGTAGGGGCAGAGATGGCGTTTGTTCATAGCTGGAGTAATTATCTGGGCAATATACTAGGTTAACACCTGGCTATAGGAGTCTTGTGAAGTACACCTGATAGTAAGGGTCTCGGTGTGGTTGTTGATTACAGTATTCATTCTTACCAAACGACTGGCACCAAGGATGAAAACTAACCAAGAATGAAAACTAACCTGATTTAACCGGACTGAAAAGTGCAGGCGTGAGTCTGGTAAGCAGGGCAGCCAGCAGTGTGAGATACATAAGCAAAAGGCATGTGGATTTGTGCTACCTTTACCAAAACCAGTGTTCTGCTATGTGTATTAGTTTGTATGGTTTGCTTTTAGATCTAGAAAAACTCTAACGTACAGATTTGTGCTGCATTTGCTGAAAATGCCATTAAAAGTGTTCTAATGGTGCTACGTTCTGAAGAGTGTGGAGTGGCACTCACAGAGTCTTGAGGCCTGTTAGCCCTCTGAACATGCGCCCCTGGACAGCCTGCAGCTTGTTTCCGGTCAGCAGCAGCTCCAGGACACCCCCGGCGCCATCAAACGCCCCCTCTCGGATGTCCCGCAGCTTGTTGTTACTCAGGTTTCTGGAAGAAAACAAGACGCAGAGCTCATCATCCTTCTCAACCCCCACAACCTTCTGATTCTGAAGATATCAACCACATGTCCAAGTGCGGATTCGTTTGTTTAGGTTTTGTTATTTGCCAAGTCGGCCCACTTGTCCCTATCTAATTGAACCCACGCAAAACAAAGGGGATGTTCTGCAGAACGGCAGTACATCACAAGCTGTGTTTAACATGTTGTTTAATTATAAGCACTGGTTAGAATCTGTTATAATGGCCTCCTTAACCTAATTTCTGGCCTCATGCTATCTTCACTGTGTTCTAGTAATTCACTAGCTGATTGTAATCTGTGCCTCAGTAAAATGTGAGGTGGGGTACTTTTAGAAGTTGCCCATTTATAACTAGTCCGACAGTGCTAGATCATAAGCAATTTCATGCCTGATAAATCACTGGTCTACTTTTTCGAGTGACCACCATTTTCCCCATCTTTGGAGTGGGCAGCAAACACGGGCGGGCAGTAAATCCCACCACGCCGTTGTCCATTTTAGTGGAATATTCCACTGCTTTCTCCCTGCTTAAGGTTGCGCGCATCGCGCATAAGGTTGTTGACATAAAGCTCGCAGCCAGATGCCCCAAATGCTATCCTACCACCCTGCGCTCTCTTAAAAAAGAAATGGGGAGGAATGAGCGGTCATACATTTTCCGCAGGTTTGGGAGCTTCTTAAAGGCCCCTGTGGCGTCCAGCGATGAGATCTCATTGTCGTTCAGGCGCCTGGATATAAGAGAGAGAGAGAGAGAGAGAGAGAGAGAGAGAGAGAGAGAGAGAGAGAGAGAGAAAACAAGATGACTCATAACATAGGGTGGAATGGGTACAGAGAGACAAGAGAGAGAGAGAGAGAGAGAGAGAGAGAGAGAGAGAGAGAGAGAGAGAGAGAGAGAGTGCAAGAAAGAGCGTGAGAGAGCCAGAACCAGCCCCACTGGAGCATGTAAGAGCTCCAAGACAAAGGGAGATGAAGCTCTATATATTCCATGATTAGCATTCTGGGCCCAGTGTGTGTTTGTGTGTGTGTGTGTGTCGGGGGAGTGTGTATCATGTATATGACACCACCCCTTGGCTGAGAGTCGTACACTGTTGAGGAATAGGCTGCCTAACAGCTCGGCACACTGGGACAGCGTGAAGAAAGGCAGGAACACAGAGAGGACAGAAAGTCTTCACACAGGAACAGAGGAGAGGAAGACAGAGAGAAGAAAGGAGATGAAGAAGAGAAAGGTGGGGGGCGGTTGCACATTAAAGCAGAACCTCAGTGCAGTGGGAGGCTGTATGAGGTTGAAAGATGTGGAGAAAGGGCAGCAAACATGAGGGGGAAAGAGACATGAGGCATGCATGCAGAAGAAATGAGCCACTGGCTGCTAGATTCCCCAGGAGCACTCAGTACACAAGCAGCTGGTTTGGGGCGGCCACCAGAACTGCTGAGCCACAGAGAGAGAAAGAGAGAAAGACATATAGCTATGTCTCAAATAGAGCTTTCCAGAGTCTACTAGACACTTTTAGTACTCATAATGGGAAATGCAACTGGACATAGTGTCCTGTTAACATCTATAAAGCTGGTCACATCACATCATAATTTGATGATAATTGCTAAAATAGCATCCCAAACTTAATATTATATCATATTAGGCCATATCATAACTAGAGCTGATCAAAAATGAAGGGTATAACGCTGCAAACCACCAGGGTCCATGTTTGCCCTCAGCAGCAGCAGCAAACTAGCTGCCATACGTAGAGGGGTAGAGATTCTATGCAGTAAAATGACGTGTTAATTATCGGTCAGAAATGTTATTAGCATTAAAAAAATGATAAATTCTCAATTTGACACAACACCAC
Organism: Salminus brasiliensis; assembly: GCF_030463535.1. Lineage (NCBI taxonomy): Eukaryota > Metazoa > Chordata > Actinopteri > Characiformes > Bryconidae > Salminus > Salminus brasiliensis. The sequence goes on from NC_132896.1 coordinate 9,515,788, forward strand.
CCCCCTTAAACGAGGTACAAGAAAGTGCAGAGTAAGAACATGGTGAATACAAGCCAGACTGAGACACAAGGAGAGAGAGGGGGAGGGTGAAGTCTGAGAGAGTGACGGATGAGCAGAGCTGACGGGACTGCAGAGAGAGAGAGTGACATGTCCTCTACAAGTGAGCAGAAGGGCGAGCGGTGTCTGGGGAACAGGCCTACAGCAGAGCAAGGCTAAAAGCCTGGGAAAAGCCTGTGGCATTCATTCACCACAGCTCAGCAGGAGACTGGACCCTGGCAAGTGAGGAGGCAGAGCACAAGCAGACCAGAGAGGGCTGGAGGAGAGTGGAGGAGGAAGCTAAAAGCTGAAGGAGGAAATAAAAGTTCAGAGTAAAGCACTGCAGGAGCTGGACGAGGTTCTGTAATGTGGGAGACTTGGCTGATTATTATGGGATAAAGTGTCTGTATAATTTCCCCTGAATAACCACAGATAGCCCAGGTTGAGCAGTTAGAGCCCAGTCTACACAAACGAACAATAGCAACACAGCGTACAGCAAGCATGGCGGCGTAAACAAGCAGGAAACATGACACTAAACAGATGAGGAGACCCTGAGCTTCATTTTGATGTGGGGTGATACTCAAGTTCAGTGGGATAACAGCCAAAAACCAGGAGGTTGCTGGTTTAATCCCCTGGACGGAACATTAGGAAGATTAGGTTGCATTCAGCCACAAGGGAACTAGTGACTTCAGGTTCTGATGTAGGAAGATCAAACTCATGCAGTTGGACTGCCCCACAGCTCAATGCATGGGATCTTAAAACCCCCCCTCTGGCTCTGTCTATCACTTGAAGTAGCATGTATCTATGTATTTCCTTACAGGTCAGTGGTGTGTTCCGGCAGGTGAGGAGGGATGCTGGTCAGTTTGAGGTTGGAGCAGTCCACCACCGTCCCCTCACAGCGACAACGCTCAGGACACACCAGGTCCTGGAAGCACTCGCCGGTCAGACGGCTGCGGTAGTCCTCGGAACCTGACCCCGACGGGAGAGGGAGAGAGACAGAGAGAGACAGAAAGAAAAAGAAAGAGAGTCAAAACAGCTTATTCACACTAACACAAACACACACACACACACACACACACTATTATATCTAAAGAAATGTATGTGTAAACATTGCGCCGCACTAACAGACTGCATTTCTCCAGACGTGCATAAACTCACACACAAACACAAAACGCCCACTCATGCCCTGCGCCTAAACACACATCCATCTTCCAAAGGGCGGCTGTATACGCAGATAAAGCGGGCCGAACAGCAGGAGGTCGCTTTCGCTGGAGGTCTGCTCCAGAGATGTGTGTTTTGACAGCAAAACACAGGCGGTTTCTGGGGAGCAGTAGGATCTGGCTCGGCACGATATATATCTGCTTCCCATCACAGGCGTCTCTCCGCGGGCACTGTTTATCTTACTCCACGCCTCTGTTACGCTGACCTACCGGCTCACAGTCCACACTACCGTTCACTAGTTTGGAATCAGTGTTTTTGGAAATATAAAATGGAATAAATCTGGGCTATCCAAGCTAGATTTAACTAGTTTAACTGGTGAACAGTCTTTGGTCTAGCACTGGATCTGGGAAGAGACCACTCTCATTTTCTTTAATGGCCTGACCCTAGACTGGGGCTTAACACACAACTGTTGCAGATGAGATGTTTAAATCATACTAGCATATTGCAGATACCCCAAATATACTTTAAATATCTTGCATGTAAAACTTACAAGCTTCTAATAAAACAAATTATTATTACTACGTAGAAATCAAAAACTGGACAGAGCTGTAGATGATGTTTCCTCTGGTATTTGGGACCCTGCAGCAGGACCTGAACGGACTCAAATATCAGAAAATCCCAGGACAAAACATCATGCCTTCTGGGAGGAGGAAGCTGAAGGCTGGGCATCACTGGACCTTCCAACAGGACAATTAGTCCAAGCATACCTTAAAGTCTATCAAGGCCTGGTTTGAAGAGAAGAAGTCCTGGACGATTCTGGAGTCGCCTGATATGAACCCCATAGTAAACTGAACTGGAGGCCAATGCCCATGAGGAACGGCCTGAGGAAGAAGCTGGTGTGTGGCTAGATAGCAGATGAGTACTCTGCTAAGTATAAAAGACGCTTGTCATGAAGCGTTTGAATAATTTGGAGACTGCGATCGTCATTAAAAGTTGAACTTGGAGAAAGCTGTTGTTCTATTGGTTGTGTTGAGATGCTTAAACTGGTCTTGTTTGATTGGTTTACTGTGAAGAGCTGTGAAGTTTGTACATTTTGCTAATGAACCTGATTTGCAATGTGGGTTGACTCACTTAGAGTGCAGCTGTACTTGGTAAAAACAGTATATAATTGGGAAGTGAGCTAATTTCAACAGTCATATTTAGATTTCAGTGAGCGGGACCAATTTTGTAGGAGCATTATCAGTTATTACAGAAATTGCATTATCATGAGTCTTTTTGAATAAATCTTTAACATCTTTAACAAACGATGCTCTAGCTCCAAAAGTCAGGGCTTGCCACTTATTATATTAGAAAAACTATAGAAACAGTGAAGATATGATAAACTGTATATCCATAATGCCTCTTTTTTAAAGATGTGACCACCTATCTAGACAGACCCTTTGACAGGAAGTTACTATAAACACATAATACAGTCAATCACATATTTCATAACTTCTAGCTGTTTTCAAAATATAAAGAATATGTAAACATCATATCAAAGTTTTTGCTAGTTATTAACCTTTCAGCATTATGTGATAAATATAACTACAAGTGATTCCAAACTTGTGAACAGTAGTTGGGTGCAAGCCCTTTCCATGGCGAGAGGCTGACTGAGGGAGAAGAGAAGGCCCAGAGCGCAGTCGATGTGTTTGCCCGCTGTCTCCGCTGCTCCAAATTTGACCTGGCATGGAGTCGCCTCGTTCCTCTCCGAGGGGTGGCCGCTGCGCGCTTTCCCAGAATGCCATGCTGCGTGCGAGTGTGTCCAGCGGTCCCTGGTGCTTGACGGAACCATGTGAGGCTAGTGTAGGCGGCGGCACATGGTTAGATCAAGCACAAGAGACAGCTGCACCAGGGGCCGGGGGCCCAGGGTGGGCCCGTGGCCAGAGTGGAGGAGCGGAGCGGAGAAAGGCAGGGAGAGAGGAGGAGGAGTAGGAGGAGCAGGAGCAGCCGGGAGGAGGAACAGAGCAGGAAGCCGGGCCACCATGCATGAGGGCGGGCCGCCCCGTCGCTTTCCCCCAACTGCGCTGTTACCGGGACAACAGCTCAACCCTCATAACACAAGCGCACAGACAGACAGACTGGACAGACAGGACAGACAGACAGACAGATACACGGACAGTAAAACACTGCACAGGAGAAAAGGAATGGAGCGAAGCCCTCTGCTGATGTGCACGCAAACACACACGGTTGGGTTTTGTACACTTGTCGGGACGTGGGGACAAACAGGTCTTTGTCCCAGAGGTATTTTTTAAAGGGACACAAATGTGTTTTAAAGGGGAAGTTCACCTAGTTTAAAATTCCCTGCATAAGTCAATCATTTAGATGTTAACAAAGCAAGAGTGGTTTGGTGTGAATTTGGTGTGAAAACTTACAGCCAGAACTGTACATAGTGTTGGTGAATGGAACCACACGTCCGAAGAGTTTAAAGTCTCTAATGTTATTAAACAAAAAGATTAAGAGTCCATTGCCTGATGCCTGACACTGTATTAAAAGCTTTTGGTCTAAATTGTGTTCAAAAAAAGCATTTATGGCAGAGTGAAACACTATATGGACAAAAGTATTAGGACGCCTGCTCAGAGTTCATCCTACTTTTGTTGGAGTAACTGTCTCTACTGTCCAGGGAAGCATTGCTTAGAGCACTGGTATGAGGATTTGATTGAGCTATAGGGAGGTCGGGATCATCATGGTCATCATCGTGAACACCCCACCTCATCCCAGACGACCCAACTCATTCCAAATGTAATGGATGGAGCATTAATCGTCAGAAAACACAGTTCCACTGCTCCACAGCTCAATGCTGGGGGGCTTTATAAGGGCCACGCCTGGCATTAGATATGGTGCCAATAGGTTCATGTTTATCTGCTCCAGAGAGTCCTATTCTATTACCAGTAGTACTTCTCTACAGGCAAGCTATGTGTGTGTGTATTTGCACATCTGTGTCAACAATGGGTGCAACTTAAAGTAGCTGAATGCATTCATTAGTAGGGGTGTCCACAAACATTTGGACATATAGTGTACAAATGTCAGTAAGTTGGCTATAATGAACCATTTCACACTAAAAATGTATAAGTACCCCTATGTACAAGAAAAGCCTAGTCCTAAACCTTAACCTCAGTAAATCTCACCTTTTTTACTTCAGACATTGCAGGCTAACCTTGCTTTCCTCTGGTTTTCCAGTATAGTCAGGACATTTTTGTTCAAGAAACAAACACACACACACTTGGCTTCTGCAGCTTATGGAGGCTCTTGGGAACAACCAGTGTGTGTTCCGGCTCTCCCGCAGCGTTTGTTACTGTGTTGCTGTATGGACAGAGGCAGGGCTGTAATTAGGGAAATCCAGGGGTTAATATCAAAGCAAGCAGTGGCCGCACACTTCACGAGACCGAGCGCTCTGAAGGCCCCCCACGCACCCTCACTCACTACTCTCTCTTTAGTTACAGCTTGTTCATCATAACAGCGCTCCGCGCATCCTAAGGCTCCGTCTCAAAGCGTTCTGCTGGGTTTGCATTGCACCGGGCCTCCTGGTGATGTTCCCATGAGCACTCTGAAGCCTGGCAGTGTGTATGTAGAACTGCTCCAGGCCTGAGGATGCCACACAGCTCCCTCTCCAAGGAGAATAAACACACACATATACAGTAGATGCACACACACACATTCAAACACGCATAATCGGATAGAGGAAAAGACCCCAGTGGGATTCCATGTGGTGTTCAATGGCTGTGCCAGTGAATTAGGTGGACCTACCTTGTGTCTGCACTCACTGGCAATTTTTTCAGAAACACCTACACACAAGTACCCTTCTTATGTTTACAATATCTACCGTATATATCAACCACCCTCTGCCCCATCCATCTGTAGAAAGGCACCACAACAGGACCACCAAATATTCCTTGGGTGGTGGACCATTCTCGGCACAGCACTGATATCAGCTGTTGAACACTGTGTACATTTACTGGCCACTTTATTAGAAACACTTAGCTTACTGCTACACACAGTATGTGTACAGTTTTTATTTGTCATCCTCTAGATCTTCAACAGGAATTCTGACCACAGGACCATGGTTGGCTGGATATATCAGGTTGGTGGACCAGCAGTGATGTTAAAGTGAGTAAAACCCCCACAGGGCCTGAAACTCAAGCCGCACTACAATGCCACTACCATGTTGTGCTGAGAATGGTCCACTACCCAAACAACATATGGTCAGTGGTGGTCCTATGGTGGTCATTTCACTGATGGACAGGGTGGAGGGCTGATAAAGTGTGCCATACCAGATGGGCTGCAGTCAGCACTTGTAAACCTACAAAGGGCACCTGCAGGGTGGATGTTTCTGATAAAATGGCCAACCACAAATTATGACTGATTAACTAATTAAGGACTGATTGATTAATTGATTGATTAATGGACACTGTTTGTAGCAGCAGTAGTGTTTTCCATGTGTTATCTATGAGGCACTATTAGTAGCCTTTCTACTTGACCTTGAACACACAAGTGAATTTTACGGAATGTGTGCATGCAGTTGAGTGTGAACCCTGAAAACCCTTTGTGAGTGTGGGAGGGAGGATCTACCTGTGCAGCGGAACTTCTTGCCCTTGACCTGGCTGATGCGCTTGTTGGCGAGGCGGCGTGGGTGACTGCAGCGCGCCCCGCTGGTCTCGATGGGGTTATCAAACAGGTAGTCAGCCAACCACTTCAGATGGCAGTCGCACATGAATGGGTTCTGAGCAAGGTGCCTGAGGAGGTCAGGGGATCAGGGAAAAGAGTAAGGGGAAAGTGAAACAAAGGAACGGAGGACAAGTCACAAAACCTTGCACCTCTCGGAATTTGTCCAAATGCAGTCAGACTGATTTTTGTGAACATTTAATTATATGTTGTTTCTCTCAAATTCCTAAAAAGCAGCATTTGCTAGCATTGACCACATCCCGGGAGACTGTGGCGGGGAGGCGGACTCAAAAGACTTGTGGGCTGGAGTTCGGGGTGGCTTGGCGGTGAGAGCGAGAAGGTGAAAAGGCGAGAAGGCGACCCCCCCTCCCAACCCCAAACCAAGCTACAGCACCTCTGGACCAGAGAGGGTTAAGAATTTCTCAATGGCCTCAACAGTGGCAGCTTACTGAACCCTGGGTAATGAACCTACAAGCTTGCGATCACTAACCACTGAGGCTCAGGTTTCTAGGCCTGGTCCTGGAGTACCCTTGTTCTGTACAATTTAGTGCTTTCCTCACTCTAACACACCCCCTCAACTCAGGAGTGGCTTGTTTCTTGGCTGATTGGTTGGATTAAGCATGTCAGAGCAGGGAAAACCACAAAATATGTGTGTAGCACAGGGGTTGAGAACCGCTGCAATGGGTAATAAATCAGATGCTATTTAAATTAGTTCATAAGAAACTCATTTCCATTCCTAACTACTTAAACAATCTTCAGTGTAGAGTTACAGTTCTAATAAAGGCCCCAGTATTTTAGTAAGAAACTCATGAGCGGCCCAATTATTATATAATAATTATATAATGGCGTGATTATTTGCCACTCTATTAACAGCTAATTAACTTTCCTGATTAAAAAACAAGGTGACCAAGTGATTGCAGGGTGTGAAATGTGGAGGTAAAATTTTATAAGCAGCGGTTGCTTAGAGACTGGAGTGTGCTGAAGTGGACTGAGGCGTGAATTTGTGTGTGTGTGTGTGTATGTGCGCATGCATGTGTGTATGTGAGACAACTCACAGGGTCTTGATGGAGCGGAGCGGAGTAAACAGGCCTTTGCTGATGGTCTGCAGCTTGTTGTCATAGAGAGAGAGCAGATTAAGGCTCTGCAGGTCTTTGAAGGTGTTCACCCTCAGACAGTTGATTTTGTTGGCGTTGAGCAGCCTGGGTGGGCAAAAAGAGGATTTGTCCTTTAAGCACAGTTCAATCAGACAGTGCGGGGTCTGAATACACAACCTACTACACAGCCGAGCCCATCTGTTGTAATGCACTGGGATGTCTTCAGAGTTGGGGGCATAAAAGTGCCAGTCTGTCTAAGTGAAAGGGATTATGAGCTGAGAGTTTATGAATCAACATACGGAATCTGTTTGTAAGACAAAGACCTTTCTAGGATCATTCTACCACTGCGGTGGTGAGTGGTGTTCCGCATCTGTGAAGCCAAAAATGTTAATTTTAATATCCTTAAAATCACTGTTATTTTATTTTACATAAAAATGTAAAATTACTAATTTCTAATGACTTGAAATTACAGATTTGAGTAATTGTGTCAGTGGTGTTACGCCTAGGGTGTTGTAAAACAGAAAATATTTTTTTTTCCTTCAATTACCTTCAATTACACTGGAATTACATGCCTCCCCAGCCACACCAACTACATGTGCTTTTCTAACACCCTGTAATTTTAATTTCCTACAATGTGGAGCTCCTACAAGAGTAGATAAGTCTAAACTTTTGACTGGTCGTGTATACAGGACTACCTGTTTATACTATCAGAATCTTTAAAGTATCAAAGGATTAGGATCTATGCAAGATCCACATCTGGACATCAGACAGACAGTCACTGAGTAAAGCAGTCTAGTCTGGTCTGGTCTAGTCTTAGACTATTGGACCTTAAGGCCTTTTTTCTTGGCCATTCCGTCAAAGACTTCTAGAACTTAAAGGACTTTATTTCCCCCTCTGCTGGACTGAGTCTAAAGCAGGCCTCTCGCTCCGAGCGGTTTTATGTCTCATTTCCGTGCTGGCAGCAGCATCAGAAATGCTGTAAATTCATGATGGCACAGTCTCTTTCCTGATCCGGATACCTTCAGAATGCCAAACAGGATGGAGGAATGCAAACCCTGTCTCGTGCTTTATTTCTCTAAACATGATCAGACATATGATTTCAGACCTATAGTGGACTTTCTTTGGATAAGCAACAGTGCAGACCCGTACAGTCAGTATTCTTGGGGTTCTAGCATAACATAGCTCAGGATTTGAACGTGAGACCCTGGGCCATGGTGGTAGCGTATTGGTCTGCGGAGCTACTACAGCTGGAAGCTCACTTACAAACTCACTAACGCTTACACATTATCCACATGGAGAGCTGTTACACCTCAATTAGTTTTTCTGTTTTGGGCATGAACCCACACCAGTAGGACCTGATGGTTGCATTCCCTCACAAATTGTCTTTGTGTGAACTAAAAATGCATTATGTAGGTGCCACATGGGGATATATATATATATATATATATATATATATATATATATATATATATATATATATATATATATAGCAATAACTGTGGGGCAGTAATCTATGGCGTACATATTGGGCATGCCTGATTTTCAATGCATTTAGAGTGTGCAGATGATCACAGGAGAAAACAGCACCAGGGTATCAGTCCTTTGCACCAATGACTCTTCGTGCTCTTGCTTTCTTTTTGTGCTTCATGTTGAGTTGAGGCTCTGCTGTAGTTCAGCTCTGTTCTGGAGCTGGCCCTCCTCTTCCACGTCGCTACCCTGCCACCTCTGTGTCTCTCCTGCTTAGCTTGCCTGACAATTAACTAACGCAAGGCCTGTGCTTAATTACTGAAAGCCATTCTAATGAGCTTTTGTCTCGGAGCGAACGCACGCATCGTTAGCCTGCTCACAGGGAGAACTAATTAGGTTTGGGGATTTCAAAAAAAAAAGAAAAAAAAAAAAAGGCAAAACAAAGGAACCCCATTCACAACAGTGCGCCTCAAAAACAGCACCACAGTGTCCACGGAGGCCTCTGGGTGCTTTACGGAATGCTGTAAGGCGTTCCTTCGGAAGGGCACTTACTAACCAGACCCATTAGAGAGAGAAGGCTGTAATTGGCAAAAACAGAGGTAATTTGACTCATTAGGGCAGTTGACAAGGCAAACGCTGGAAAGTGCAGGGCTGTACTGCTGGAGCCTGTGTGCTTCGGGCCCTGATAATAACTTGCTGACGTGCGCTCGCTCGGCTCGATTCGGATCCATCGACGTGGGAGTGAGGAAGCTGCCGGACTATCAAAATTTGCCCATCTCCACAAATCATTAGAGGCAGCACAAACAGGCCCATTAAAGCTCGCAGATTTCCACAAATTAGAGCTCTAAACACAGGCATTATGTTTGAGCAATGTTTCCGTGTCTACATCAATATAACTAGGTGTGAGAGATATGCTTCGTAATCAGGCCCAATTTAAATGCTAATGATGTTAGGTACACTCTTGAAGAAAGAGAGAGAGGGGGGGAGTCGAAAACGGCAGAGATCTTGGTGTGTGTCTTCCTCCAGCGAGTCGTCCAAATGGTCCATTTGAGAGTTGGAAGAGGTTTCAGGCCTCAAGACGCTCTGTTCTTTTTGTTCTTTTTGCTTGACTTCTTTTTATGGGGATAGGTGGGAGAAATGAAATAGCTCTTCCTCCAGTGGCATGCATGAGCAGTACACACACAAAAACACACACGCACACACACACAACAACAACAGCACACATGCTCTTTTTTTCTCTCTCTCTTTCTCTCTCTTTCTCTCTCTGACACACTTATAGAGTGGGAAAACAGTACTCACAGCAGTTGCAGGGAGACCAGGCCATCAAACAGCCCCTTGGGTATCTCTGCAATTTTGTTTCCATACAGGACCCTGCAGGAAGGAACAGATGCAGCCCAAAGAAAGGCCAGTAAATCACCACAATACACTCATTTTATGTGTACCTGTCTGTGTGTGTGTGTGCATGTGTGTAGACTATTATTTCTGTGTATACATCTTTCCATCTGTAGACATGTTGCTTTCCCTTTGAATCTGACTGCTACTTTGGGTAAATTCTTCATTTTCATTAAGACTATTGGGATACACAGTGTAGGGAATGGCATTTCAATGGTAAAGAATTCCTAATAATTCCTAAAGCAACACAGTTACAAGTCCAAGTTGTCCCTGTCACACAAAACCCTTGTGTTTTCTCCAAATGGCAACCTTCTTAACTTTCAATAGAAGTCAATGTAAAAAGATTTTATTCCAAGTCATTTTGGAGCAATTCTACTGGCCCATTCAACAGGACATTTTGGCACAATTGTTCATAATAATTATTAACAAGTAAAAAATGGCAAAAATTATTAGTATTTAATATATTAAGTTAGAAATAAAAAAAGTATTTCAGAAACTGAAAGTATGTTCACTGCATTAAAAACATTGAAAAGCTAGTTGTCCCCAAACTTTTGCATGCATGCATGCCTGATCTTCATTGAACTCCTCATTTCTGCATTTTTGAACATATTACTGTATCTGTCTGCAGCATCTGTAAGGTACGGTCCATTACCACAGGCAATCATTTCAACACGTTTCCCTGTACTTAGTAAGGGCGTAGCTACGGGGGCTTTCTGACTGTTTCTGAGGAAAAAATAGTCCTCCTACGCCAGGAAAACAAATATCATGTGCCTTACACTTTTATAACCCAGGGTTCACAGAGTACAGAGTGTACAGTTCCGAACACTGTAACGCACAATCTCAGTTTATTTGCTAAATTTAATATATTATAAAACAAAACATGAGGCACAGACAAAGGTTAAGGGAACATTTTACAAATCATCGCTGTCATGCAACAAAAACTTTGTATTTCAAAATGGCAGCTTTACAGGACAAGGAAAAAAACAATGTAAGACAATATGAAAAGATCTGATTCCAAGTAATTTAGGAGCTTTTCTAATGGTCCGATCTTTGTGAAATTTGGACACAATGTAAAGAACAACTGCCAGACTGAAATCAAGTCAATAAGTGTTTTTTTTTATTTATTTTGTATTTGTGGCAGCAATGATATTTTTTTGTTTTGCTTGTTTCCACTGTAAAGCCTACAAAACAGGGGTGTACACACTTTTGAATACACCAATATAGTGTCGGGTCGCAATGTGAAAGTAGCCCTAGTGTTGTACAAAGTAGGACCTTTTATTTAATTAGCCTTTAACTGGGCGGCGCTCTCGGCTGCTGTAGTCACCTGGGAGTTAAATGTGAGGGCAGTAATGGAGTGTTGTACTTAAGAGTCTGTCTTTTTCTGTCTGGCCATGGTGGCTACAGTGAATGTAGGCTAGGCTAGGCTAATTGGCTAATTGAGACTGTCAATGTCTATCCTCCTGAACCTGCAACTCAGGCTCCATCTAAAAAGAAATTCTAGCTACGCCTCTGGTTCTTAGTAGATCAGAGAACCTGTTGACTCATAAGACATTGATAGTAGAAGGCCAGGGGCAGGTGCTGTTCTGAGTCGGTTTAGAGGGGTTGCTGCCCCTTTCTAAGCACAGGAACACGACTGTCTCTGGTAACTGAGAGTATACAGAGGCAGCAGACAGAGATTAGGGTGAAAAATACTGGCTTACTCCTTTGATATGAGCGTGCGAGTGCAAGCCATCTCATGTGTCCTATTGTTTCATTACCATTGCGAGCGAGTGGCTCTTAAACTGCAGCGTGTGTAAATGAGCTGAGTGCTGCGAGGCTGAGGCCTGTCACTGGCCCAGCTGCGCGGGCAGGGCTTGGGGAGATGGATCGTACGGAATTAATATGCACGGGATGGAGCTACTGTCTCTTTCTGACTTGCTCAGGTGCTGTAAATGAAAGCCTCCTCCTTTGTTCACAGTACCACAGATGTCAGCACACACATACACACACTCGCACACTCCCATGCTCACGCATAGACACAGAGGCTATTTGTACAGCGCGTCACCGCTGTTGTGCCGCCCTTTACGCTAATTCATTTCTCTCAGTCGACAGCTGTCCCATCACTGCCAGACCCCCCCAGTCCTGTGCTTAATCCAGTGCGACAGCAGCGCATTCCAGATCAAATGTGCTCTTTATGAAGTGTTGTAGTGTCAACAGACCTATCAGTTTGTTACATGTGCTCGAGTGCATGCATGTCAGTAGGGTTTTGCTTCAGGCCACAGTGCCAGTCAAAAGTGTACGCTTTCCAGATGAAAACTGTTTGGCCAAAAGTTTTGGAACACTTGTTCATTCATTGTTTGTTTGCGAAACAGGGGTATAAAAAAGAGTTCATCCTGCTTTTGTTGGAGTAACTGTCTCCACTGTCCAGGAAGAAGGCTTTCGACTAGATTTAAATATATATATATATATTGCTGTAAAGATTTGATTGCATTCAGTGACATGAGGTTTAGTGATGTCATGATTTTGTATAATCACCACCCAAATTTATCCCAAAAGTATTGGATGGAGCATCAACCATCATTCTAGAGAACTCTGAGTTCCACTGCTCCACATCTACCCACTTGGAGAAAACACGGCCAATTGTGCTCTCTCAGACTCCGGCTGCTGATGGCATTTGCAATCCTACAGAAATAAACACTGCATTCTCTATAATGCTGATCCAGGTGGATTTATCTCTACAGTTAATAATCGGTTATACACCGACATGCGTGCATCAAAAAATATCTGACATCGGCATTGTTATTCTCTCGAGTATCTTCGCAAGGAGCTGATTTTGAAATATTCACGCATAAGCTTTTAGATGACAATGCGCTGAAAATTGTGGACAACATACATTTGTTCAAGTGTGCTCAAACTTTTGACTGGTACTGCATGTAGTTTATACCCAAACACTTACAGTGAGGTGAGGGAGCGCAGGCCGCTGAAGGCATCTTCGGCAATATCCGAAATATGATTCTTACTCAGATCTCTGAAAACACACAGGCGGTACAGATGTTAAACACACACATTCTCACACACACACACACACACACACACACCTGACACGACATTAGCATCAGAAACTTATTTTCACATGAATACCTGCCGTCCAAACACGTAGCGTCCCAATAATTAGTAACACAGTAGGCATGACCTGGAGCCCATGCTGAACACAGGTAGAAAAATAAGACAGGGTGATGTGAAAAGGGGGCAGGTCACAACATTAACCCTTTAGACCCCACAGTGGCCTCTGAAGGCTGCCCTGTCTTTCACTGTAACGGACATGGGCGGCCACCATTTGGATGACTGGATGATTTATGAAGAAATTTAATAAAGTAGGTAAGTTAAAAGTAGGTTCAAGGAGTGAAGTGTCTACACAGCCAAGGTTACTGGAAGTACGTATGAGCAAAGAACCTTAGAATGAAAACAAATGATTTACAGTGGATTCACAGAAGAACTCTGCATGGATGCCATGGATTTAATAATGTTTCTGGAAAAAGAGGCTAATACTCACATCCTCTTCAGCTTCTTATATGGAGAGAACGCTCCGGGAGGGATGCTCTTAATCAGGTTTTGCTCCAGACGGCTGCAGAGGAAACAAGATAATATGTTACATGCAGCTGTTGCTGTACTGGCCAACACAGCTAAATCAAAACATGCTCATGTCTGGAAACACACAGCACATGTTATCAGGGTCTCTTCATGAATATGATTATGATCTGTGTATGTGTGTTTATGCCTCTGTGTGCATATTTTGTGTGTGTGTGTGTGTGTGTGTGCGTGTGTGTGTGTGTGTGTCTGTGTGTGACGTGGTACGTTGCCCCGGTGATGTGGAGCATGGCAAGGCCACAGTAAGTCATGGACAGAGTCATTAGTCTGTATGAGAAATGGGTCCAGCTCTAGCATTCGCTGCCCCTCCCTGCCTCCCCCTGACCACCACTGTCCCTTCCTTTCTCTGCAATCCATCCCTGCCACGACTGCACAGAGTCACACACACACATCACACACCAACTGGCCTATACATGCATCTGGACACGGATATATACACATGTACACACCCAGCGGACACAACTGCTGGCTTGTATGTACAATAGGGCTGGATTGATATGATCAGTAGTATCAGCTGATATTCACAGCCTACGGTTTTATCAACGTGAGCAAAGAACATGCTGATAACACTGATAATTGCTGCCCTTTTTTGGTTTATCACAATCTCTGGGAATGAACTCCTGACGATCTGGCAAAAACCTGATTGTGCCACTAAGGAACCCAGCATAAGCCACCTTAATTCTATATGACAGCAATACAGGCTGAGCTGGTGAATGTAACCAGTAATACCCAGCACGGTAAGTATTACAAAATGTATTATCTAAACTTGAACATATGATATACTTTTTGGCTATGCCATAATTGGGATTTAAACTCACAATCTCCAGACAATACAGCAAAAACCTTGTTGTGCTACAGGGGAACCTAAAATCAGCTCCTTTCATTTAACTGTACGAAAGCAATACAGCCTGAATTGGTAAATGTAAATGCTAAATGCCATCTGCCATCTCTGGGATTTGAATTCATTACCTCCTGACAATACAGCAAAAACTTTATTGTTCCACAGGGTAACCAAATACACACTCCCTTAATTTAACAACGAATGAAAGCTATACAACCTGAACTGGTGAATCTAAACAATAATCACCATCAAGGTAAGTATTACAAAACTGTATCACCCAAAACTGACCTTATTAGATATTTTTTATTTAGAGGGCTTAAACTCACAACCTCACGCATATTTGTCGAAAGTTGATTGTGCCACTGGGGTGAGCCCACTGGGTGAACATGTCATGGTTAGAATAAAACCTGATTGAATCATATCATTTTTGCTTGTAACTCATCTGGGATTTGAACTCATTTAACTATGAATGGCAAAAATAAATGCTGTTGTGGTAAATATGAACAAGGCACGTATTACAAAAAAAATTAAAATAATAAAAAACATTATTTGAAACGATATTTTACATTTTGAAGTGTTTCTATTGGTCCATTCATCATGCTATATGGATCCAATGTAAACGACAGCTGCCATTTCAAAATATGTCAAAAAGTGAAAAAAACACACAATTGGAGCACGTCAGCGATGATATGCTTGCACAATACATACCCACGGACCTCTACACATACTACAACTACTGGCTTGTACTGACACAAAAAGGCACAACTACCCTGACGTATTCACCCAACACTCATACGCACCTGACATCAACCCATACACACACACACACACACACTCCAGGCTCATTTTGGCACGGCTGTGGCTGGTAGTTAGAGCTCTTGCAGGGGAATTACTGAGAGAGCCATCCAGTGATTTGATAGCCATGCTGCAGATTGAGAGGAGATGGTTTTGAGTTTTCAATCTGCTCCGGAGCTCGCTGTGACTCAGCCCTGGCAGCTGCTACTGGAAATGGGTCTCTGCTGAAATGAGTATAGACCCTGGTGCCGCTCGGCCTATACATCATTTAATTAGCGCTATTTGTTTCTGGCCATGGGCACGGCACGAGTAATGTATCCTGCCTCAGGTAGCCGTTTGTTATGCAAAGGTCATACACTATTGGCAGACGAGGAACGGCACATATCAGGGCAATTACGCACCTGTCCTTTAGTACAAACAAGGGCCCGGAGATCGATATGTATATCAAATACCCGCACTGAGGAGGTGCTGAGACACTCCGAAGCCGGCAGAAACCCGGCAGAATCAGCCTGAGGCGAGACGTACATGCACTCACACACACAGTACAAACACACACGCACGCGCACTAACGCTGTAATGCCCGCAGGCCTGCCGTGACTGCTGTTCAGGTGTTCAGTAAGTGTGGGTACATGTGTGTATATTATGGGCTGTGATCTGATGACAAGTTGGATCGCCTGTTGTTATTATCACCATAAGGGATGATCTTCATTTTGTCCTTCACAGTCCTGCTTAGATTTGTATGATGTGTAAAGCTGCTTCATTTAACACAATGGAACTATGATATTGACAAAAGTATTGAGACACCTACACATTACACCTACATGAGCTTTTAAGACGTCCCATTCTAAACCCATAGGCATTAATATGGAATTGATCCCCTGCAGCTCTGCAGTTATTGAGTCAGCAGAGCGTTGGTCCCTTGTGATTATGTGCTGAGCTTCAGCACTTGGCGACCCTGCTTTAAATAACTTTATGTGGTCTGTCACATTGTGGCGGTTAATAAATGCTTTCACTTTTAAATAATACCACTCATAGTTGATGGTGGGAGGGATGAAATTTCAGGAATTGACTGGTTGCACTGGTGGTATCCTGTCATACTACCACGCTGCTAAATGCCATAAATGTAATGTAAATTTAAACAACTGAAAACCATCTTTAAGGTGACAAGATTGTGCTATGAGAGCAACAGTGTGCTTCCCAATGTGCCTGGCTGTGTGCAGCACACTCTTACACAGTGCTGTGGTCGACAGCGGATCAGAGCGGAGAAAGCCTGCCAGCCTGCGTGTGTGATTGAGTTAAGACCACTGCGGTGCTGCAGATTAGAATGGGGCTCAGGCGTGATCTCATTTGCCTGACTCCAGCTCTTTGGCTGTCTGTATAATTGTGGTGAGCTCATGAGGAAAAGAACTGGAGGACCCCCAGCAGCCTGAGCCAGAGGTGCCCCCAGCTCCAGCAGAGCACTGACACAGCTGCTAATGAGGCTGAGAACTGCAGTGCTAATGGGCCTTCGCTATGCGACAGGAGGAGAGACGGAGAGCTGAACACCTTGTAATATCACAGAGGCTTTATGTATTTACCACACTGGCGGGAGCGCGAGAGAGGGTGTGAGACAGAGAGACAGTAAAAGAGAGAGAATAGGAGCTACACAGACAGAGAATGGGATAAGGAGACAGACCAGGAGAAATATGGGTAATGGACAATATGACAACATTTTGTTGGGCTGCAGGTATTACTAAGGGACCTACATAGGAACTTCATAACATATGCATAAGCATATCACATTAACATGACTTACTTTCATTACATTTCTAATACTGTTATAAGACATCATTCACAAATAATGGAGGACAATGTAAGATAGTTTAGTAAATATTAATATATCAGTAATTTAAATATAGGGCTATTAAGCTGTTTTGTATAAAATAGTAGCTTCAAAATCCCTGTGATGCTCCACTGACTGTAACAGGGAGAGTAGCGTCACTATTGTTGCAACTCCAGATTCTGCACGCTTCTAACTGCACAGTGTAACGTAGGGCAGGACAACGTTCTTGAGAACAGCGTAACACTGCATTGCTCGAGTCATGTTTGTGTAAAATCCTGTAATATTACTCTCCCACCTCAGTCCACGTGCTTCTTTCACTTTCACTCTCAGAAATGTGTGTCCTTAAGTGGTGGCTCAAAACGCAAATTCCTCTTTCTGACTGTAGGTGGAGGCCAGGAGCAGGAAATGCCAATTCTCACATAATGCTGCTTTAAATAAAGTACCATTATTATTTTTTTTATTGATATTTGGGTGTTCAATGTAGCACCCAATGGTCAATGTTTGGGGGAAATCAATGTAAAACAAATGAATCTTTAAAAAAAGTGAATCAATGATAAAAATAAATCTAAAAAGGACAATCTAAATATATGGATCATTTTTAGAATATATTTCTATATTATATGTTATATTTTAACTAAAAGAAAGGTAATGAGGCACATTCATCACCATCAACACAGATTAATTACTGAAATAAGATAATAAAATAATGCGCTGCCATCCAATCACTTTATGTGGTGACGCTACATTGGTTGTTGTTGTTGTTTACAGGCCGACTCTCTATAATGGGTCAAACTCATGAAGTCATTTTTGTGATTCATGCATTTGTTCAGTGTTCTGCATTCTCAGAAACAAAGGTAGTACTTCATCTCAATCACAATAGCATATCGCCATACTGCCCACCCCTAGCAGGAAGAAGCGTGATAAGGACACTGAGAACTCTACAGAGGGATGAAAATCGAAAGGTGAGAGGTGAATGGTGTGTGTGTGACTGATGGGACGACTCACATTTCCACGATGCCCTCGGGTAAGTTGGCCGGGATTTCCGTCAGTCCTTTTCTCCTGCAGTCCACAATGTTGTTGTTGCAGCTGCAGCTAGCAGGACAGACGGACGCTTGGGGAGCACAGGACCTCGGCTCCGACTGAGCAGGGCCTGTCGGACCGGAAAGCATGCAGGAAAATCAGGGAAAGTTCAAGAAAGATCTCATTCAGAGATACACACATTAAGAAACCATACAAGGCAAAGCAAGACAGAGATAATAGTGTTTCATCACTGAACTGCGTCAATGACAAACAGCTACATCGGAATGCAAGTAACTCCACATGACTCATACAAGAGCAAAAAAACGTTCATTCTTGCATCCGAAAAAGGAAGATAATGGGAATGCACTGAGCTTCTGTTGTTTTACGACTTTTCCGTGCTGCGTAATTAAGAAATGACTCTTAAAATGACTGTTGTGTATTGCAGTTCAGCTGCTGAGTATATTCCTCAGCTGATTAATGGGAAGAGGGAGGCAGTTGGGGCTTAATTAACAAGGCCTGGACGTGAATATTTTCACCAATTAGACGACGAGGTCCATTAGATAGCTCCCAACATTGCAAGGAAAGACATATTTGCTTACATTTAAGCGGGCCTGGTGTTAATGAAGGCACATTACGCATCGCTTAAAGTACAGCACGCTGCAAGACAAGCAATACTTTCACACTGTGGGAAGATTACTGACTGCTAAACTACAGTTTCACTCACCTTGAATGATACACTGTGTGTGTGTGTGTGTGTGTGTGTGTATGTGTGCCTGAGCTGTACCTGTACAGACAAATTCTCTCTTCTGCACATCAGGGACGCTGAGCCCTCTCATGTGGGCAGGCGACATGCACTGAGTGAAATGGGCAAGCCCCTTTCTCTGCCGCAGCCAATCAGACAGCCAGGACAGGTGGCAGTCGCAGTGCAGGTTGTTGGAGTGCAGACGACTGGTGACAGAGAGAGGGGGTGGGGGGGGGTCCAACAGACAATAGAAGAGAGAGAAAATAAAAAGAGTCAGAAGGCCTACAGTACTATATGGTTCTCAATGTGACCTTTTAAGCATTTAAGCGGCTCTTTACTGTCATGCAAAAACCTTGAATCTTGAATTGGCAACTTTTTTTTTAAGAAAAGCAAAAAACCTTCCTAACTATCAATGGAAGTCAGTGAAAATTTCTATTGGTCCATTTACCAAGAAATTGTGACCCAATGTCAAATGAACAACTGCCAGATTCACGTTATGTCAAAAATGACACAAAATGAAACATCCACACTGGAGATGCAAGATTTGGGCATGCCAGTGATGATATACAGCAGTAAAATACAGTGGTATTAGAGTGGGGCACAAACTGCAAAAATGGAAATGTGAGTTTTAGTCATAGCAACGATGTGTAACTGTCAATGCAAATCGAAAGGTCTAGCAAAATCATAGGCTTGAAAAAGGTTACAACGAGCACACAGCACTGGCGTAACCTGATGATCCATTCATGCTTTGCTATGTTTGTGACCATGGCGGAACACCCGCGGCTCCCGGGGTGAAAGTGCTCCCCTCTGCCAACACCTTCATTTTGTCAAGGTCTCCAGCAATATGGCAGCGCTCCCAATGCAGACACCCAGCTTAATATCTACCTCTCACGGATCATTACGCGGCGGGGAGGGGGACGAGAGCTGCAGAAAAAACGTGGCGTCAGCAAATCAAAGCGGGCGTCTGTACCCTTTACAAAGGCCTGCA
Source organism: Salminus brasiliensis (assembly GCF_030463535.1). Lineage (NCBI taxonomy): Eukaryota > Metazoa > Chordata > Actinopteri > Characiformes > Bryconidae > Salminus > Salminus brasiliensis. The sequence goes on from NC_132896.1 coordinate 9,535,471, forward strand.
AGTGAAATAATAAGGCACTATCCAGCTGGGGGGGCTGTGAAATTGCTCATTGAGGAGAGCAGCAGGAACGAGGGTCCTTATGGAACCTTTTTCCATTACAAACCCCGGCTCACTGCTTCCTTGTTGTCGCGGATTAATTATGGACAAGCGGGATTACGGAAATGGAGGGACGAGGATGCCCGGGGTCCGTGGTGGTCCGAGGTAAGCGCGCAAGGTCGAAGGAACAAAAATAAAAAACAGCCCACAAAAGAGCAGCTCAGCACACCTAGCGTATCGACCAGCGTCCGTGGAAAATGACTCCTCGTCTAGCGGCGGGAGTCTCCTCGCTCTTTTTATTTGGCTGAGTTATTGAATGGCAAGCGCCATGGGGTGATATCATTTGATCTAATTGAATGGTTGCTGCACGAAGATAGCAGGTCTGGAGGAGGGGAGGAGAGAGGACAAAGGGTTGGAGGGCTAGTGCAGGGAGGAGACGAAGGAGGGAGGTAAGCTGAACTATTTCATCAGAGATCTGGAGCCACCCCCACCCTCACCCTCCACATCGCCCATTCCCATCCTGCTAAAGGGATTACAGACATCTCTAAACATTTGATTTAATAAGTCGTTTTTTTACGAGCGACAAATTCAATAGTGAGATCTCGGGGATATTAGGGGGCCGAAAATCCAATACAAAGGAACCGGGGTAGTAGGGGCGGCCTCTGTTGTGGATAATTCAATACGGCAGAGGGAGCGGCGCGCACTGCCAGCCTAGCGTCAGCAAATTCAATCCGGCACGAAGGGGCAGGCCTGTCTGAGGGCTCTGACGGATGGGACCGTGGCCAGACTGCCTGACCGTGGGGCTGACCACTGATGGAGCCAGAGGGCCCTGGGTAGAGAGAGACGAAGAGCGAAACAGGGCCTCCGGAGGGCCCGCAGAAGGATTCCAGACTCTGGCCAGCCAGCTAGCCGCAGAGCGCCTCAGTCCAGGGGGTTTGGGGGCCCGGGCTGTAGAGACAGCCCCCCGAATGTTAGAGCACAACCAGCGTTTACTGCTGACATCCCCACTTTTATTTATGTCTCCTGGAGCCTATTGCTCCACCACATGCTAATCGTAAGGAAAGCTAGCCTGATCCCCTGCTAATACACAGACTCGGCCACAGATGGGACCCATCCAGGCCCGGGCTGGTCGCTGAGGAATGATTCGATCGATTGTGGTTTGAGTCCAGCGGTGGAAAAGTGGTGTAGCGACACGGCCTCGTATGGGAGCCGTCTCTAACCAGGCTCATATAACTCCTACACAAGCAGACCTCTGAGATCTGTACACCTGGAGACAAACTACAAGACCTTGACTGGGAACCGAATCACAGAGCTCGATGAAAGATTCAGTGCTTGAATTTATGTTCGGATACTGTAAAATACAACGGCCTGTACATTCCAAAACGCCATGTGGTAACACACACTTTAATTGTGTTTATTCAACTCAAATAAATACTGAGAATGACCCATTGTTTGAGCCTAAGTATTTATATGAGTGGAATAAACTTTTAAAATTGTTTGTTGCCACAGTTTCTCTAAATGTTCTAATGTTTTTTTTCGTTTTTTTTGTTTTTTACAAATGAGCTATCCGAATTTAGTTTGTTTGTAACAGCATTTACTGAAAGTATTGGAAGATAATATTTTGTAATATTACATTAAAAATAACAACACAAATTCTTAGAGAATTCTGAGATGTATTTTGAGACAGAATTCTGAGATGTTGGTGCCATAAACTGGAAACCCCCCTGTCACTCAGAGGTGGAGTCTGGAAATGCGTAAGAAGGGAGACAGTGGAGTGGTGGTGGATGCAAATGTTTTTTTTTTAAGAAATAAAGAGATTTATAGGGCCTGGGAACTGAGGATGGGTACCTTTGGGCGTGGCATTTCTCCTACAATAAGAAATGAAGTCCCAACTTCACATAATCACAAAAAAATTATCTAAACCATTAAAAATGCTTGCAAATACGCTGCCAGACATGTTTTACAATAGTTTCGGAATAAAATTCCTAATGCTTATTTTCTATAAAAAAAAAACAAGCAGGGTGAAAATGTACACACAGGGTGTTATGAGACAAAAATAAAAATATCCCCCTAAGAAAACACATTTCTTTACATTTATCATTATTTTATCATCAGAAATATTACATAACTCAGAACACATATGTAAGTTCACTGGTGGTTCTGAATAGTAAATAAAAGTCCTATATTTGCAGTGCAAACATTGCGCCCCCTAGTTTCCATCATCACCACTGCGAAGAAATCAGAGCTGATACATATTAAACCACTCTGAATGACTTTGTTCATATCTCAGTGATTCAATTATGCAGAAATGATGCAGACATTATGCAGAAAAGGGCAAAAACTTTGACTCGCAGCTCCAAAAGCAGGTGCCAGAAATCCCTTGCCTTGTAGCTCTAACAGAGTAACGACCCAGCATGTGGTGGTTACACCACAGTGGACGTGTAGATTCACTGAGCGATGCCTTTTCCCCCCGCTAACCCAGAGAAAAGCCTAATACTCACAGAGTCCGCAGCTTGGGCATGTGGTTGAAGCTGGACAGCGGGATGAGGGTGATGTTGTTGTTGTTGAGAGTGCTGGAAGGCAGAAGAGAGACAGAAAAGATCAGACCACTATATCGATCCGGTGGAGCTTCACACAAAGACTGAATAGCAGGAGCACGTTTTTAGTGGAAGAAGAAGGGCTGGGGTGTTCAAAACAAAGACACAAATCCAAACAGTTTCGCTAAAGGAATAATCGCGGCAGATTTGTGGCGTGTCTGTATTGACTAGGCCTCAGTGGATTAGGAGGAGTGCGCTCTTTGGGAAGGAAATAAAGACATTATCTTTGAACTGAACTAAATCCTAAAATTAGTTCAGTGTAATTTGGGGTAATCCTCCACTCCAATGGCTTGCCAACACTATATATGTGTGTGTGTGTGTGTATATGGTTCCCAGTACTGCTGTGGTGTATATAATACTTGATTGGTGTGGGTCCACAGCATCATGTAATCGGCTTTGAGGCATCATGGCCGATGTGTGCAGCTGTAAGCATGGCTAGCAAGCTCGTTTGCTTCCTGCCAGAGCAGCAGCCTTTCTCATTAGCGTTAGTTAGCCACCTTAATCTTGTAATAAAGCCATTTTACGCTTGCAAGGTCCAAACCCATGCCTTGCTGTACCCCTCCCTCTGAGCAAGACAGAGCGGGCCTGGAACTTGTCAACTGAGCCTGTAAAGAATTCCAAAGAATTCCCTAAAGGTTCCCAAGTGGCTGGAACTTTATTGGGACGTCAATAAACTCATGTAAACATGTGAATAACAGATCATATCAACACATCAAGCAACATTTCATGACAAAAATACTACCCACACATTTGCACCCACTATTTCATTCACTACTGTCTGTAGTGTCAGCATGGCGACAACCAAGCGCAACCATGGGTTGTGTCCCAGCAAATTTCCACTTGTCCATTGGACAGCTCAATATGCTCGGATGAAAACAATAACTGCCAGTTCTGTTATGTTAAATAAAAGACATCAGTGCTGGGCTGGCTAGCATCATGCATCATATGATGGGGAGAGGAAGGGCCATCCTTCCCACCCAAAGAGAGCGAGGCCAGCCATGCTGTCTTGGGACACCCAGCCTTGGACAAGCAAAGGATGCCAATTTGATGTGAAACTAATATCTAAATATGTGAAGGTCCTTCAAACTTGAACAAGGTTCTGAACACTCCACTGGAATCATCCACCAAGGAACCCTCAACTGCAAGTGGAACTTCAGCCTGGTTGAACTGCTGAATCTGCTCAGCTTCCAGCCAAAGTCTGGGGTCGCACTATGCCGCCTACTGAAGGGTTTTGAGGGCATGCGGTGTCGGGGGAAGCTCCTCAGAAAAAGCCTCTGGTTTTACAGCAGAGACTCGCTCAGGGGAAGCGTTGCGGCTCAAGAACTGACGCCAACTCAGCGCGGCACTGGACCCGCCAAGCCTTCGCTTTTCACTCACAAGCGGCTAATTCAATCTTAACCTCCTCATAAACAAGGGAGGAAGATGGATATGACCACAGGATAATACGTTTCACCATTTCTGCGATCCGACTCATAACTCCGGCCGTGGAAATTCCCCGTCCCCAGCAACAGCACCGCTTAAAAGACCAAACTGAGAAAAAAAAGAATCACACAAATAAGAGAAAAAAAGAATCGCTCCATAACATCAAATTCTTGTGGAACTTTTAATGACAATCTTAATATTGTTTTTGGCGTGGATCTGTGGGGGAACACTTTATTAAGACTGAAGGGAAGAGAAAAAAAAACACATCTCAATGGCATGGAAAATTATTGTTATTCCAGAAAAATACTACACACAGGGTGGAGGAATCACCCTTTTGAGAGGCTGACCAAAAAATGGTTGCATCCCAAAGAGGAGAACATGATCTGCTCCTCAAGGTCTCTCCACTGAGCTGCGGAGGCGAGAGCAGTGCAAGATCCCAAGGTGGAACGCCCTGGTAAAAGCCTGCTTCTTCCCAGGAAGGATAGGCACTTATCCGCCATTCTCTGAGTTCCTCCAGGACAGACTTTTCACCAGTAGCTCTGGTGCTGGGACATAGAAAAAGTACAGAGGAGTGGATATATGCAGCTGGAGAGGAATTTGAAGAAAAAAGCAATAAGAACCCCCTCCCTCCCACACTCCACCCCACCCGCCCCAAAGTGCACCTAACGGCTTGCACTAATAGAGGTAGTGCTCTCCAACTCATCCATATTTCAACTGTCCAGCTCCGGCTATAAAAAACTCGGGTAAAAATAATCTTATATGGATTTCCGTCCTCCTAGGCATAGTTAGAGGAGGCTTACTCTTGACCATATGTCTAAGCCGTAATGAGAGTGGGTCTAAGCAGGTATTATAGCATCTGTCAGGGCAGACAAAGGTTTTACACAGTGTCCACCACCAAAAATAATTTTGCATGGAAAAAGTATTGGGACACCTGCTTATATATTGAGTCTTCTTTTTTGTAGCATTGCTGTGAGGATCTGACTGCATTCAGGGACAAACGCTAGTGAGTTCAGGATGTTGGATGATCACCACCCCACCTCTTTCCGAACTCCCGAACTCCCTAACTGATGGAAAAAGTATTGGACAAAGCACCAACCATCATTCCAGAGAACCCAGTGCCAATGCTCCACAGCGCAATGCTCTGGGGCTTTATACCCCTCCAGCCCACTCAAGGCATTATTAGGCACAGTGCCATCAGGTTCATTGATATCTGCTCCAGGGAGTCCTATCCTATTGGCAATTGGCAACACAGGATTTATACATCTGTGTCTGTAACAGGTGCAACTTAAAGCAGCTGAATGCATTAATTAAAAAAGGGTGTTCAGAAACATTTGGACACATAGTGTATAAAGGGGCCCGTTGACCTAAAATGCAGTGCTAACAGTGCTAATTAATGACTCCAACAAGCATATGCTTCGTATGGAGACTTGTCTTTAAAGATTACCTTTACATTTTTATTTGATTTATTCTTTTTGAGTGTTTGAGGGAAATGGCAACTGCCACAGGGAAAAAGTGATGGGTCCTCTGTGTCTCCTAAGAGTGTGCATTCAAACTTAAACCGAATCAAATCAATACTGGCTCCTGACTAATAACACACCGCCTAAGCTTAACAATGTTACTTTATGATTTTATTTAAGGCCTTATTGACGCCCTGCTCAATGGTATTGAGTAGCTATTAGCCGCTCATTCACCTAGCCTTGCCTTCTCATGGCTAGGTGAGCGAGCTTGTCTCGAAGGGGACATCTTTTTTTTATTTATTGAAATGTTTCTTTTTTGGGTTCTGTTTCTTTTCTTCGCTTTTCTTTTTTTGGCTGTGTCAAGACAGCTTTCCCACAGTCGGAGAAAAGCTCGGGCTGGGGTCTGGAGGGCCCTCAGCATTTCTCCAGCCCCTCATTAGAGGGGTTTTGGAGAGGGTCCGGGACACTTTCCTCTTGAAAGAGGGTGAAATAAGAGAAAGGCTGGAAGTATGGGCTTCTGGGTGGGGGACAGAGACAGAAAAGAAAGAGAGAGAAAGAGAGAGAGAAAGAGACAGACAGACAGATGGACAGACAGACAGTGAGCACCCCAGAGGACTCTGCAGCCATCTATCCACCGCTGACTCAGACACAATCACACACACACACACACACACACACACACACACACACAGAAACACACAGCCGAGGAACTGGGAAGCCACAGACACACGCAATGCGACACGATGCATAGTGCACTGTGCGTGTGTACTTCTGGCTGGCTGAGGGAGGACCACCACTCAGATCTGCGTTCACACACATACCCCCTTTGACTCCCCTCAATAAGAAAAGGTCAAGAGTGACTTGTTTTGTGCAAAGGTGAAGTTTCCCACGGGTCTCGAACCAGGCCGCTTTCTCTTTTAGTACAAAACAGAGTGGCCACAAAGGTGAAGGGTGCATAATGAACCCTTATTACCAACCAGTGCAGTGTAAGTCCTGGTATATGAATTATTTCTTACCTTCTACCTTCAACCTCTAACTGTTCCACCGCTCCCACGTTTGTGTCTACGAGTTCCTTAAATGAAACACAGGCATAAGCTCTTTATGTCAGCTAGCTATTTTTTACAGCTACCTGTGGGCCCTTTTCAAGCACTGGAGGAATATCTTGTTTATTTATTAATATCATGTTTTTACAGAAATAAATAAAATATCCAAAGCTTGAGTCTGCCAATACAGAAAATGATCTATCCTACTCATGGGTTGTATTTGGAAAATCTTCTATGGGCTCTATATAGAAATTTATCTATGGAAAATCTCTAGACCTGGGCTTAATCCCGGCCTAGAAAACGGGCCTTGATAATCTTGGAGAGGGTTAATGGGTGGGGATGGGGGATGGGGGATGAGGATAAGGAAGCGGCGCCTGAGACGCAAGGTGACATTTTCCGAATGTTGTCATGGCTCCAAGCAAGTCCGCTGCTGCCACCACTGCTGCTGCTGCTGCTGCTGCACAACAGCGGGTGTGTGCCTAGAGTGTGCCCGTGTCGGCTCTTTAAGCCAAACCGAATGAGTGGAGTGCCTCCAGATGGAAGCTAATTTCATTATGAGGGCCCAGGCTCCTTCACTTGTTGCGGCGTGACGGAATCCGTCCGGCCGGGGATGAAAATGCTTGCCTTTGTTTTGCTAAGCGCAGAAGGTTCAGCTGCAGCGAAAAGCTGCAATCAGATGTCACCGCGCTAATTCAAATAAACCAGGCGAGGGTAAACATGGAAATGACACGATCTGCCTCGCAAAGTCCTGCACATGTGGTTAAGTAAAGGCTTATTAAAAAAAATAAATAATGAATCAACACTAGACATTTTGATTTTGGCTGTCGTTCATTAGGCATGCTTTAACCCCTTAAGCACAAAGACCCGTATGTAGGCCCAAAGTTCAGTCCCTTACCCTTCCAACCTAACATGCATTCATTAGCTTCATTCTACTTAAGATTAATAACCACTGTTAAAAAAATACAAAATGCCTGGTCTACTAATTCCCACCTGCAAGTCAGACCTCAATCTGTGACATGACATTCCCAGACTGGCTGTCTATAGCAGGCAGTTAGACAGTTGTGCCACTCAAGAGCTGTGAAACGATGCTTTAAATGGTATTTTAAAACACTGTTGTGAGTAAATGTTAGTCGTAATATGTAAGCTTAGGGGTGGCACAACTGTCTAACTGCCTGAGCATCAGGAGACCATAAGTTTGAGTCTTGGGAATGCTGCAGTCTTCCATAGTCAGAAGTCTGACTGATAAAAGCACTCACCTAAGGTGGCATGAGTTAAGCTCACACTGTACCGTTGACCGTGCTGAAATGTATAATTAATATACATCTGAAGTTTAAGGTGTCATCCTTTAAACTCACATCTGCTGCATCTATTGCATACCAGTGGCAAGGAACTGACCCAGCCAGTAATTTCAGCACATTTCCCTGTGCTTCATTAGAAAACAAAACCCACTGACTTTGAAATGTGCTTATAATGGAAGTCAATGGGAAGACGCTGAAGTGCCTACCCTATGGATCCTACAATAAACGTGTTTTGACTCAACAGGTTAAAAATGCAGAGACATATTTGCTTATGCTGGTAACTGACTGTGTGCTACATACATGGCAGTATAAGATTAGATAGGTAAACACTGAAGTATTCCTTTAAGATTCCTGACTGAGTAATAGACCTTGTAGGAAGACTGAAGGCCATTCTGTGCTTCCTCTAAGGAAGATTAAGGAATGACTAAAAGAGTGTGAGCAGAGCAGATGAGTGGATGTTGGGAGGGAAACAGGTACCACAGCAAAGACAGACAGACGTGCTGCTCTGGCCCTTGATGAGGCCATTACAGCTTAAATGAGGACAGATTGAATCTAAGCTGTTCCCCCCGTCCCCTTCCCCCACCGCTTCAGCTCTCGCTGGCCGCCCAGGAGCGAATGATTAATTGTGTGCGGGGGTCCGACTGCTGGGATGCTGCCGGTCCACCCCCTCCCATCCCCCTTGCTTTGGCGCAGACCAAGCAAAGATAAGGCAACGCGGGCGCGAGTGTTGGCAAGGCAATTTCCTGTACAGGAAAGTGCTGTTTGGGAGCTAATGACGGGTCCCTCCCCCCAACACAGCCTCCACCCCCCCCTCCTCGGTTCTCTAATCCATTCCCTCATTTAGCAACCGGCCTGCTCCCGCCACTCGCCTGCCTGTTGTCTGTCACATAAAGCCTTCTATTGACTGAAAGGCAAGCTTTCAATCAGGCCGGGGCAGAAAGTAAGATTGATTTGTCCTGTGGGAGGCGAACTGGTGTTAGAAATTAAAGATGCATGGAATATCTGATTTGCGACGAATCTGGGCTCCTCTCACTCTTTCCCTCTCTGCCTTCCCTCTCTCTACTTTAACCGCAATGGGGCCATCACTTTCTAACTACCAGCGAAGAGGGCATTAGGCAGAGAAGAACAGGACTAATGTTTTTTACATGGGCTCTGAGGTTAGAAATGATTAGTATAAAAGGGCGCAGAACCGAAAAAAAAGGGAGCGAGGTCCACTTCCATCGTTGCCTGGGAGAGCATTCAAAAGGTCACGCTCTGAGGCTTTTCTGAAGTGAAAAAAAAAAACCCAAAAGAACTCAGCCAAACTGAAAGCGCCCAAGAACTGAACACTATATTTTTCCTGACCTCTCCATAAGAAACACGGAACATTTCATGACTAATACATTTAGGTTTCGATCTAACGCCCACTTGTCTCACGCCGGAGCGGAACCGAGACTCTAGCTTGACCACAGAAACGTGATAGCTCCTCTTTGACGCCACACTTCAGCTTTCGGAGCTTGAAGTTGGGCGTTTTCTCACCAAGAATAACTGGAGACGTTTGTCCACGATAAACATATTGTTGTCCTAAGAAAATGTATTTTTTATATAAACGTAGACCGCGGAAAATTAGACCACTGAGCCACTCGATCTTTCTTTTTTTGTGCTATTTGAAATCACCTTTTATCTCCCGTAAACCGGAAAAGTGGAATTTTGGGATGAGAAATCTGACTGAAGCCCCTCCTCCTCCCAATCTTAAGCCCAATAAATTTCAGCTGTACTTTCATAACAAAGCTTTTGTAATCCACCACCACCTACCTCTTTCCTTGATCTCTGCCATATCTATTGGTCCCAGCTCCACTTATCAAAGTAGGGTTTGGCCTTTTATCACAAAGTAGAAGCCACCTGAACACCAGTCCAAAGCTTGTCCCAGAGTTCTTCCCCCTCACTTACAGTGTCCTCCAATGTCATCATATGGTCACACAAAAACCTTATATCTCCATTTTTGTTGTTTTTCATATTTTGTCTTAATTCAAATCAGGCAGTTGTTCTTAATAGGAATGCTCCAAAATGACCTGGTATTAGATCTCTTTACATTGACATCCATTGAAAGATAAGAAGGTTGTTCCTTTCTCCCGTAAAGTTTTGGAGACAAGATTTGTGCATGAGAGCAACGATGTCGCACAACGCACACACATAAATGCACAGCTTGGAATGTGCTTTTTTCCCTTTATCAAAGTCACAGATCTTCTACAATTTGTTTAAACAAAAGAGAGAAATGCTTCAAATTCTTGGATGCAGATAGAAGCACTACCCCCCCCCCCCCCCCAGCTCGCTATAATCTGGCGTGCAAATGAAGTGCATGCGAGCGAGCTCTAAACAAAAGGATGAAAACATCATTAAACTGCGCTCACGGTTCAGAGTGCATCTGCGGAATCAAAAGCAGAGGAATGTCTTTGGTAAGTGTGTCTCATGGTGCGCCCATCGAGCGAACCCGCTGAAGTTTCAGAGACGCCCCCGTCGGGCCCGAATAAACTATCACTATAAACTCGCCCTGGTTGGACCGGGCGGTCCGCGCCAAGCTGTCAAGAAAATACACCGCTCACACATTGACAAATGACAGCGTTTGGCTGGACGCGGAGGATCGCTGCAAATGTGAAAATTTGGTGCCTCTTATCGATGTGCGGCTAGGAGAAAAGTCACCTTCAGCGCATGGGCGCCCGCGAGAGAGAAACGTCTCTGCACTTTCCTCCTCATAAAAAATGACATAGCCTGGCAAAAAAAAATTCACATGATTTGACATTTGATTCTGGGCCAGAGTTTTCTGTACAAAAGTGCTTATAAAATATGCAGTGGTCCCAGCGCTCTGCAGAGTGGTGTGTGTGGTTGTGTGTGCACAAGTGTGTGTGTGTGTGCATGTGCGTGCGTGCACAAGCAGGGCTGGAACCTCAGGGCAGTTACCCACAGCACTTGAAACATGGTCATTTTTCTTCTCCAAAAAAAAAAAAAAAGCCTAGTCCTTTTTAACCTTCCTCCAAGACTACAAAATGTAAACAAGCAATTGAACTGTTTCTAATAAAATGTCATTATATGCTTATAATAATTCTATAAAACCTCACTAGAATAAGGAATGACTAGCATCACTAGCAACTTAACGCTCCGTCCCGTTTGGGTTGGCTGTGAAAAAACCCTCACGCAGCATGAGCACATACAAATTCTTCATATGTCCAACAAAAGTATCCAGCTGCTCCTTTTAATGAAAGGCTTCAGCTACTTTACAGAGCACCCATGTAGCTGTGCATGCACAGCTTCTTTAACCGCCATGCGCTCTAGAGCAGTCATGCGTGAGCCTGAAGTCACCATGTCCAATGCTATGCTATATAGAAGGGCATAAAGGCCTACAGCACTGTGCTGTGGATCACTCTCTAGAGTGCTGGAGCCTCAGCCAATACCTGTGGAATAAGTCTGAGTGGCTTTTTTGATTCAGAACTAATCATGACCTCACAAATGTTCTCATGGTCGAATGCTCACATCAAATCCTCACAGCAATGTTCCAAAATTTGGTGTAAGGCCTTTGCGGAAGAGTAAAGTAAGCTGTTACTGCAGCAAAGGTGAAAACAGGTCTTAATTTTAAAAGCAACTTTGGAGCAGGTGTCTACAAACTTCTGGACATATTCCGTATTCAGAATGAAAGTCTACCTCTGTTTCTCTGTTAATTGGAAGCTGTGTTCAGAGTAAACTTAGGGGACATACTGCCCTTGACCTGTGCTGTGACCCAATGCTCTCTACTTGACCAAACAGTTTGTCTAGTTTTCAAGGAGCCATCCACTTTAACAGGATCCCTGGCTTTCCAGATAACTCTCGAAGATGAGACATTTCCCCTAAAGTACTGGCATTATCACGGCGTACGGAGAGAGTCAGTAATGCCTATAATTGTGGTTTTGTAGCAATATTAGCTCTAATTCGTCAAATATTTGCCCAACACTGTATGGACAAAAGTATTGGGACATCTACACATTACACCTAAGGAGTTATGACATGCCATTCTAAACCAATAGGCATTAATATGGAGCTGCTCCCCCTTTGCAGCTCTAAAAGCAGGGTTGGAGCTCTGCAGTTATTGAGTCAGCAGAGCGTTGGGGACTTTTATGCTCTATGCTTTGAGCTTCAACACTCGGCCCTGACCCCACTCTGTAACTTTACGTGGTCCGTCACTTTGTGGCTGAGTTGCCATGGAAATTCAGTGAGCTCTTTAGAACCACCCTTTCTTTTACTAAAGTGTGTAAAGACAGACTGCACGGCTAGGTGCTGTGGCAATAAGACATTAATGAGACATGAATTAAAAACCATCATTTAATGATTAAGAGGTGTGTCCCAGTAGTAGTATTAGGCTTAATAGCCATGATTTAAAAGGAAAGAACCCAGTCAGTACCTGCACCTCCAAAATTTGGTGCAACGCAAAACTCAGCTTATGTATCTGCTGGCCAGCGCGTAATGAATAATTATCGACATAGCTGCTCCCTCTTACATAGGTTAAGCCTCTCCGAGGCTCGCTCCCTGCAGATGAAGTATTATACTCATCACTGTGCTGGCCGCAGCACTTTCTCCACTTCATTAGGATGCAAGGCATGTCCTGCAGTGGGGTGGGGGGCGGATGGTCGGCGAGGGGTTTGGTGGGAGATAGCTTTGAAGTCATTAGTTCAGTCATTAGCGCAGTTATGTTAAATATATATTACAATTCATCACCAGAAAGAGCCAATCACTTATTCTGAGCAGCTTGGCAGGCGTTAAATCACGCACAGGCCCTGGGTGCAGCCCCCCATCCACTAAAGAGTTTTGACATGTGCCGCTCCGGCTTGATCAGGACTCTCCTCTGATCAACTCACGGCTGCTTAGCATCTTTTAAAAGCAGCTGGCTCTGCGTGCTGTTTGTTGTTTTTGCGAACGATCACGCGTCTCTCTCTCTATGGCACGTCAGGGCAAAAGCCGTGCTGCAGTGCGTCATCTGCTTAACCACGTCTTTAATGACTGCGGTGATTAGCTAAAGCGGTTGGCCTTCTGGGTCTTGCGTATCAAAGGAGACCCTTTTATACGTGCAGCATGACCTTCCTGTTAAAGTCTGCTGACAGGTCAAGCAGTTCACAGCCTCTGAAACTCACACATTTACTAGTAATGCCTTTTCAGAAACCTTCTATATCAATTGTGTCCAAATTTGATGATGAATGGACCAAAAGGAATGCCTCAAAATGACTTCTGATCACATGATCTTTTTTTTTTTTTTTACACTGACCATTATTAAAATTGTCATATGGAGAGGTTTCTGTGTTGCAGTAACGATATCATTGTTAAATGCAGCTCTAGATCCCTGCAAGACATAATGCACAAAGCAGGAATCCCAACTACACTAAATTGACTAAAGTACTGGGACACTTGCTAGTTCATTGTGTCTTCCGAAATCAAGGGAATTACAAAAGAAGTCTATCCTGCATGTGTTGGACTAACTGTCTTTACTGTCCAGGGAAGGCTTTCCACTAGATTCTGAAGCATTGCTGTGGGGATTTGATTGCATTCAGCGAAGTTGGATGGTCACCAAAAATATTAGACTGAGCACCAACCATCATTCTAGAGAATGCTTCTCTGCTCCACAGCGTAATTCTGGGGACTTTACATCCCTCTAGCCTACTCCTGGCATTGGCACAGTGCCAACAGATTCATGTCTATCTGCTCCAGAGGTGCACTGACACATCTGTGTTAGCAATGGCAACTTAAAGTAGCTGAATGCAGTCATTAGAAGGGGTGTCTACAAACATTTGGACATATATGATATTTCACTTCAAGGCTACTTTTTGTGCACCTGTAGCATAAAGCATTTTCGTATTGGCTTCTATTATGCTTTGCTGAGTACGCGTCGAGTCAAAGGGGTTTCTGTTCTTTTACTGAGTACAGAAAATGTGCCAGAATGATTGTAGCTACTAATCAACTGTATGGCTTACAGAGACCGGGAGACTATTCTCATTTGCAAGAGGCCTTTAAAAAAGCATCACCACTACAGTGGAAGCTGTTCATCCTGCATATCATCATTAGCTGCACGACACCTCCTCTTGTTTTTGAGCCGTTTTTGAATGAGGCCTTTAATATTCTGCCTAAGACCACCCTGTAGATGGCTCTATCTTTAGCCCTGGTTAGCTGTAGAGCTGTGCTCACGGTGCAGGGCAAAGGAAGGACTCATTAAGCTCCCTCAGAGACCCACCGCTGCATTAATCCAGAAGATAAAACTGTAGACGTTGTGCACGGGCACGAGCCGTCCCTCATTTTCGCCGTCGCTAAACCAGATCTATGACACGCTCAGAGAAGCGTCCCCCAGCGCCGCACTTTCCCGGCGTTCGCTTAAGCAGACGTCAAAGGCAATTGCTTTTTGCGCCCGGCCAGGAGAGTCTGAAATTATGCATAAAGGGTACGCAGCGTGGAGGGTGGTGATTACAATGCAGTGGGTTAACATATCATGATCGGATGAGCGATATATACCCCCCCCCCCCCCCCCGATACGTGTGGGATGTATGGCTCTATCACAGTGGGAGTAGTGAAGGTGGGGATTGCAAATATTCATATTCTCCTGTTCTCCATGGCTGGGCATTTGGTAATGGGCTTTGGTGGAATCTGAGGATATTCTGTATTATTAATGAAAATTGATTCCTGACTCACTCGCACTTTTCCGCTCATGTGCTTTCTGATTTTTTTTCTCCTGATCAGGCCATTTTAGGCTGGGAGCACGAGAGTCGCTAAGCGAAAGGCTAAGGACGAAGCAAGAGGGGCTGTCATCAGTTGAATTTGATGTAATGCGATGACCTGATATAATCATTAGAAACGTACCTTCTCAGACCAGGGCTGTTGATTAGTTTTTAGCCCATTTGAATAACAATAATGCATATTTTAAACTGTCCCACTGGTCCTGCCTACCGCGAGAAGCAAGAGAGAGACCCAGGAACACTGTTCGCTTATGTCTATTTTAATTCGTCCACATATATGTGTACATTACTAGTCTCCAACTTCTACACTCTGTGCAGAAATGGCTGTAAATATTTCAGAAGGGGGGTCTCTAACTTTTAAGAATAGAGGAACCCTTTTCGGTGCTGCACAGAACTATTTTTTTAAAGAAAAGGTTCTTTACAAGAGATTTCTCATCACTGAGAGATTTAACCAGGAAAAGCCTTCAAATGGTTATTTGAGATTTCATGGAACCAGTCTTTACCAAAGAATCCTGGGAGAACCCTTTTTTAAGGTGTAATATTCCTGATCCTGTAACTGAGTGTGAGAGTCGATAAGCAAAATACTGAGGAAGAAGTGAGAAGGGCTGTCACGATTACTCGGTAGAATTTGATGGCGTGCGATAACCTGATACATACCTTATCAAACCAGTGCTACTGATTTACTGAGTCTATTTGCATGATAATAACGCATATTTTAAACTCTCCCACTGATATTGCCAGTGGGAGAGTAAGAAAGCAAGTAAGAGACATGTTTGTCCACCTTAAGAAGGTCTGCACGCGATTGCCTGCTTTAAATGTCTACACTCAAAAAAGGCTGTATATAGTTTTGCAATGGGCGTCTTTTTTAAAGCAAGAGCGCGAGAGTCTCTAAGCGAAAGATTGAGGACAGTGAGTAGGGATGTCACGATTACTCAGTGAAATTTAATGCAGTGATTACCTGCATTAAATGAACTGAAACGTACCTTCTCAGACCGGGGCTACGGGTTTGATTTTTAGTGTATCTGCATAATAATAATAATGCATAGGTTAAACCCTCCCACTGGTCTTGCCTACAGTGAGAGGCAGAGTCTGTTCCAGGCACACCCATTCATGCGTTTTTCTGTTTCGCCGCATGGTGTTCTTATTATTTTTTAATGACGTCTGTTTGCAGGCTTTCAGGTTTATCTTTTTCCATTAAAGCCTTATGTGCTTACTGTAGTCTGTTACGGTTCAGTTATGTCTATTGTAATCCGTCCATATGCTTTATCTCCACATATTATATATCTACATGTCCATTACTAGTCTCTAAAGTCTACACTCTATTTTAAAAAGGGTGTATATAGTACTGAGGAAGGGTTATTTGACTTGTAACAGCAGTAGAACCCTTTTTTTATAGAACAAGTTACTGACAAGAGGTTTCCCATTATGGAGAGGAATTATTCAACCAAGTCAACCATTCAAATGGCTCTGAGAGTTGTCAGGGAACCAGTTTCTCCAAAAGAAACCCTGGAGGAACCCCTTTTTAAGGGTGTAACATAGCTGATCCTACATGCCTAGACCCAAAAAAACGAGAGTCTTACGTCATGCCCCTCTCTCTACTTCTCTCTTTCTGTCTCTCTGCCTCTCTCTCGTCCCATCTCCACTCCCTCAGTCTCTCCTCATTCTGTGGCTCCTCAATAACGCCTCAGAAACTTCTCCCAGCCTAATAGTGATGTAGTGCCATGCCACCGTGCTGCTCGGGTGCCGGGGATAAATGGACATGGGGGCTGGACTACCCACCCCCCCCAGCACACCCCTCCCCCATCCACTGAGGGCTGCTCGTTTGGGGGATGAGGCTGGCACTTAGCACTCTGCCACCGGCCTGATGGATGGGGCTGCGGCGTTCACTGCCTACTGCTGTCTCCCTCTGTATTTCTCTTGCTCTCTTTCTCACATGCTAAGGCTTTTAGTGTGCCATCTTTCGTCTTCCAGCACGGTTTTATGGCTGTTTACTCCGCGGCTCAGCAGCAGCGCTAGGAAAGAACTTGTTCTGAGCACACACTAAACAAGTATTGTGAGTTACGGAAGCAGCTAGAGGTTACAGAGGTTAAGCAATTCAATAATTAGCATAAGAATCACTGAGGGAGAAGTTATATGCCAGCAGCACTGATGGCATATTAGCGGTGCAACAGGGAGGACTAGCGCTAACCCGCAAAGCGCCTGAGTGTCTATGAGTGACTACAACTCAAGATTGGAAGTAGAAAGACACAGAACACACACACAGACACAGACAGACAGGAGTAGAGCCTTCCTGTTGTTCAAATAAAAAAAGTGCTCTTCACACACACACACACATCCACACAGACAGCTACGACAAGAGAAAAGTCAACAGGAACGACAGAACATCTTCAACGGAGGTGACAAAGCAAGCACAATGCAGCACAGGATGACAAACGAGCAACTTTCACTGTCGCACAGTCATTACAGCGAAACACACACACACACACACTCTCGCGCACATACACACTGGTGGTGGCAACAGATTGGCCAGGATGACACCGGTACTGCCACTGTGCCGCAGGTACACTGCACTTTCAAATGCAACACACTTTGCCCTTCGAGAACGGTCAAGGCGAAACGCTCACACACACACGCTAACATGCACGCTCACACACACACACACACACACACACACACACACACACACACACAGAAGCAGTATACATACAGTCAAAGATGGACAGAGAGTGAGAGAGAGAGAGAGCAGTAAGAGAGGAAAAAAAGAGAGCAGTGAAGTGAGATTCTCTCTGAGGGAGAGGAGAATGCAGAAGAAAAGGAGAGGATAAAAGAAGAACGGTGAGATAAAGAGACGAGATGAGAGGAAAGCAGAGGAGAGATAGAGGGAAGAGAGGAGTGGAGAAGGCAGAAGGGAGGGGGAACTCACAGGATCTCCAGATCGCGCAGGGCTCGGAAGGCTCCATCTTCGATGCAGCTGATGTGGTTGCTGTCCAGTTGCCTGCAGATGAGAGACAGGAGTCAGCGGCAGGTCTGCAGACAAGCGGGTGGGGGAGAGGGGGAGAGAGAGGATGGGGGAGTGGGAGAGGAGGAGGAGTGGTGGGGGGGCTGCAGGAGGGAGGTACACACACACATACACATCAGCACACACTCACTGAGCTCTCACCTCCACTCTCCTCCCCGCAGTCAGGGACAAGGACCAAATGACTAGAAGTGGCCTGTCTGTGGCTTTAGCCCATCATACCCCCTCCCCTTTCTCTCTCCCTACCTCTCTCTCTCTACCTCCTTCACTCCCTCTCTCTCTATCTATATGTCTCATCACCCAACTCTATTTATCCTGCTGTAAGAAGGTATGGGGGCAGGAATGTAAAATGAGAGAGAGAGATAGAGATACAGAGAGGGAGAAAGAGAGAGTGAGAGAGAGAGAGAGAGAGAGAGAGAGAGAGAGAGAGAGAGAGAGAGAGAGAGAGAGGAAGAGAGAGAGAAAAGGAAGTGTATAGGTAGTATAGGGCAAAAAAGAAAAAAGTGGGAGTAGAGATATATACAGAAAGATAGAGACAATAAGTATGCGAGTGTGTGAGGGAGAGAGAGAGCAGTGTATAGAATGTAGGGCTTAATAAAAGGAGGAATAGAGATTCAGGCAGAGAGAGAGAATGAGTGAGAGAGAGAGTAGTGTATAAAGTATAAGAGTAGAGATATAGTAGAGATATATAAATATAGAGAGAGAATGAGTGAGAGAGAGTAGTGTATAAAGTATAAGAGTAGAGATATAGTAGAGATATATATATAGAGAGAGAGAATGAGTGAGAGAGAGAGTAGTGTATAAAATATAAGAGTAGAGATATAGTAGAGATATATATATAGAGAGAGAATGAGTGAGAGAGAGAGTAGTGTATAAAATATAAGAGTAGAGATATAATAGAGATATATATATATAGAGAGAGAGAATGAGTGAGAGAGAGTAGTGTATAAAGTATAAGAGTAGAGATATAGTAGAGATATAGTAGAGATATAGACAGAGACAGAGAGAGAGAGAGAGAGAGAGAGATAGAGAATCTAAAGAGAGAGAGAGAGAGTAGTGTATAGAGTATTGGACTGAGAGGGTAAAAGTAGGAGTAGAGATGTAGACAGAGAAAGGGAGAGAGAGAGAGTAAGAAAGAGAGAGTAGTAAGTAGAGTATTGTGCAAAAGGGTAAATGTTTGAGTAGATATACAGATAGAGAGAGGGCGAGCGAGAAAGTGAGAGAGTAGTGTATAGGTATAGGGTATAGGGCAAAAATGTAAAAATGGGAGTAGAGATATAGACAGAAAAATAGAGAAAGCTAGAGAGTAAGAGAGAGAGAAAAGGTATGGAATATGGGACAAGCGGCGAAGGGGAATAGCTATAGACAGAAAGATAGAACAATATAGTGTGTGTGTGTGTGTGTGTGTGTGTGTGTGTGAAAGAGTGCGAGAGAGAAAAAGCAAAAGAGAGGGAGAGAGCAGTGTAAGAAGTATGGCAAAAGAGGAAAGATAGAGAGACAGAGAAAGAGCGAGAGCGCAGCAGAAAGACAGCGCTGTAAAGAGTTTGGGGGCAAAAAGGCAAAAGAGGGAACTGAGATACAGACAGAAAGAGAGAAAGAGAGAGAGAGAGAGAGAGAGAGAGAGAGAGAGAGAGAGAGAGAGAGAGAGAGAGAGAGAGAGAGAAAGAGAAAGAGGGACAGAGAGAGAGCTTCACTTATCCTGACTCTTTCTGACTAAAAAAAGAGGGCAGGTAAAAGAGGAATGATGGAAAGCAAGAAAGAAGTGCAGAAGAAAGAGAGGGACGTAGTAGGAAGGAGAAAGGTGAGAGACAGAGAGCGCGGAAGGGAGAGAGAGCAGCAGAAAGAGTGAGGGAGGAGGAGAGTCATCATAGTGCCGTAGTCAATCTTCTATAGAAGGAAAGAGAGAAAGAGACAGAAAGGTGCAGAGAGAGGAGCAGAAGAAAGCAAGTGGGAAGGAAGGTAGATAGAGAGATGGAGAAGTAGAAAATAATAAAAAGAGAAGGATAGAGCAAGAAAGAGAGAGAAAGAGAGAGAGAGAGAGAGAGACAGAAGGAGAGTGAACAGCAGGCTGGCTATAGTGCGGCCCACCCCGTCTGTCAACTCTCTGTAAATATTAATTGCATTTTCTCCCCCTCTCCCCCCCTCCCTCTCCCTCGTTCTCTCCATCCATCCTCCCCCTCTCTTGCGCTTTCTTTTTTCTTTTTCTTTTTTTTTTAAGTCAGAAAGGGAGTAATTTCATTACATTAGAGCACCCAATCCATTACGAGCTTTTACCGGCTCTGTCACTGAAACAATTTCATTAAAGGAGGGGTGGAGGGGGGGATTGGTAAATCAGGCTGGGTCACGATGCTGGACGCACATGCTCGTTCCTCTTCCCTTCTCTTTCCTTTTACTTTAATTTGCAGGCCTAAGTGTTCACCCCCCCACCCTTCACCATTCCCCCAAAACAACCCCCCCAAACCATGACCACCCAGCTCCTCGTTGTCTCCAGCCAAACAGAAGGGATGGGCAGAAGATCGAGACATGAAAAAAAGAGACTTCTGGATGCTTCTTCTGAGTCATTTGTTCAGCTCAAAGGCAACAGTGACATCTGACCTGCGACAGACCCGGTGCTTTTACCTCTTTAGAAATGGGAAGGGGGGGGGGTAATAAAACTAGAATAGGGCCCACCACTCCTTCCTGCTTTTATTCTCCTGCTTTTTTCCCCCGAAAAGACACCCATTCATCTCCATAAGAGAAGAGGGGACGGCACGGGCTTCTCAGAGACGATTCAAATGGTAGCACTTACGTGGAGAACGTTATCTATCACAGTGGAAATGAAATAAGTAGGAGCTGAATTAAAACGGCGGTCTGCGTAATGCCCGCTGTAATTCCATTCAGGGCAGACCCATACTTCTAGGTAATCGGCCCACTTGAGTAAAACGAGTGTCTGAGACTGTACGTTAAATGACACTCGGCTAAGAGTGTCAGTGTTTAACAAAGACGGCCCTCTAGAAATAGGGGGGTCTTTAAAGCTTTGGATGAAGACTGCTAGACTGCTGCTGCTGGCTTGGAGTGAATAGTACCAGTCTTAGCACTCTTAAAAAGGGTTATTTGGAGTAACAATATAGAAGAATCACTCTCAGTTGTCTAAAGAAGCATTGAATTTTCTACTTCTTCTTTGCTCCCCCCAGAAAAGCCTTAAACTTTACAGAAAAGGACAAAACGTCCCTACAAAATCTCAAAAGTACTAAATGGAGAACACTATGGAGTATATTTCCTGAGTTACCTCAGTTCCAGTGCTCCACTGCTCAACGCGGGGGGCTTTACACCCCTCTATCCCATGTCTGGCATTAGACATGATGCCAATAGGTTTATGTTCATCTGCTCCAGAGAGTCCTATTCTATTGGCAGTAATTTTCTAGAGGCACTAGACAAGCAGTGTGTGGTGCATTTGCACATCTGTGTGAGCAATGGGCGCAACGTAAAGTAGCCAAATGCATTCGTTAGAAAGGGGTGTCCACAAACATTTGGACATGTAGTGTGTGTAAATGTGAGGTTTTCTGTGACATCACAAAACTGAATTAAAAATCAGCGATTTTGCAGTTTTTAACCTTTAACTTTCAGCAAGCTCCTCGATTTAGAACACATAGGAGCTGTTTGGGTCCACTATGACATTTGCCCTTTAAAGTTTGTAGAAGTGTAGATTTCTCCAAGTAAAAGTGTGTGTTGTTTATCTACGACGTGGCTGAAATACCCCGGTGTCATTATCTGGACTAACAAGGCCAAGATGCTCACGAGAGTCATGCTAGGCCATTTCCATATTTAACAAAGATAATAATCAGTGCTAATTCGTGCGTGGCTGATGGCCTGGTGTGTGTTCATATGGGTATGGATGTGCAATGTCTGTATATGTGTGTGTGTGTCTAAGGTGGGACATGGTGGGGAATGGAAGTCCCAAATTTAATTTCCTTGGTTCTAATTACATTGGCCTTTAATCATCGCAGGCATGAGACGTATTGGCAGTTTGAAGCTCCTGCACTGCCAGTGGCCCATCTGGAGAGGGTCGAGAGAGGGGGCGAGAGAGGAAGCCGTCCCGGGCCCCCGCTCCCAGCACCCCGCCATCAATCTGTCAAAGATTCCTGATGCTAACCAGCAGTCCTGCACCTCCTAACTCATTTGGGGACTGCCACCATCAGAGTCCATCAGCCAAGGCAGCAAAACGGAGGTGAGACCTCAGCCCAGTGCAGCATGGCGGATTCTGAAGCCTAGCGAGGCTATTAGCAGAGCCGGGAGCTCAGCAAGAAGTCATGGTAACTAATATAGGAACAGAGGGATATCTGGCATTCGCTTCGGGCTTACAGATATGCTGCATATGCTATGCAGTGGCATGCAAAAGTTAAGCATCTCTTAGATCAGTCTCGATTATCATTTCTTCTGTGGAGGGCTTTTGCCCATTCTTCCTTCCAGGCTTCTAGTTCTTTGGGATTCTTAAGCCATCTTGCTGTACGACGGTTCAGGGGACTGTGAGGGTCATGGCAAAACCTTTAGCTTGCGCCTCTTAAAGTAGTCCATTGTGAATGTCGAGGTGTGTTGAGGATCATCTGCCTTCTGTAGAAGCTAGTCCTTCAGTTTTTCTTTTTTTACAGATGGTCTGACATTTGTTTGCTTCCATAAATTGCTGGTATTTTCACTGGTGTGCACTGATGTCACTGGCTGCAGCACAAGCACAAAGCCTGCTCAATCCATCCCTATGCTTAACAGTTGGAAAGGTGTTCTTTCATGGACTTCTGTACCCTTTTTTGCAAAAGTACCTTTACTCATTATGAACAAAAGGTCTGTTTCCAAAATGCATCACGCTTGTTTAGGTGTTCCTCTTTTCTTTCTTCCTCTTTTCTTTCTTCCATGAAGGTCATATTAGTCCAGGTGTTGCGGCACAGTAGAACAGCGTACCACCACTCCAGAGTCTGACAAATCTGTAGTATTTACTAGACTAGGATCAGAGGCAAAAGAACTTGAAAAGGACATCACTAATACTATGAGCACGCTCCCTTCCGTTGCTGTATCCACAGTGGTACAGCGGAAGAGCGAAACCACCTTTGATTCTCTGGTTCTGCCCTAGTGCTCAGCTCCCTGATCTGAGTGTGTGGAGCGTGCAGCAGATCAGAAGCGGCAGTGTGTGTAAAACGCTGAGCCGAGCCATCCGCAGTGACACGTTCGTCAGGTGTGGCCGCTCGTAAAACAGGCCGTGACTGCCCCTCACCCCCTAGTTCATAACTCACTCTATCACCCCCTCCCTCCCCCTCGCTCTTTTCCCCTCACAGTCACGCATTCTGGGTAGTACACCGAGCCTTTTTCTTTGAACAAGAGCCTTTCTCTCCTTTATGAGCGCCCAGCTGAACACTTCCCATAATAGCACAAAAAGGAATGTGTGGATTCTTGCATATATGTGTGTGTGTGTGTGTGTGTACATGGAGATTTAATAAAAGGGACAGTGGCGTGACTTGAGTTCTACCCATGCATTTTTTTCTCAACCAGGGCTCTCTCAATCACACCTCTGCTGCAGGTGATAGAGCGAAATCGGCCCATGGCGAGCAGGCAATTCAGGCGGCTCTTACGCTCCATTCGCACTCTATGAATAACAACGTCAGCAGGATTGATGCGCCCGGGCCTCGTTTGCTATTAATTGCCAGCTTATAGAAAACATAATGCAATGGTCTCCATACAGAGCTGGCAGATGTGTATAATAGTGACATAGCACTCGTTGCACAGCTTTCTCTGTATTACGACGCCACTGCGTACGGCGGCTTAGCACAAGATTGACTTCTACCAATGTAGCACAACGAACTGTAAACACAGACAGAGACAGAGATTGTGTCCCGGGCTGAGCAGAGTGCGCACAGCGCTGGGCTCATTAGCCGCAAAAGGCATCTTGACGGCCATATTAGCCAGATGGCCACTCGATGAAGAGAGGACCTAGGATGCTGACTCAAGCAAAAGTGGGCTGAAGAGAAGCGAGGAAGGTCACGAGAGGGAATGAGAGAGAGCGAGGGAGCGAGAGAGCGAGAGAATCAACTCTGCTTCCACAGTCGATCTGGGCCGCTGTAGGCTAGTACACTAGGAGGACATTAAGACACAGAAAGCATATGAGAAAATCAATGCTCCTCTGGACCAGCGCCTGTCCGTTTTTCCTTCTCCGCTCCCCAGTTAAAAAACCACAGGCTGGACTCTTTTAGCAATTAAATCAGGAGTCACCTTGCTGTGTGCTGAGGCAGGGAGGGTTGGTGGGTGGGAGTACAGTCAGTGGAAGCGGGATACAACCCTCTCCTTTTCTTAATCCCTTTTCTCCTCTTCTTCCTGAGTCGCTACTGGGAAAAACAAACTAGCCCGTATTTGCTTGGCTTGACAAAAACTCATTTCCTACTTTTCCGAAACTTAGTCCAACAAGATGTGTTTGGCATCTGAAGTTCACTTTTTTAGTTTTAGTGGAAGCTCATGGTTCCAGTATATATGGTAATAGGCAAAATTCAGGCTTCAATTTTACTGCTACTACAGTAAGTCTATCTTAGGGTAGTTATCAACTCAACAGGCTTTAAGGCAAAACATGCAGTTTGAATGATGTACAGTGTTTTTTAGGAAGCAGTAAATATCAGTGGACCAACACACTGGTCCAAAACCTTTGGTTAATTGTACAACTGTACTGCTTATGGAGCTGTAATGACAACTACAGTGCCCAATCATATTCTTATAAAATCCATCTTGTTGCTCTGTTATGTTGTTGTGTTTGTGATGTTAACATGGTTCCATAACGGTCTAAGCGCTGGCATTTATTTCAAAGATTGCAGGTTCAATTCCACAGCCATCTGTGGCCAAGAGAACAGTACAGTAAAATCTGCCTCACTCTCACTAGGTGGGTAGGCTGGCCTTCCATCAGCCCCTATCACAAGCACAGTGCTAGTCAATGGCAACGAAAAAGATATGGTTTGAAGCACACGCTACTGTGGACAATGGTGGCCCAGCGGTTAGAGCACTGGGCTACTGATGACAGGATTGTGGGTTTAGTACCCAGGCAAACTGCCACTGTTGGGCCCTTGAGCAAGGCTCTTCACCCTGCCTGGGCTATTGATGACATGGTTGTAGGTTCGATACCCAATGTTGGGCCATTAAACAAGGCCCTTCACCCTCCCTGCTCCCTGGGCACCACAGCGATGGCTGCCTACCGCTCTTAGCATGTGTGCTCACTGTCACTGTGTGTGTTTGATCACTAGTGTGTATGTGGGTGATGTGTTCACTACTCGAATATCTAACACAAATGGTGAATATGGTTGTCTTGTCTTGTTCATGTTTCCAGCACTGGTGGAACTTCATAAGCAGGTGGGAATTGGGAATTACAACCCTGCTGTCATGCACTGTCATGGAATACTAATCAGTAAGCTTCCAAAACTAATTAGCTACATTAACCTCGAACTTCAGACACCTAACATGCCTGGGCTGATCATCTGATCTTTTAAAAACCACAACCTTCTCCTTTAAAAGCCATCCAAACCCACTGGTCATCCATGCATGTCCGAGCACATGACACTATAGGAAAGACGAGCTCTCCTATGCGGCATCCAACCGCTAAAATTCAAGGGAAACTGGACATAACCATCTAGCGGAAAAATTCAGTAGGAGGAAAAATAGATGTGTGTTTGCGGGCGGCACAGTCTTTAAACACCCGCTGAAGCCTGTATGTGTGTGTTTGTGTGTGTGTGGAGACCCATTGACTCATGCAGATGAGCAAGGATGTGCCTAGAGGCAGGGAATCATTTGACGGAGGTCAGCGAGGTCAGAGATGGGAGTGACACTCTGTTAACTGAATCTGACCAGAGGCGAGGGCGTGTGCGCACACACACACACACACACACACACAAATGCAATTACCTTGCACAAGCTCTCCATCAGCTAATGAAAATGATCGTCCTAGCCATGAATCTCAGACCTCACTGAGAGACAGTGGAGAATCACTCTCTCTATTCTAGTATGAAAGCAGTCGGTTTCCCTCAACTCAAACTGTCAATAACCACCGGGCTGTTCGGGCTGTCAGGGCGAGCAGACGTCCCAAGCAGCCTGTCTGTCTGTCTGGCACTTTCTCTCTCCATCTCTCTCTCTCTCTCTTGACAAGGCAGCCTATTTTGGATCTACAGCAACATCAGTTCATCTTTAGCACATGTGTAACATGCTAAACAGATGGTTTGTTAAATGACCACTTCGTGGTGCCTTGAATGCACAACGCTGCCAAAAACAATATCTTACCAAGTGCAATCTTCTCAAATCTAGTCAAAATATCTGCTATTTCTCATTTTTACATTAGTATTATTTTTCTATTAGATATTATGTTAGCTACTGTAGTTGTCTTATTCCACTGGCAGATAATGTTGCATGTTTCAAGCATTATTTCTTAATAAAAGCTAAATTATCCGCCAACAAAATAAGATATTTAAATAAATAAAATTACTTCAAACTTGGAACAATACACCAAACAGCCATAACATTAGTACCACCAACAGGTAACAATATTGATTATCTACAGTGGCATCTACCAAAGGGTGGGCTACATTAGGCAGCAAGTGATTAGTCTTGAAGTTGATGTGTTGAAAGCAGGAGAAATAAGCAAGCAATAGAGTGTGAGCCAAATGACGATGGCTAGACGACTGGGTCAGAACATCTCAAAAACAACAGGGAGTTGTTGTCTTGTGGCGTTTTCTGGTATGCGGTGGTCAGAACATACTGAGAGTGCTCCAAGAACAGACAACCGGTAAACTGGGAACAGCTTATTGATGCAATCCATGAAGGCCCCACCTCACAACTTACAGGGCTTAAAGGATCTTCTGCTAACGTCTTGGTGCCAGATACCACAGGACACCTTCAGGGGTCTTTTGGAGTTCATACTAGGCATGGGGTGCTAATGTTATGGCTGATCAGTGTAAGTTAATAAACGTTAATAAATCTTATTGCCACACTAATCTCAAAGTGATAGATATTTGATATTTAGACTACAATCAGTAGAATTTTGCTAAGATAAGTTGCTTCAACATGGGAGTAAATAATCCTGACATACAGTAGACAGGCTGGAGACGCAGAAGAAGCAGGTAGAGACCAGCTTCAGAACACCAAGTACCATCTCTTCCAGCGCTCAGCAGGACTGGATTGACCCCTGAGCCACACGAGCCGAACACGACCTCCATCAGATAGAGCAGGAAACCTTCCAGAACCGCATCGCACACCCAAGCCTGGGAATGCACACAGCAGGCGAGGCCGCATACCACGGCTGATCTTTAACTACAAACAGGGCAAGTGGCCCATGAAGTGTAACCTTAACAATCACACACTCCCATTCATTAGGAGGAATTATTGATAAGCTGAGTTTGGTCTCCAGCCCTGACCTGAGGACGGGTCCTGGACTTGGGGAATGTGCCGTTTATTGTTGTAGGCGAGGAATGTGGGCTTCCAGAGCTTCCCTCTATGCCTGACAACTGGAAACATGGATATTTCTTCTCTTAGCTAAAGAGCACGGTTAGGATGGAGATGTAGATAAGCTTCACTTGTGCACGCTTTGAGACCATTTTCAGTCAATTTATTGGTTGTCTACAGGCCTGCCGATAAAGTTATCAATGTCCATTAGGAAAAACAGGGTGAATGTGGACGTTTGACATGCTATTGGCTTAAAAAAGGAGATCTATAATGTTGGTCTCAGACTCTGAAGCTCATGTTTAGTTAGAGTGCCTTCCTGCGTCTTCAGACATTAGATGACTTTGGGTTTCATTTGACTGCATAAAAAAACACCAGGTGTAAACACATCCAAGATCCACTGGGATCTTGACCACACTCCAAAGATGTAAAGTGTATGCCTTTGCTATATCTGCATATAAGCACCATACAATTACACTGAAGGTCTGCTGGTGTACACACTGGTGTCACAGACTAATGCAGAAACCAGCATATGCAAGACCATGCCTTCTTCTCCATTGATGCAGACCATCTGCTGCCTTTTTCAAAGCTGCCAAAGAACGCATTAGTTAAGTTTACTAAGAGTTTAAGTTGTTGTCTGATGTATAAATTGCTGGGATCTTAACTCAGAGCTCAGAGCCCTTTATTCCAATAAGTAGCAGAGTCTGGAGGTCACATGCTGCTTTCTAGCATCATCAACACCACATTCCCCCAAAGCAGTCATTGCGTTACCGTTCGCCTGCTTTGACCAGGTCTTATGCTGGTGGGCGGGGTTTATCTTCATTTTTTGCCTGTGTTGTTTTGGTTCTGCTGGATTTCTTTAGAATGTGATTGTGTCCTCATTCTGCGTCCGGCATGCAGCAGCTGGAGCCCAAGAGAGCACAACTGGCCTTGCTCTCTCCGGATGGGTAGATGTCTCTCTCTCTCTCTCTCTCTCTCTCTCTCTCTCTCTCTCTCTCTCCCTCTAGTGGGATGCTGACCAGCATGGGGGTCTGCTAGCTGGTGCATCAGAACGGGGTACTCTGTGCTTTCCTCCAAGCATGTTGGCTGCTCGTTGGCGTTGCATCGACAGCAGCTGGTTGAGCATGTGTCGGATAAGTTATGTTCCAGTCTTCTCCCTCCTAGTGTGGGGAGCATTAATTTTGGCAGGGGGAGAGTACGAACGAGTGGGTTGGATAACTGGATAATCTAAAATTTGGGAGGAATTCACTGGGTGAAAATTTAATTTTAAAAAATTTAATAAAAAACAAAAAAGAAAAAGCTGGTGGTGTCTCTAATCAGTTTGACGGTATATAATGCACAGGTAGGTAACAGGTGAGAAGTCATGTTTATAGGTAAATAATTAAAATAGTGAATGTATGGATGAATAGATCTCATCAGTTTCATTGAAATCTGGCCAAAGTATATTTAGATATGACCCTGACATTACGCACATGTTAATGCATGGCTTAGACAAGCTCTTTGATTGGTCCATGAACTGGTAAGTTAGGTTAATTGATTCCACAATTCATCGACAGTTGCAGCACCAGCTGCCAGCCACACAACTAGCTATGAATGGCAAAATGGTCAAAACAGCTCCTGGATGTGTTACTAAGAGCATAAATTTGTCAAAGTCCATTAGTATAATTGCGGGTGGTTGGGGAACATTACTCAGTGCAATATCCTGAAGACATCTATCTTATTGAAGTATACTGATTAATTGATTTCCCATGATTGCGACGCTTATCAAAAATTAAGACAAACGATCCAAAGGACGTTTCCATTGGGCAGGCTCTGCAATAATTCACAAACTGGCCTAAATACAGTGGACAGGTTTTTCATTCACTCAGGCGTAATGGAGTAAATCTTACATTTTTTCCGTTTTTTTTTATTTAAAGGGCGACAGCTGTTTAGACGTTGTACTCACAGGTTCTTGACGTTGGTAATTCCGCGGAAAGCCTTGCGAGGGATGGCCTGAATCTGGTTCTCACTCAGGTCCCTGCAAAGAGAGAGAGAGAAAGCGAGAGTGAGGGAGAGAGGGGGGAGAGGGAGATGAAATGTTAGGAGAATGTTTGAAGCCACTTCACATTTCAGAAGAAGCATCTCAGGCCAGATGGGTATTGAGACGCTCCAGCCTTTCTTGAGCGATACGACTCTGGCTTTGAAGTCCAAAACCAAATTGTTCAACAGACCATAAATGTCACATCTCCCTCTTTTTTTTTTTTCCTCCTCTGGGCCCTCCATCATCCTGAATGTGTGTGTGTGTGTGTTCTTCTAATGTAAAACATTTCTAAAGCATTTCCTGAGCAGCGTGCCTCACGAGCCTTTCACTATTGTCCAGAAGAAGAATTAAGAAGGAGAATCACTCGGACTCAGGTAACATGAGAAAGCGAGCTGGTGTAAAAAAAAGAAGAACACAAAATCATCCATCTCTTCTCAAAAACATCCGCATATTAATGAGCAGCAGCTCGATTTCTTAATATATTTATTTTAAGCTCAGTTATGAGCCAAATGATTTTTGACATGTCACAATGGTTGGGCTTAACTTTATTAAGCTTGTTTGTTCGTAGGCTCATGCCGGCAAATATAATTTGAAAACCAGAATGCAATTACTGGCCAGAGAGGAAATAAATGAGATATGGAATATCTGGCCGGCTAATCGGAGTGTCTGCCTCGCAGTCATGCCTGCAACACGCAACACGGAGAGAGCCCTGAGCCCGGGTCAAAACGCCTGCCCTTGCTACAACCAATTTCACTGATAAACAATCAGGCACGGCTCCAAACACTCAGCGGCCTTCTGCCAGGCTCCCTGCGTTCTCCCTAATCATGCATCACCTACAGGACTGCCAGCAATTTCCTCTTAGGAGCATTATACAAACAGAATTTATCAGCTTCTGCTCCCCCCCGCACACACACACTCCTCCTCCCTCCCCACTAAAACTGGATATGGATGTGTTTTTAGGAATCAATCAACTTTTATTAGTGGGGGAAAAAAATCTTAATAACTCTGTTATGCTCGGCACAGAGGGAAAACAGAATTTGGGGTCTGGCTGCTCTTGATTGGCTGTGACATGTTGAATGGTCTTGTGTTTTCTTGGATTGCCTTGTCTTTGTTTGCTATTGCTTGGGTCGCCTTGATGCAAACAGCATGCTCTTTTGTGCATGTTTCCATCAGAAAAAAAGGCTATAGGCTCTGTGTGCTGCGGAGGCAAACTGCATTAGCCATAATGGCTACAGAGGAGGACAATAAGCCAGAGTAAACGTGCCTATTTGCTGCCCCATTCTGCTAGCCTGCTGGCTTTCATGGCACGAATGCGAAACAGTGGTAAAGGAGTGTGTGGGACAAGAACGTGTTCCTGAGCTGTTTCTTTTTCATCCACTCATATTCTGAGGAACCACACCTCTTCTGTTACGGCTGGAGCGTAGTTTAGACTTACAAGCAGTCAGCAGAGGATGAGCACAGACAATGAGATGCTTCTAGCCAGTCTTGGTGCAAGAAATGAAGAAGATACTACTAGCCCACTAGACTACTGGCTAGTCGTGTCACATGGGACATTCCACCAGGCAATGCTAGTACAGGAGATGAGATACTGCTAGTCAGTACTAGTGCAGGAGATTTAAGGCTACTAACCAATTCAATTCAGAAGATGAGCCAATAGCTACTAGTAGATGCAGGAGATGTGCTGCTACTAGCCAATCTTAGAACAAAGGGCCCATTGCTACTGGCCAGTTGGGTCACATGTGCTTCCTACCAGGTAATGCTACTAGTAATTCAGGTATAGCAGAGGTCATTAACCTTAATCTTAGTGTAGGATATGTGCTACCAGGCAATGCTAGCACAGGAGGCGAGATGCTACAAGCAAAATCTGGTGTAGGAGATGCTTCTAGTCAATCCTAGCGCTAGAGATATGTTGCTGCTTACCAGTCCTGGCACAAAAGACATGAATCTACTGGCAGTCTGATCACATGAGATGCTACTAGACATTTTTAGCATAGGAGATGAGATGAGCACCAGCAAATTCTGGTGCAGGACATAGGAGGCTTCTCTCCAATCCTAGCCCAGCTTGTGGGGTGGCACTAGCCAATCCGAGGACTGAGAGTGCAGCACTGCACTTCCACAGCTAATAAATGTTTTATAGCTTTGTTTACTCAGTGGAATTTTTCCCTCTCATCATTCTGACAAAAAGGCAAATTGTCCCAACCAAATAAGAGCAGTTATGAGCAACTATCGCTCTCTACAACAGCAAACAACTCACAGCTTCTTTGCTGGAGTGAAAGTGAGATGAACTCGTAGGCGAGACTGAACGCACCGCGGCAATAAGCCGCATTAGGTGTTGCTTAATGAATAACGACTGGAAACTGGAAAGCTGTGCTTGTAAAGAGATAATGAAGGTTTATGAGAGAGAAACGCTTTGTGCCAGGAATAATAGCAGCACCCAGTATTCATCTTCTTTGGTCATACTTCTAAATAAAACGCAGTGAGCCAACACAAACGTTTTGCTCGTGGCTCGATCCAGGCCTCATTTCCACGGTGTTTTGCAGGCCTACACAAGATCATCCAGTGTTCGGGCCTACAGAGGTCAACCTCAAGTAAGCGAGGACGTTGCTGAATCGCTCACATGCAGACAGCATGTGTGTGTAGAGGGGGGAGTGCATCGGTCTCCCTCCTCTGACAATCTGCTTGCAAATTTCATTAATTTTATTTTCCTTTCGCCCTCCTCCTCCTGACTCGCAGGACGGCTGCCATAAATCTCCTATTGATTCCATTAAAGCCTCCCATGTCCAGACAACCTGGCAGCACCAAAACATATTACTGATAAAAGCTGAACAACACACAAGGATAACGGAGCAGGAGTGCAAGGAGAATCCGTCCTCAAGCCCACAACACATACACACACACGCACGCAGTCGTACACAAGAACAGCTAGAGGAATATTCAGGGTGTGTGTTGGTCAATTCTCCTTGTTATCACACTTCACAAATGTCAGCCTTTATCTGCTTTCCTGAAAAATGGAATAAAGCGCTTTAGAGCTGGATTATTCGATCCGCGTTTTCTTTCCCGATGCGCTCGGCAGGAAATGTGGCGAAAGCGCAAAGGCAAAGTGTGATTGTCAAAGACGAGCGAGGATAAAGAGCGCATTAGCGTAGCCTGGACACAGAGAACACTGGAAGCCGTTTCCAGTATTTTCCCACAGATCAAATCACTGTCTCTATCTCTCTCTCTCTCTCTCTCTCGTCGCTTCCAACGCATGTCTTCTAATACCGCAAAGTCAAAACAGGCATCAGTCTCTCTCTCGCCCCAGCTTATCAAGAACACAGTGCAGTAGAGGCTGTAGACTGGGCTTGCTGATTCGCCTCCTGCCATGTCTGTGCCTCTCCTGCTATCTATCAAGCGCTGCGGTGCTTGCAGGGTTTGATCTTGGCAGGCCTGTTATCTGCATGCCAAATTGAATCTGGGGTTGGAGATCCTGTCAGAGGCAACGACACCTGTCACTGGTCTCTATTCACTTTGGAATATCCACCGCTCGCCTACACACTCCCTGTAACCCCATTCCGCCCAAGTACACCACCTTCAACCATGCCCATGTATTTGACTCACAAATCGTTGCTATCATGGAAAAACCTTTCATCTCAAAAACTGCAGAAATGGCAGAAGGAAAATACCTTGAAAAACCTGACTTTCAATGGAAGTCAATGTAAAATGATTTTATTCAAAGCCATTTGGAGCATTTTTATTGGTTCCATTCATCATAAAATGATACAATGTAAAGATCAGTTAGATTCTTATGAGAAAAAGTGAAAAACTGAAAAAAGGGAGATACAAGGTTTTACGTGACAGTGACCATGAAAAGCTGGAAACAAGTTAATATTCAGTCTCTTGTTAACACTTTACAATGCCAATCCTTAGTTAGTCCTATGTGTCCAAATGTCTCCAGACACCGCTTCTAATTAGTGAATTCAGCTACCTACTGAAGGTGCACCTGCTAACATAGATATTCAGCTACACATGTTGTAGAATCTCCATAGAAAGCCACTGCAAACAGAATGGGGTGCTCTGGACCAGTCACACGTGAACCTATAGGGTCACCATGCCCAACAGCAAATATCAGCTGGAGGGATAAGAAACCTTCCAGCTTTGAGATTTGGAGCAGAGGAACTGCTTTCTTTAGACTGATGGACCTCTGTCCAATACTTCTGGAGAGTGGAGATGGAGATCCAGGACTAATCAACATCCATACCTGACCTCATCACTGTGCGTGTTACTGAGCACAACCAACCTCTATCAGTTGGGCCTTTAGAGGCCTTCGCTGGAAATGCTGAAATGATATCCCCCTCCACACACACACACACAGCTGCACACTCGTTTTTTTGAATGCCCTGACCACACTGATATGGTCACTACAAGCAGTCTCTCTTTGCCCGCATGCTCACTATACACTTCCCACATCACATCAACATCTACACATAGGCCCTAAATATCACAACTAAACCGCACCGTCCACCACGGCCTCCAAGAACACACGGGTGAGAGGTTACCAGGGACCTGTGGCCATTCCTATCAGAAATATTGCATTACATTATTCATTTAAAGCAGGCCTTCATAACTGGCGCCACTGCCATCGCCTCCATATTACATCTAAGGAGCGTTCACAGCTTCAGGGAAGGGCAGCTCACACCAGCAGAGCGAAAAAGTGCAAGTTTTCCATGGGTGTGCGTTAAGAGGCCATATACTGTACGCACGGTGGAGCATGGTGGGTTACAAAGCGTGAGGAGCCCAGGGCGAGCAGGCAGGCCCACGGAATTACAAAAGCACCACGGATCCGAGTATTTGTTTTTCATAAGTGTGTCGTGGGGAATCAGGCACTAGTGATGGCTCTGAGAACTGACAGGGTTACGACGATGGCTGGGCCGGGTCAGGCTCTGCTCTCTCTATGCTTGTTTTTAGACAGCGTCAGGACGTGGGGTCATACATGTGTATCATAGTGTGTCATCCATGTGTGTTATAATTTATCATGACATGACAAAAACAACACATTACAAAGTGTAATATGATGCAGCAATGTGTATGCACCAATCTGCCATAACATTAGCACCACCTGCCTAATTTTAAACAGAGCTGACCATTCAAGGCATGGACTCCACAAGACCTCTAAAGGTGTCCTGTGTTATCTGGCCATAAGACATTAGCAGCAGATCTAGCAAGTTCATGGACTGCATCAATGAGCCTTAGGGGCCCGTGACCCTGATGCTGGTTCACAGGTTGTCCATTTTTAAGCCACTTTTGGTATGTACTGACCACTGCATGCCAGAAAACCCCACAAGACCTGCCTGATGTTTTAGAGATGCTCTGATCCAGTCGTCACAATTGTCACAATTATCAAAGTGGCTCAGATCCTTTTGCTTGCCCATTTTCCTGCCCCTTGACAGATGCCACTTTAGGTAATCAAAGTTTTCACTGCACCTGTTAGTGGTATTAATGTTATGGCTGATCAGTGTATATACAATGTATATCAGCGGCAAACCGTGTCTATTACAGCAAGGCCTTGTAAGAGAGACCCACCTGTAAGATAATGCTAATTTCTGCTAGCCCTTCTATGGAATTCTTGTAGAATGTTAGCACTAAGCTAAAATTACACACATTTTTTGAATTCCAATTTCAGAAAAATGGACCAATAGAAATGTTTTGGAATAAAATATTTTTACATTGACTTGACCATTAAAAGTTAAGAAAGATTTTTCGTCCTCCTGTAAAGTTGCTGTTTGTACTGGTCATATACTTTCCACTACTTTGTACTGGTCATATACTTTCATTTTAGGACACATTTTTGTTCTAAAAACACACTAAAACAAGTACATACTCTCACACACACACACACACACACATACATAGAGTGCAGGGGTTATGAGATGCACATTTCTGATTTCTTTCATTAAAGACACAGCCAGAACCAGAGGGGCAAGAAGACCCCCGAGGGCTCCATAAGCGTTTTGTTTTATGAAACCGTAGACGCCTTCAATGGGCGACTTCTCTCCACTGCAGTCTCTGCGCATTCCCGTTCCAGCTGCTGCATCTGACTGCTCCCTTTCTCCTGTCTTTCTTTCTGTCTCCCTCTCTGTCTCTCATCCATCTCTCTCACTCTCTGTCAGTTCACTCCTACACCAATGCTGCAACTCATTCGTGCTTATTCGATAAAGATATATAGAAAGGCGCATAATAAATACTGACCTCTCCGCTGGCTCGTATTTCAGGCCTTTTACAGCCCTGCTTATGGCTATGATGGGCGCAGGACAGCAGAGCAGGATTCTCCTGCAGTTAGTGGTCATCTCCATCTTGGTTTATGGCCACTTTTAAAAATGGAGGCAAATTAAAACACTATGGATTCCTGGCCCTGAAAGACTCTAAAGTGTAATTGGCTTTCAGGAAGACTGTAGCTCTTAATTAAAACAGAGAAGAGTGGCACGTTTTCATTGGCCTGCGAGAGGAACAGAGGGAAAGCAGAGGCCAAATGTAGCTTTCTCTTTGAGGAATGAGGATTTACTCCCTTTTCCCCTTTCTCTCTCTCTCTCTCTCTCTCTCTCTCTCTCTCTCTCTCTCTCTCGCTCTCAGTTTCAGTCTTCTCCTCTCTCTCTCAATAAAACACCAGCCTGCAGAATCAGCTTGCGCTCTCTGTTCCCTTCCCGTCCATTAATTCGAGTTATGATTGCGGTTCCTCTGCTGAAATATATCTCTAAAACAGAGAAGAAGCGAAGGCAAATATTATATTCTGGCAGGTGGCAGAGAACCAACGAGGAACCGCACGCTGGCTTTGGATATGAAGCTCCGTTCTTCATGAAGAGCAGCGCGGCATCATCGTGTTACACAGCTCTTTAGCCGAGGGTGGCTGCCCTCAGTCAGGCTTGATGGAAAAGACAGCATGGCAGTCGGTGAAGGTTAATACTTGTCGGCTTGTTAAACCTGAGTGGTACAACCTGCGCTACGCTGGACCTGTAAAAGGCGGCAGGCGGAGAAGAGAGCTGAAATGAAGACACTGGGGAGATATAAGCTGAGAGAGCTACAGCAGCCATGATGAACCTTACAGAGAAAGCAGTGGCAACAAAACTACTGAGATCTGAGTAATGATTCAGTGGGTACATACGAGAGAGAGAGAGAATAGAGAGAGAGAGAATGAAAGAGCAAGAAAAACGACGAAGAGAGTAAGAAAGAGAGAGAGAGAGAGAGAATAAAAGCAAGAAAGAGTGAGAGAATGACAGTAAGAGAAAGAGCTTGGGTCATACTGCCTGCCATCAGCAGCTGGAGCCTGAGAGAGCACAATTGGCCTTGCTCTCTCCAGGTAAGTAGTTGGCTCACTCTCTCCCCACATGATTCTGATGCTGACCTGGAGGTCATAGAGACACTTATCCAACCCACTGGTTAGTACTCTCCCCCTATCCCATGTAAAGCTCCTAACACTGGAAGGGTGAGGACTGACACATGCCTCCTTCGACACACGCAAAACCAGCCACCGCCCCTCATCGAACATCGCCGGGCACACCAGGATTCATCAGCGGCCAAAGTCCGAGAGGAAACGCAGTGTCGGGAGAATTCCTAGTGCTAGGGGGAATTGCGAACAGGTGGGTTCATTGGCGGAACCATATTGGGAAAAGAAACTTGTCAAAACAAGAAGAAAAGAAAGTGAAAAAAAAAAATAGAGAATGAGAAAGAATAGAAGAGAGAAATAGTGAGTGAATTCCAGTAAGAAGTAGAGTGAGAAAGGAAGAAAATAAAAGAAATACGGAGAGAAAAGAAAGATATTTAGAAAGGGCGAGAGAGAAAGAGTGACTAAAGGAAGAATCACAGAATGTGGGAGAAGGAGAGGGAATAAAGAGAAAGAGACTGCATGAACATATGAAAGAGAGGGAATGAGAAGCAGACAGTGAGAGAGAATAACAGAGAGACAGACTTAAAGTGAGAGAGAGAATGAAAGAGACTTGAGAGAGAAAGAAAAAATAAGAGAGCGAGAGAGAAAGAAGTGAGACACAGAGGGAATGAGAGAATGAAATGCAGAAAGAGAGAGAGCGAGAGAGAGTGAGAGAGAGCGAGAGAGAGAACAACACAGGCATTAGTCTGAACTGTGTCCTGATCAAAGCTTGGCGGCGGTTGGTTTTGTATTCCGCTCCAGTCGCTTAACTCGGTGCCCTTGCTTAGTGTCTTACATTCAGCCCAAAGACTCCTTGATTTAATTAACTCAGTGCTTTATGAATAAAAATATTCCAGTATTGATCATCCCGGGAGCTGACGCAGGCTAAACTGGGACAGTCATTCGCTTCATTACTCCGCCCCACATTTTTTTTTCTGCTTGTAGCAGAGGGCAAGAAAAAAAAAAAAAAAAAAGAGGACAGCTTCTAAATCATGGTAAATGGGCTCAAATGCTCCCTTGGGTGCTTAAAGCTCTCTGCTCCAGCTTCAGCATTCCTCAACCGCTCCCAAGAAAGCGTCCGTGTATGGAAATTATAAATGGAAATAGTTTTTTCCCCCGTAAGTATCTATTATGTTTTGTCGATACTTTAATTAAATTGGACAGCTTAATGTGATTTACCTTGATCCATACCCTTTATGGTTATAAAAGCCTTTTTGGCTTGAGGCCTGAGAAATGTCGAACAAATTTAGACGAGTTGGAGGCACGGCGGGGGGTGGGGGGTGAGGAGGAGGAATAGTTGGAGAGGTTGGGCACACAGGGTGATTTGTTATTGCTTAATTCACTTTTATTCCTCTTCTGTCATTTGGGCTTAATTCTCTTTCTTCTGCGGCGTCTCGGTCGCTGGACGGGGCCCAAGCGACAGAGCGGGCTTTTAGGAACATTTATAGCGGCAATAAAATGTCAGTTATAAGGCATGACAAGACAAGAGCGCACACACGGACAGCAGATCCGTCGCCCTGTCGGATACGCCGGAGTGCTTCTGGAGATAGGACGCTTCAGACAGATGAGAGCAGAGAGATTTTGTACAGTGTCTCGTATCAGTCTTGGCGAGAAAAGCTCCTACAAAGCAAAAATCCTAAAAAAAAAAACAACAACACGTGGTTGAAAGGATGAACCCGCTAATCAGACAATGGGATTTGCGGGGCTTTTAAAAAGAGTGGGTTGGACGCCTGAGCCCGGCTCACTCTCCAGCTCTCTGTTCACATCTGGGCCCCATCAGCAGCCATAAATAATACTGAAGAGATTAAGAGATTGGCTGATGGGGTGGGGAGTGGGGGGCGCTGAGAGGGGTAGAGGAGGTGGGGTGTGTATCTGCAGAGTTTCAATTCATCTCGCGGCAGGTCACGGTTGCCACGGAGACCAAGAGCCATGCTGTCCAATTAACTCGGAGGCTGGTTGTGCAGGTGCAGGTGGTAGTGCGGCAAGAGCGTGTGTGTGATTTTGCTGGGTTTTTACAGGATGCCGTGTGTGTTTGTGTGTGTGCGTGTATGTGTGTGTGTGTACTTGAGTGACACAGAGAGATACAGAGACAGGCTGAGAGGCTGACTTTTCTATTTTCAATTAATATCAACATATACACTATATGTCCAAATGTTTGTGGACACGCCTTTTAATGAATGCCATTGCTGACATGATGACACAGATGTGCTAATGCACATACACACACACACGGCTTGCAGATAAGAATTGAATTGGCACTATGACTGATGCCAGGCATAGGCTAGAGGGGTAAAAAGCCCCTTTAGCTTTTAGAAGAAACAATGAAGGAGCAGGTGTCCCAATACTTTTGCCCATAAAGCGTACTTACACACTAGATGAACAGGTATGTGTGAGGTACTATGTCATTTTAGGATTCTAAGCAAAATAGGTGTTGGTACCAAATTATAGTGAAATACCCAACAGGTTCTAGCTATTAAGCTGAAAAAAGGAGATTTTGAGGTAATAAACCAGGTAATAAACAGGTACATGAGGTGTTATATACCAGTGTCATATCCCATATGACTATCAGGAGATTTATTCTGATTTACTCTTCTACTTTGGATTGTGTACGGCACAATAACCCAGTACCTAGAATCTACTGGGCAGTCGTTTAGTGTAGTATTACTGATTTGGAACTTACCACCCTTTTACGCGAAATAATCTCTCAGTACTTTGCGGTTGCTACTTCATTAACTGATTAATATCTAGAACCAAAGCAACTGTAAAAGGCAGTTTGTTGTGCTGTAAAGTCTAAAAAAGTGTAAAAGGGTTCTGAACCTGGAGGCTGAAGTTGGCCAATGAGGATGTCTGATTTGAACCCTTCGAGAGAACATATCTGACCTACCATAAACATGACAAAAGGTTTGAACACCTCTGCCATGAAAGACCCAGTTTTAATATCTTAAACCCCTTTGAATGGTTATTTTTTTAGAACCTTTATTTTAGCATAATAAACTTGTATTTACTTGTATTTACAATGTGAAGGTTCTTTAAAGGTCCTGAAAGGTTCTTCACACTCTTCATAAATCTTTAGACATGGGGCGTCAGAAAGCCAATGGTAGTTCTTCTGTAAGTGTATGAGGACCACACTTATGTACTTGTACACTTATGGAACCATCCGGTCGATCAATAATGCTGACCGCCGACAGATAGATACGGCTGTCTATACTGAAACACATGAATGAATGAAATCTATATATACTATGCACTGTCCCAGGTAAGATCAAGGCAGAACAGCAGAGCAACAGCAGAGTACCCGAAGAAGAACTAAGGTCACTGCAGATTAATATTATCCAATAAAGTGGCTGTGCTACCCCAGCTTTAGCAAAATTCACCGAGCAGGAGGTCAGTACTTTCCTGGCCACAGGGTGACTGTGCAAATCGAAATCTTAAGCCGCCTAGTTCTACACAGTAGCTATAGGAGCAAATCTCTGAAGGCTCTCTCTGAAGCACTGCGAACAGTCAGCCTCAGGAAGGTCTCTGAAATGGTCAGGCATGCTGGGGGAGGCGGATGAGCAGACAGTGTGATTGCATCGAAACAATACACCCCTGTCCTGGACGGTGACACACTCGACGTGGGTGAAAAGAAATTTGTGTGTTTGTGTTGGGTGTGTTTGTGTGTGCCACTCTATTTGTGTATTCTGAATGACCATGGCCTGTCCACAACCACCCACATCACCTCTGTTTCCCGGCCCCCCGCTGTCACTCCTCCTCTCCCCTCGTCTCTGAGCGGAGAACAGCACGGGCGGACATGCCACCTTTGAAGCGAAAGAAACAAGCCGGTGTCCTTTGATCGACGCGATCACAAACAACAAGAGGAAGCCATCCGATAACACGCGCCACGGCTCATTTCAAACAGCTCTATCTAATGCTTCTGAAGCATCTGGAAAAATCCCGCTCTGTAAACAAGTTCCCAGAATGCGGCGCGTTGGAAAGCGTATAGACGCAGGCCGGTCTGTTTGCTGCCTGGTTGGCAAATAAGCCTAATCTCTTTATAATGAGAGTAATCCAGTTAGACTCGGTAAATGGCTAACGTCAGGCTAATTGAATAAGAGCCAAAACTAGCTTTGTGCGTCGAAGAGCCACGGCCCTGTGCGGCCTAACTAGACCTGCAATGCAACCTGCACCCTGTCAATAGAGACTAATGATGAATGCAATCGCCAGGCAATTCAATTTCTGCACCTGATCGTTGCCTTCGGGACATTCACCAGGAGCAAACACCCACCTGTGAAATAGTGATCAGCAAGTTCATCTATACAGGGAT
This sequence comes from Salminus brasiliensis, assembly GCF_030463535.1. Taxonomy (NCBI): domain Eukaryota; kingdom Metazoa; phylum Chordata; class Actinopteri; order Characiformes; family Bryconidae; genus Salminus; species Salminus brasiliensis. Next base: position 9,576,210 of record NC_132896.1, read on the forward strand.
GACATCCGCGGCTATTCTATTAAAGAAATGGCTGAATCTGTCGGCGATCGCTTGCCTTCACAAATCACAGGGCCTTCCCTGCTCTCACGAATTAGCATATATGGCTGGAATGAACAATGGCCCTGTGCAAATGGGCTCTTTTTTTAAGCCTTTAATGCAGAAGCATAAAGCAGTGATTTCTTTAATAATGTGATTTTTCACTGTTGTCACTGCATGTGTTTTGCTTTGAAATCGCCACTGTTTTGGTAAATGCGGGACGATGTCAAGATCCGATATTCTGTATGTACATCTGATGATACTGAAGCATGAATGCTTAGTACATCTACCAGGATTAGCATTAAAAAGAGATAAACCATTTAGTTGATAAAATGATAACTTGGTACAGGAGGAGGTCTTTTTTGCAGCATTTCTATTGGTCCATTCATCATTAGGAAACTATCGTCCAATATTAATATGATTCCGATATTACCAGGCATTCCTACTATGAAGAAATCATGATCTAACAAAGCCTAAAACTGGTTCTGAATGCTGCACACGGTGACTGAAAGTTTTGCAGCACATCCAACAATACAGGCAGCACTGTGCTTCTTCTATGCAGTGATACAAAACACAGTAGCACACGGAAAGCTTGATATATATATATATATATATATATATATATATATATATCTTGTACGCTCAATGTGAACTTGCATGCCGCCTAACGACTCCAGGGACATATTCAAGTGAGTTAAAGGGAACTAAATGATTCACAGATGATATGTAAGGTGAGACCAGGTTGATTCATGGTCCACAGGAGCACTGCCCCTAAATCTAATTCAGAGAACTTGAATGTACGGAGGGTGGTCGGTATATTTGGAAGAGTGGTTCTGGGGAGCTGGAAAGAGACCGTCTTCACCACATTCAAAGCGTCCATGATCCAAAGCGAAGTGGCCACAGCACCAGTGGAGCCAAGAAATAGTGGGCCTCCACTGTCAAGAGAGTTTTTCTAGCTCTGTAATTACTCTACAAGCGAGTCTACGAAGGTCAACATAGCACGGTAATTAACATGTAACCTAACCTGAGAAAAGTCTAATTGCATCCAGAGAAAGGAAAGGAGAGCAAAAAAACCACCGAAAACAACCCGAGGAGAGAGCTCGGGGCCGAGACCCAGGGGGCTCCAATCAGCCCATGGTGCTTTTATCACATGTTAGAAAATCCCCACTCTACTTTTCCAGCTCCGGCCACCCAAACATAGGCCCGTAATGGAGAAAGACAAACACGCAGGTTCTCATTTAGAGGTAATTGCCGCGGGCTCTAAATGTGGGGGAAAAGACCTGCGCCGTTACTGTAAGCTTTTCCAGGCTACTTCCAATTTCCTATACAGGGTTCCCTATTAGGCCCGGGTAAATTTTCAACCACTTGTGTCGATTCAAACAAGCGAGGTCGCTCCACATTTGCTCTAAGGTCAAAAATGAAAGAACTAAATTTATTTCCCCTTCCGTGCGCCAGGATTTTGAGTCCGGCATCTGTTTTCTAACAAAGACTGGAGGTCAGAGGTCCTGCAGCGGAATTGCAAATGAATAGAACAGCCAGAGAGCGACAGAGAGAGACAGAAAGAGGGAGAGATGAAGTGTCCAAAGCTGCAGGCGCCTCCTCAACCACAAGATGGAGCCCCCTGGCTTCTCTCAACCCTTTGAGCCAACCGATCAACAAGTTCATCTCTTCGCGGGCTGGCAGGGTGCTTTAGAAGGCCGAGAGCAGGCCCAGCGCCCCGGGAGCCATAATATTTCCCCACATGTTTACACGCGAGCACATTAACGCACTGAAGGGTCGACGAGAGGGTGGCAATTATGACGACTGGTATCTGCAGCGGGGCCCTGGAACTGCTCTCCTAACCACACACACTCATACGCACTCACACTGGAGAGAAGCAAGACATGTGAGGCCGTCTGCAGGACTCTGCAGCACAAATAGAACAAATCGAACCGTGACACACCTCACCAAACACATACAGCTCTCCAAAAAGGGTGAAAGTGAGAAATAAAATAGAATCAGGGCTACTGAAGATCCTCTCTGGGTGATTATATTAATGGGACAGGACAGTTTTAAACATTCTTTTAACATGTGGCCATGGTCGAGAAAAGGAAAATAGCTTCTTGGGGCAATTATAGCAAACTTACAGGTCTATTACTTTATTAATGGGTCCAGTCCAATATCCCACGACAACATAACCCACAAATCAGATGCTTTAAGTAATACTGTATTTATAACCCTACTTTGGGATATAATACATGCTCTGATAAGAAGTAGAAAACATCAGCAGACCCTAGCCTTACTCACTTTGCCTGGTGAGATTGTTGTGTAATCGTGACATGAACATTTGGACCACAACGCTTCAATTTAGCCCCTTTCTGACCTGCACAGTCACCCAGAACTTTTCCGGACATTACCCGGACTTATCCTATCCTGCCGGGCCCTCTAGTGCAGCCCGAGTAATGTCTGAGTGAGCCCATGTGTGAACAGAGGAGGTCATTTTCCGGAGAATTCACAGTGGGAGTGTTGATGACAACATTATGGATGAGTCGTAGCCTCGCTTGCCACCTTCGATGTGCTGTAAACAAATCATTGACATTTCCACATCGTACTTTCCGCGTCCGCCTCCTGCATACGCTACACTGGCACTGCCCCTTGCCTATAAACCACAGTGATCTAAACACGAAAAATCTCTGACTGTGTGCTGCATGTGTGAAAGGGTACCTCTTGAGAATCAGGGAAACTGTCTGATTCTCCAGACATTTTATATGTAAACAAGGCTTAGGATGTCTACAGCAATTTGGCAACATTAAGTATCTATGTAAGCAGCATCTTGTATTAATAACACTGTCAGTCCTATCAGGAAAAGATTGCACCAATCTCTTGAGATTCCTGTCCACTTCAGTGCAATCTTCCAAGAACTGGGAAGACATTTCAGTAAGAGTTGAGAAATCCAGAACTGAGTGATTTTTTGTTCTGGTCAGTCAAACTGTCCCATCATCAGATCTGTTAAACCAGTCACACATGGGTTAAGACTTATACACCTTACAGCTGTACAATAGAAAGTGGGGGTTGTGTCCTTCCTGGACATAAAATTCAACATTAGTGGAAGAGTGGACTAAAATGGACAAGAACTTACTCAAGAGACTGGTATAGTCCAAACCGGACCAGGCTGGTGTTGTTATTACAGCAAGGGGACGCATAACCAGGTATAAGAGAGGAAATGATGCATGGGACTCATTTTTGGTCTGTGGTGCGTATGTATATATTTTACTTGTGTGTATCCTTTACAAATCAGCCACAGGCAAGGTACATTACATAGCCCCCCCCCCCCCCCCACCTGCGAAAACAAATACTCCTCAAATAAATGGTATTTTAGTTACACAAACCACATGGATTATATCAGTGTAGCTCCATAAGGACAATCAGACAATCACCACCAGGCTCAAACAAGACTGGCAACCTCAGTTTCAAGGACAGCTAAGCAAATTCTTGAAAAAAAAAAACTATTGTGTGTGCTGCTTCTAGGTTTTTTGTTGTAGTTCTGGTCTCCCAGAGTGTCTGTGTCCTTTCTACTCTGCCTCTGCTGGACGGGTATAATAGGATAGCAGTGGGTGGGGGCAGGAGAAGCCCTCTCATTTCCTCACCAATTTGCCCATAGACAAAGATGCTGCTGTCCGTCCACTGTTGGGCCGCTGGAAATAAGATATCTGCGGGGGGAGAACGCCTCACTGCCCTAGCCAGAATTAAAATATCCACATCTCCAGGCATCACTGGGCCATGCTAGCGCTGCATAAGACACTGCGCTCCATCAAGAGGCGAGCATAAAAGAGCGAGAGAGAGCCGAGGAGATCACTATCATATGATACTGCAATGGATTGATATGTGTGGCACTGACTCATTTCAGTCATGGCAGGTTCTTCCAGTGTATACACACACACATTCACACACACACAAACATACATACAGAAGATGCAGTGGGTGACAGAAATGGCCATGCCTGGTACTGTTTCTATTATGGGTGCCCGAGTGTTGCCTCAGTTGCCTGGCTGCGCCGTGTAAACTGCTTCCTGAGATTAGTGTCGAAACTCAATTTACCCTCAGTGCCCCCTGTCCCCCTTCCCCTAATCAAATCAGCAGCGCTGCCTCCCGCATGCCGCCTTTTCCTGGGAAAGTGGAGGCGTGCGGAGCCACACACGCTCGGAGCAGCCTTTCCAACAACTCAAAACTCCAAATCAGACTGCCCGGTCAGCCCGTCCAGCCGTGGTCAGCCCCCACCACATCTGGCCTGCTCCCTCCAATCTCCATTCCGGCATGAGGTGAGGAAATCTAATGGGCCTCCACACCTAGTCGCGGGGCATTATCCCGCACGTCACTCCCTGCCGCTTCCTATTTGGCCCGCTGATTGTATCTGCATCACTCAATGTTGTGTGAGGCAGCGGGGCTGCAGGCACGCTCCAGCAGCTCTACTCACACCCATTACTGCCATTACTGCCTCTCGGGCTGCATTCAGCAGCACCCTGCAGGCCCATCACTGACTGACTGCTTCCTAGCATTCTAACAAAGCGCATTCCGCATACATTCCACTCCCATTCGAAAGTTGGTGATCATTTGTCATGTACACTTATTTGTAATATGTAAGTCATGTAACACACAGGCACTTTAGTAAAGAGTAGTCTGAAATTACTTTACTACCTCAGTGGTATAAAGTAATTATCTTAAATTCCTCTTTAATTACATATAGTTATCACAGTACCTCTTTAGTACCTCTTTCCTTATATAGAGTGATTACAGTACCTTTAGTACCAAATTACAACTGTATAGTAATTACAGTACCTCTTTCCTTATATAGTGATTACCGTACCTTTAGTACCTATTTACTACTGTATAGTGATTACAGTACCTTTAGTACCTCTTTCCTTATATAGTGATTACCGTACCTTTAGTACCTCTTTCCTTATATAGTGATTACAGTACCTTTAGTACCTCTTTCCTTATACAGAGTGATTACAGTACCTTCAGTACCTATTTACTACTGTATAGTGATTACAGTACCTGTAGTACATCTTTCCTTATATAGAGTGATTATAGTACCTTTAGTACCTCTTTCCCTATATAGAGTGATTACAGCACCCCTTTAGTACCTCTTTAATAATGTAGGGATTGCAGTACCTTTTTAGTACCTCTTTACTTATACAGGGTAATACAGTGCGTCTTTAGTACCTATTTACCACTGTATAGTGATTACAGTACCTCTTTAGTACCTCTTTTCTTATATAGAGTGATTACAGTACCTTTGGTACCTACTTACTACATTTAGTAATGACAACAGCGTTTGGTATAGCATAATCGGCACCTCCATCAATAGGACTCTTCTAGGAGTCCTCCTACAGCAAATTTCATCTGCTGCCAACCTCGTTTTGACTTCTTCAGCTCCTGTCTGTCCAGGAGTCTGTCCTGAGATAGATACTCTATCGTTCCATCACTTCTTTCTCTTTCCTGTTCTATGTGGTTTGTTGGTTGTTTTCAAAGCAGTACTCATGAGCCAACACTATCTGTTTCCAACTCAGTGCATTCCAACAACAACTTACCATTCCATATCTGCCGGCGTAAGACTGAAGAATGCAGAGAGGAAAGACAGCCTATGTCTTTTCTACATGGGCTCCAACACTAAACCCAGTGTCAAACGAGTGGACATACACATACAGCACAGAGCTCGGCCCTCTTTAGCACTGATTGAATATAGCCTCGGATTTCCCTGTTAAATCCTGTGCTTTGGTCAGTCTCAATATGAGCTCGGCTGCCTGAAACCCTCCAGCTGTATTCTGTGTACTTCCATTGTTTCTTCTAAAATCAAGGGAATTAAGGAAGAGTTTATCCTGCTGTTGTTGGAGGAACTGTCTCTACTGTCCAGGGAAGGCTTTCAACTAGATTTTGGAGCATTGCTGTGAGGACTTGATTGCATTCAACGACAAGAGCTTTAATGAGGTCAGGATGTTGGACCAGCACCAACCCACCTCATCTTCACCAACTCCCCAAAAGCATCCACTGGGGGGCTTTCTACCCCTTTAGCCCACGCCTGGCATTAGGCATTGTGCCAATAGGCTCATGTTTATTTGCTCCAGAGAGTCCTATTCTATCCTATTGGCAATACGTCTCTACAGGGACTAGACAAACTGTGTTTTGTCGTGTCAGATGAAAATATGTATTTCAGAACTTCAATATGACAGAGATGCCCCTGCCGTGTACAGCCCATCTTTCATCCAGAAGGGTTTGACAAGAGAATTTTGTATGACATTTAACTAAGACAGCATTCACATTTAAAATCAGCAGAGAGAAGAACACTGCCGTTTCTACTCCATGAATATGAAGACTTGAACTATCGTGACTATAATCTCAAAGAATGCATTCCATTAATTTTCCCATTTAAAGGTCCACGTATTGACCCATGAAGAGAAGAAGTACTGGCTATATTTCTATCAGATTGAGGCCCTGTTTTGCTAGAGGTCATGGTTAACATCAGTGTGTCTCATTTCACTGTTATTCTTCATTTTCTTTTGTTTACATTTTCTCTAGCTCGAACATGTTGTGCTCTTATTTCCATCTTTTTTTTCCCGGTGTAATCTTAGAAGTAATCACCTTACATTTCCAACATGCTGTATCTGTAATCTGATTTCTGTCTATTTTCATAACTGTAATTGATTATAGTTATTTCATTTTTTTTGTATGTGTATCCAAAACATGATTCTGTAACATGTATTCTATTACCCTCCAACCCTGCGCTCAAGGCTCTGATTTCACAGTCTGTGGTTTGATCAGTGTGTGGGGTTCAGTGCCAGTGTTTGTATATAGAGCAGCAGTATCATTAGTCCAGTATTAGGCTTGTTAGACCCGAGTTTGGAATGCTTCGCGGATGGTGCGCTCTACTTCTTCGTGGGGACATGATCTCACTGATTACAGCATCATAACGGCCAGGCTGATTTATTAGGGCCCGCTGATGAGGCTGTATTTAAATAAACACCAGCATCCTTCCCAGAGCTAAAGCAACAGCTCCCCCGGGGGGCTCACAAACAGACTGCCAGTTTGAAGGGGGTAGCAGTTAGGTTTTTTGGAGTTGACTTACTTGCTGGTAAAGAACAAGTTAAATATTATAACACTTTTAACACTCTGATTTAAAAAGGAAAGAAAAAAAAGCAAGCAAACCGCTCCACGACCTGTCTCAGTGCAGTCGTGGCATGTCCACAGCGCAGGGAATCTGTGTATGCAGATCAGCGGGAAGAACAACAGCCGCCGGTGGTGTCGAAGCCGTGCTAAACGGCTTGTCTGCCCTTGTTAACACCCAGGCCTGGGCTGAAATTGGGTTCAGCTGCGGCGTGGCACTGCTGAGCGCTTTTACGTGCGGGATCATAAATCAGCGTCCTTCACGCCGGCTGCAGGCCCTCGGGCCACATTTCCACCTTCCTGAGACCCCATTAGCTCCTACATATTCCACCTTTCCGGGGGCAGGGGGGCTGGGCAATGGGGACCTACTGTAGGAACGATACAACAAGTGTCCAAGTGTCCCCACAGCAGTTCAGCAGACACTGGTCCATGGGAGCGGCAAGTAAAATAGCATTAGCCCTGTTCTTAGTAGGGACAACTAAGTTCATACTCGTATACGAATCATTTATCATACACTTTCATACACAGAACTATTAAAGATAATGAATGATCTTTTTAAAATACCCTCTGACCAAGAGTCCCGCCTTGAGATGCTGTGACATGATCTGAAGAAGGCTATACAAGCAAGGCATCCCAGAACTACTGATGAACTGAAACACATTTGCAAGAAGGAATGGTCCTAAAGTTTGAAAATCACTGCCAAAGACCAAGCTATCAAAGTAAAATATGGCATCCCACAAGGTTCTGTTCTAAGACCTATACTATATACATGTACACATTGTATTTCACTATCTAGGGCATGTGACAGACTCCAGTTCTGGCACCTCCAGTAATTAGCAGAGCAGAGTTTAGCATTCAACCTCATTAAACATACCTGATTCAACTCATCAGCTAATTAGCAAGGTCTTTGTAAGCTGAACTGAAGAGTGACAGAAGAGGGAAGAGACGCTAATCTCTGTCGAGTTGTGGCCCACCAGGTGTTCTACATACATGATCCAGTACCTGTTTTTCTCTGTTTATATACTGGATTTGACAAATTACAGCACAGCAGCCCATTATACTGAATCACCCCTGAGTTAGCAGCTAGCTAAAATCACAAGAAACCCTGACTGTTCCTTAAAATGGTGTACATGTCCAATATTTTACAAATATGATATGCTAATATGTCTTAACAAGGTTCTCTTTAACATGCTAAACTTAGCTATAATGGAACATGCCCGATTACCATCATAAGATTTTTCTCTCATTTCCCCTGGCGGCTCCTCCCTTTCCTATCCGTATGGCGGTCTGCTGAGTGCAAACAGTGTGCAGAGTTACACACTTCATTTTTCAGCAGCTCTAATACATAATTCAGCTAACAGAACCACTGCATTCATTTCACTTCCCAGTTTGAAGCCATTACTTGCTCTAAAAGTGGCCACTACACATTAGGGAAACACTTGACTTGAGACACAGGGTCTATTTTACTGCCGGTCCAGGCTTGGTGAAGGACATCTGGTCGTGCTGTGGGCGAGAAAAAGCAGCTTGGCTCGTGGAGGCTGTGCTGTGCTCTGACCGGGCCGAGAGTGAGCTTTTATATACGTTTTCTCACGGTGAGCAAATATGGGAATTAAGTTAATCATAGCCTCAGGGTTAGGCTTTTTACAGAAGAGAGAGAGAGAGAGAGAGAGTGGAAGAGAACGCCAGTGATTGCACTGCCCAGGGAATTGCGCTTTCCTTGACTGAAAGGGTAGGCCTGCCCTCTTGTAATCCTGCTCCAGTGGGCAACCGTTGGCGTTGAATAATGAACCTGGGGCGGCAGGGTAATTTGCGTGTATAAATGATGAGGAAGGAGTGTCTGTATACATGTAAGTAAACAATGAAAGGGCACAGAGGGTATGCAACTCTATGTGGGAGGGCATACAGTATGCTTGCTCGTTCACACATGGGAATGTAGCAGCCTGATCTATAGCACAAAAGACTCCAGACTCTGGAGTCTGGCGGGTAATGAATACTTCATGGATGCCCATAGAGAAATATATAAATATGGGAGCCTCCCTGATTTATAATCAGTCTCTGAAGCATACTGGAACTGTGGCAGATGGAGCACTTGGTGTCAGCCCCCTTGTGGGTTCTAGTTGAAAGTCAAGGTTATCTGTGATCACAACACCAGCCCCCTGCTGCTCCACAGAGGTCAAAGCTCACCTCCCAGCCAGGAACCCTCAACACATACTTTCCAGCTCCACCAGGCTCCTTGTGCTGCCATCTGTCCCCTCACACTCTCCCCTCACACTCCCCTGAACACAGCAAAACCAAACAGCTAGGAACCTCCCAGATGCTTACTGACAACTCTTTAGCATGGATGGACACACAACCCTAGATGATAGATTCATGACAAGAGTTTCTGCTATACGTAACAACCCTGTTATCTCACTCTATATACTATAATACACCTCTACATTGATTCCTACAGGTCCTCTTATAAGGTACTTTCTAATCAGGTATCTGAATAAGGTAATGAGCCAAAGAAGCTGAAGCCAAAGTTGATGTTTTTTGATGCTTTACATCAGTGACACTGTGTGCACAATATGTTGGGCTCCAAGTGTGCCCCATACACGGGAAACACTGACGACAAGCATCTGGGAAAAAAAAGCAAAGTAATGGGTTTAGATCCCATTCATAGTCTGTTACTATGCAATTGACCAAGTAACAAACTTTCTAGGCTTTCTTAAATTGGTCTGAATCTGTATTTTTACGGAGCATATAATGAAGCAAAGTTCTAAACATGCCAACAATGTCTGCAATGTTATCAGCTAACTTAGTTTATTGCAATAAGAACAACCAATCGTCATGCTGTCCACCTCTGGTTATGCCTATGTACCCCTTTGTGGTAAGAACATGATCTGACCTCGTTCCGACTCCACTATCAGCCGCACTAGATGGCTCCCCTAGCCAGATGTTAACCTGGTATGTTGCCCAGATAATCATTACAGCTATGAATACATGCCATATCTTCCGTTGCACAGTGTTCAACAGAGCAGAAATTAGCACTAGTCCAGAACACAGGACCTTCGCCTGTCTGACCAATGAGAGGAGAGATAGTTCTCGCGTGGTTTGTTGTGATGCATTTTGGTACATTCAAATTTTTCCCTGTGTGAAAACAAACCAAACCAAGAGAAAAACGCTCCAAGTTTACAAACCTCGGACCACCTCTGCTTTAATGTAAATAGAAAATGTCCTTTTTCTGAGGTGCTTCATCATCAGTTTTATTTGCGTAAGCTAGACTAAGCAATCGCTCTTTGCAGTTAAAAACAGCACCCTAAAAGAACTGCTTTAAATTTGATTTTCCTTGAGGCATTTTGAACAGCCTCCCTCTATAGTGCCTCCAGGGTTGGCCAGCGCCTTGCCAGATGGCTTTTGCTGAGTTTTGCTAACAAAGTCATTAAAACGCCTCATTTAATTTCAATTTTGGCCAAGACAAATCTCGTTCCGTGCCTCTTCACACATGTTGTACTCGTACACACACAAGCACGCATGTATACGCGCATACACACACATGCAGCCTGTACTGGATGTGGACATCCACCAGCTGAGTTTAGGAAGATAAAGAAGCCCCTCCATAACAGCACGAAAACAACATGGCGGCCATCCTGGATCCCTCCTAGTCAAAATGGGGCTCTGTTTACACTTAGAGAGCTGACAGACAGCGAAGAACCGGAGAGGTCTCATGTCTTCCGACAAGAGAGGGAAAAAAAGGCCGTTCTCTCTTCCTTTCCTGCTGCTTGGTCGACCGCAGCTCTGCTAGCTCATGACGGTTTCAGCCAAGACTATCTCACCACACCGTTTACAAGGCCAGATCCCCCCCCACCTCCACGGCTACTGTTCTCCGATTTGGAGAAAAAGTAGCTCACAATACGACAGCTGAGAAAAAGCAGGGCAAATTTGGTTTATCCACTACTTGAGGTTTGCCTGCTTGCCTGTTTACAGCTAATGGGAGTCTTTACACGTCTCACACTGGTTCAGCAGCAGACTGCACTGGGAGGATTCCACCACTAGGAGCATGCGAATAACAGTCCTCTCAAACCCGTTCAGCATCACCACCGACAAAAAACATATCGCCCATGTGGCAGCGCTGGGTAAACGTTTTTTTGAATCATATAGCCACATCAATGGTGAAACATGATTAAAACCAAATCTTTCACATAAAAGCATGAGGCCTTAATGTCTGGATGCCGCTTACTTAGCACGGCTGTAAATCAAGCGCTTCTGACTGCCATTAAGAACGTACTGGAACTGTGGGAGCCACACACTCCGATGCTGCATAGCAGACGGGCCTCACAGGGTGTGAAAAGGAGTCGATTACTGGCACGCCATCGCTCAGATTCCCAGCTTGAGAATTCTGGATTAAACAACAGACAATCAGAGATCAACTCAGGAAGTTTGCATTAGTCAGACGTTAGCCGGCTGCTCTGATCCCCTCCTTTGTAGTGCCTTCACACTGCAGAACTTTGTTAAGAACGCTTTCCAAGCAAGTGAAGTGTGGCAGATCTGAAACAGACAGTGCAACCTTGAGATCCCATCTCTTTGTGTTCTGAGCCCTGCAAAACTCCACCCCGTAACCCAATCTGTTTTGAGTTGCAGCCTCTCATGTGTTTGGCCATTCAATTTAGGAAATGTGAAGCAGCTGATGCTTATAAATAAAAGAACAAACCTACGCCGAGTTTTTACCGAGTTCTTTTTTTTTTTTACAAAGCCTCTTACTTTCCTTCCACCCTCATATTTAATACATGAGCATAAATAAGCTGATTTTTTATGTTGCCGCCGAGCGCATGAGGCTCTGATATGGAGCTCGTAATTGGCCTGCCGCTATAAACGAGCTGGCTAGCTCAGCTCTCTGGGCTGCCGTTGCTGCCTGGCTTTCGCTGTGTTGACCTGTGCATTAGCGAGTGTGTGTGTGTGTGTACGTGAGAGAGAGAGAGGGAGAGAGAGCGAGGGGGGGGATTGTTTGGTAGCCAATAATTAAAACAAAAGCAATGGTTTAAAACCTGAGGCAATTGGGGTCTTCCAGCCGTTTAACTCTGGCCATGCTTGGCAGCTGTGCCAGGCCCGAAGCGTCATTTTTCAAACAACTTTGAAATGATAATGAAACGCACAGGAATGGATGGATGGATTACGCGCTGCAGAGGTCCATTGATGTGGTGGAGGGAGATCGTTTTCTTTCGGCGGGAGGTGACAGTAATACCCCAGGCTGCACAAACAGAGATGGTTAACATTAAGGGTTACAAGAATCATAACATTCCGACGAGCAATAATACCCAAATGACTCTTGTTTTCCCCTGCTGGACTGGACATATTTATAGGCAATTACAGACGAGCACTCCAGTAAATCTATGAGGTAAGCGTAGGAAATGACACATTGGCTCGCTGGGCCTGCGACGGCCGTGGCTCGCGTAATGAAGTCGGCGCATGGCACTTGGTTAATGCGGGCCCTCCTCCATGTGCTACTAATCTCGGAGAAAGTCTTGCGGGAACAATAGGTGCTGTTCAAGTGGTAATATTTCGGGGTTACGAAGCCCGACCCTTGCCAGCGCTTTCATCTCGGGGTGATGTACAAGGGTGTACATGGTAACTGGGGCTGAGGGGCCACCTCGATTTGGTTTCAGACCAGCAGATCGCTGCAAGATGTGAGCAAGGGCTGTTCTTTGGAGATCACTGAAAGGGTGAGTTCCCATTGGCTCAAACTCTTCTGACGCCTATAATGTGTAAACGAGGACTCCGCCAGTAATGGCCCCAGGATCAGCAGCCTGCCCCACAAACCTTAGCCCTGTGGAAGAGTCTTTTCTGATCCTCTGATCCTCCCAAGCTGCCTGAACTGCTCTCCAAAAGGTCCTTTGTTACTTTAACCCTTGCAAGTCAACAGTTATTACTGTCATTTTGTTATACGTTCAAGGTACTTGCAGATTTAGAAATACCATAGCAACCACCAAGCAATGCCATAGGAACCAACTGGAATACCACAGCAACCCCATAGCAACCACCTATTAATACAATAGCAACTATCAAACAAATACTACATTTTCTAGTTACTTATTTGTTTATTTGAAATTTGACATGTTCAAACCTGTAATTTTGACTTTCTTCAAATTCATATAATAGAAAATGATCATAAGTTTGGTTTTGGTTGATTTTTAATCTAAAGAATATCTCTCTGATTCGATGAGCTACGAGAAAGAAACAACAGAAAAAATGTAATGTGAGGAATTTGATGGTGTATACGCCACTGGGGAACCTAGCAAGGTTAATAGTTTCCACCAGCGCACTCTCCTACAGCACTGGCTCCCTGACGGCAAGACCTGCCGTGAAGCCGAAGACCCGATCAACCTATTCATTATCCTATCACCTCTTCTCATGAGGCTCCTATTATCTCAGCCTGGACCTGCCTGACGGACGTGACCTACAGCCCCACAGAGAGCCGTGAATCACTACCATCACCTCATCTGGAAGGTTTGTCCTCCACCTCCCTCCCTCTCCCTCCTCCTCCTCTTCTCCTCGTCACATGGTTACAGTTTGGAGAGGGCTAGAAGTGCTGGCATCTGCTCAATGTTAAGGAATGCAACCCTCCTCTTCGCGAACCCAGAGTGCTGCTCGACTGATGAGCTCCATGGCCCTAAAACACGAGAAAAGCTCCTCTGTTCCATTTTCAATTTTCTGCCGAGAACATTGCTAAGATATTCCAGGCTATTGAAGACGACTATGGGGAGGAACGGAGGGATATTCATGGGAGCTTTGTGAATGAGAGGAATAAATCCCTCACCTCTTTTTGCCAGAGTAAATCATGTTTGACAAAATTGCTATGATAAGCCCATTATCAAGGTATGAATTAATTTCTGCGCCTGAAGAGAGAATGTGGCTATTCTTCTGACAAAGTGTCGGGGGTGCTAAGGATGATAGGCTTCGCTAAGCCTTTGTCGCTCAGCCTGCCTGTGATATTACGATTATTTAATTGTTTTCATCGACAGGCCCCAAAGCCCCCCTGTTGGCGCTTGTGTCAATGAAGGCCGGCTGGCAGCGAGCCGGGCCGAGTGATGCAGACTGCACCGAAAACGTTATCTCCCTTGAAATCGCAGCACAGCCAGTCTGGAAAGCACATGTGGGAGGAGTACCCTTTGCCAAGAGCCCCCTCCCTCACTTGTCTGTGCTACGATGACAGAGAAAAGCAGCATGACTGAGAGGTTTACCATAGACCAGATCCATGCTACTCATACTACAACCCCTAATACTCACGCCCACACTACGGCCACATGCTAATGATAAGCCGACTCTTTCGTAAGGCGGCATCAGCACAAGCTTTCCCAGAACCGTAACGATGCTCACGTTCCCGCCGAACGGAGAATACAGCATTGATCATCTCGTCTAATTACATCCTGCCTTAGCGCTTCCACAAAGTACACCCAGTCCGACATCCCGGAACAGCAGTAAAGCAGGTTAATAGAGGAAGGAGTGAAAGAGTCACATTCACAGACATACAGACATCTATGAGTCTCTCGCTCTGGTTTGTGCAGGTTTGGGCTGCTGGGAGAGAGCGAGAGAGAAACAGAGAGGGAGAGAGAGGAGTTGGACGCCCTCCTAGTGGTGCCATAGAGACTACTGATTAAGCCAAACCTGAGGATTAGCTCTTCTAATTCTTCACAAAAGAGTCAATCTCCTCCAAAAGACCTTCTGTCCTGGCTGGAGAGCACCAGCCGGCCAATTTTTGGTCATTTTCACTAATGCACCACCTCAGCTGCCAGTGCAGGATTGGTTTGGAAGTGGACCAGTCATACAGTGGAGCTGGAGTACAGTCCACCTTATAGCTACTATATGACTACATAATCTTTCCTCGTTCTAGTGGCCATTCCTGGGATTGCTTATATTGACGGTCAAAGATAAACCCGTCTTCTTATAATAGACTTAAAACATTGCTTAAAATATAGTTGGTCTACAAACTTGTCCAATATGTCTGACTATGGTATAGCTTTGGGTGCCTGAGGGGTTGCTAAGGTGATGCCAAAATATTTCCCTAAAATATAGTTGGTCCAAAAACTTGTCCAATATGTCTGGCTAATAGAGCTGTGTCCAGCTTTTGGCTAAACGTTTGGCTAAAATGTGGGGTGCCAAAACCTTTGTCCAAAAGATGGTTGGTCCAAAAGTTCCTTCAAGCATAAACAGTGATGTAGCTTAAAAAATGTGACCTGACGTTTTGAGTATATAATATACAGACACATTTCAATGCATTCCCATGGGAGCTTTTTGGCCACGCTTTTCGGACACTTACTGTGCGAATGCTATTGTATTCTTTTTTTTGTCCAAAAGCTGTATACAAGCTATCTGAGATCAGGGTGGACATGTCAGATTTGGAAAGGTGTCGATATCTGGAAATTTGTGGTTATTAAAAACAGACATAGTAATAATAATAATAAAGAAAAAAATGATAATTCAAGACCAAAAATAATAACAATGTGATGCAATCGCAAACGGGAAGCACTCTCTATACATACTGGACAGTGGGAGATGACTCTTTCTTAGCATACGAGCTCATAGCTGGATAAACCGTTGAAGCCTGAATGCGTCGTGCAGTGTGAGGTTGCTAGTTTTATTACGCAACATTGTAAACTTCAACCTCAAAGCCATTAAACTAATTTGTTGCTCTGTGATCTAGGCAACCCAGCTGCCAAACATTTGATCATGTGTTCTCACATTTCAAAGGCACCAGATTGCCGGGCTTATCCTGTCCTGGGATGTATACCGTAACAGTCACGACAATGCTTTCAACATCAGAGCCACTTTGATTTGCAAGCGAAGCTGCGTTGTGCGTTTTCATGTTCCTTTTACAGCTCGACGTTCGTCGTCTTACTGGCCGCAATGAAAACCTGGAGACAGACTGCACTAATAAGGCCACGTCTGAATATGACTGGTGCGGCCAATGAACCGATTATAGCTGCCTGGAGTTCGCCGTCCTGCCAATTATGAACCTGTTTTTATTTATTTTGTATTTTGTTTTGGCTCTTTTTTTGCATAGAGGGGGGTGGACTTTATATTCAAGAAGAAATGAAGCATGAAGAGATGTGATTAAAATGGCTGCATGCTAACAGGCACGCTGTCATGCTGTCCCCGCAAGACTGTGTGCTTCTTTCACAGCTAACCCCCCCCCACCACCACCACCACCACCACGCTCTCCTGCTCTCGCGAGTTCTCTCTCTCTTTCCTGGCCAGTAGATATAATGAGAGATTGTGCCAGAGAAACACTCAGCTCATTTTCATAGTCTTTCCAGGCCATTGGAAAATTGAGCCATTCGGCCCTGTCTCATTAGGAGCAAGATTAGAGTCAGTGGGTCTCCAATGATTGAGATGATTTGTGCTGTGAGGTGCCTTCTGTGTGTATGTATGTGTGAAAATCTGGCCCATGCGGCACAAAACATGTGGCGCGAGTGTGTAAACAGTTGTGCATACACCACAATATGTCTGCTGTGTTTGTGTCACATGTTGTAGTGCTCTAGAGACCTCAGGCAATCCAGATCACCTTAACTGATTTAACCCAGTGCCCAAAGCCACTGCTCCGATTGGCTGGGAGGCTCACCGCTGCCCTTAAGCTACACATTAGCCAAATTACAGGCTCAAGACAGTGGGCTGATTATTTTATGGAGCAGAACGAGGTAAGAAAAACAACGCGAGAAGGCAGGGCCACTTTCTTGACAGCAGTCATTTGCATTTTGGACGTGGAGCTGTTATCCTGTTGCTAAAGCCTTGTGGATCTGCTCAACGCCTCCACGACATGGTTCAAAACCCTTTCCCCACCACCGCCCCATTGTCCAGGCCTCGTCACTCCATCAATCACCCTGCCGGCCTGTCCCCGCACCGCTGAAACAAACCGCAGCAGCTCTTTCTCTCACCGTCTTTCTCCAAAAGATGAGTAATCTGCCCTGGAAGCAGACCTGAGAGCAGGAGATGCCAATTCAAACAGTACCCAGAGGTTTTTACTGGAAAGCGAAATAAATAAATCAATGCCCTCCGCCAGCGGGGCGTTAATGTCCTGCCGGTTCCGCCCTGGCTGCGGGCTGTTATGTGGCACGAGCCTGTGGCTTTTCAGAGGGTGGGTGGCATGGCCTGGTGGGGCATTCAGGTGCAAAGGCTGTGTGTTAGAGAATATGTGTGTGTTTGTGTGTGTGTGTGGGGGGTTTCCCTCCATTACATCGGGTGAGGGATTTACAACCAAACCCCTCAGATGTCCCTTGTGAGACTTTGCCAAAGGGCTGCTGAGGAGTGTGGTGTTTCTCTCCACTAGTGACCTCTGCGTGAGGTCAGCAGAGCTCTGTTGTGTGTGTGTGGCCACTAAATGAGCAGGAGGCTGCTATAGGATTGGCGCCAGCTTCACCGGTCAGAGGAAAGAGCCCCTACTAGGTGCTCAGGACAAAGAGTTTAATGAGCTCAGGGCTGAGTGAGTAGGTGCATGAGACTGAAAGGAAAACAGAGAGAGCGAGAAAGAGAGATAAAGACTGAGAGCCAGACACACACAGAGAGAGAGACTTCCTCTGCTGTCTAGATGGCACCACTTAACCTGGTCACGAAAAGTCTGATAGGCCTCAGTAAGCTGACTCAACTTAGACTTCATCTTTAAAGCAACCTTTTGCCCTCGGAAATGTTTGGAAATGCATTCCCTGATCGACTACATTTGGAATACATTGTGAAAATGGGATTCTTGCTTTAGGCATTGCGACCTGGAGGCCTTGTCACAGAGTCTCTGCTCCTGTCATTTAGCCTGGCTCAGGGGCTCCACGCTCCCACACTAATGCAGAGAGCAATAAGCCAAAAGCTGGCAAGCGCATTGATGGATGGCACCGGTAACAATAGTGCAGCATTCCGCAGAGCAGCGTCCCCAGTGGATCTGACTTTGGTAAATGATGGCAATCGTACATAAAGCCTCTGCTATTAGTTTCCCTCACAGCGCATTAAAAGGGCCGAAGGGAGCTCGGCGGGAGAACGAAAGGGCGGACCTGCAACCATTTCCCCAAAATCCATGTTGGGAGGGGTGGAGAGAGAGAGAAAGAGAGAGAAAGAAAGAGAGAGAATGAGAGAGGTGGAAGAGGTATTTGAGCTGGACAGGCTCCAAAAGATGCTATCAGTGCCCGCGACTGAAACAAAACACCCAACACAACAAAATTATTGAGGGCATTAGGAACACAAAGGCATGCTTCAGCTTTCAGTTGCAGCCCCCCGGTTTCCTCCTCCAGCATGAAAAGTGTCAAGGTGTTTACATTCCAGGCAGCTGGAAGGCTGCGGTGCAGTCGTCTCTGGTGGAGATGGTGGTGCCCTGGCCTCCTGCCTGCAAGCACGTAGTGTGGGACCAGACTCAACCCATGCTTAGCTCCGCTCATTCTCTACCCCGCTGCATTCAGCTGCTCTGTTGTCTTAATGGAGAGTGAAAGCTGCCTTGGCTTAGTGGAAATAGAGTGAGGAGAGGAGGTTAGTGTGCCATGAAGTTATCTGTGATCCCAACCTGCAAAGGACTGCGGGCATCCGGGAATCAATAGCAGAGATAAGCGCACTGCATGAGGGTGTGAAATCCAGGAGCAGGAAGGCTGCCTCCAGCCTTTCGGCTGCGTGGGGCTGCACGGCCTCGCGAATGTGTGCTAATCCAGGCCCCGCAGTCTAGACGTGGAGAGTGTATTAGCATAATGAGTTCTGCTAATGGCATTGAGGCGCGTTTCAGAGAGCACCGAAATTCCTGGGTTGATGGTCTCTCAAGGCCATGGTAGGAGCCTTCCGCTCAGGCAGAGGAAGCCAGCATGCTTCCCTGTATTCCCTTCTCCAGTATTAACACACACAGGCATACACACACGTACTGCCATTAAGGGGTCTGGCCTCACGATTCCACGAGGAGTGAGATCTCAGACCCTTTCTCTTCGGCTCTGAAGGCCCTCAAGGTAGAGACACTGGCGTGGAGCTCTAATGAAAAACAGGGCTGTGGATTTATCGGCAGCGTCAAAGGAGCTGGAAGACTTAGGAGCTCTGCCTAGAACAAAACCTAATTAAATCCAATCATCGATCGGCTGATCCTCTGAACAAATTAGCCGGACTCACGAACCTGCCTCCATGCCGATGCTCCTCCATCTGCCAAAGTCCGTCTCCTTCTCCCAGCTCTCCGTGCCGTCAACACCAGTAGTCAAGGCAACGGTGGTGCGCGGTGCAGCTGCTCGACGGAACACCCATAAACACATCCTGTGACCTGTTTCCCTCGTTGTTTGATGTGTGCAGGATAGCACCCAGCTGGTGTACTTAAGGTGATGGCCGGGGCTGCGTGCCGGAGACTCTGCTCTCTGTTATCCTTAATCAAACTCAGAGTGCAGGGAAACCTCGGAGGCCAACTATTAAAAGTCATGTTCACCTCTTCTCGGCTTATTCTCCTCTAACGGATTTCTCAAATACACACAATATTTCCTGCTCACCTGTACGTGTGATACAAGTGTTGGAAACCCCTTTTAACATCCCTGGGAGAAAGGCACGCACACAAGGGCTTCGTAGGAAAACTCCAAGCGTTCTCCACTCGCCTGGACTTCCTCCAATTACACACTAGCATGCGTGTCTGTCAGTAAAGCCCAGCACTCGGGGCTATTGACTCTAATTTCTGCAAATTAACTCGTGCCGCTGGGGTTTCTTCAAGTTGGAATTTAATACCTGATAAGAATCAAGCAGCCCGCCAGAGACCTTGCTCTTACACTGTGCTGTATTATGGGCCCGAGCTTTGTGTGAATGCTAATGCGGCTAATTATAGTGTGGACTAGTCGATAAGACCGAACTCTGACAGTGTCCCAGTGTTCTGAGATCAGTAACCCTTGTGAAGACCAAGTGAAGCCCAACCGCTTGCATTTTAACAGCACTGGCCTGGCCCAGTCAGGCAGTATGCAAAGAGGCACGTTCATCTGGGCTGGCCGGAAAGAGCCCTTTCAAACTCTTTGGCAGTACAGCAGCCTCTCCTCTCACAACATCTTTATTATGTGTGATTTTCAAAGCCCTTTGGTGTTTTTTTTTTTTTTTTTTAAGAAGAACTCCAGGCCCATGAAAGTGCCCACTTTATGACGAAGGATATTAAAAAAGGGAGGGAGCGGTTTTGGACAATGGTTGTGCCTTTTCTTGACAAAAAGTGCGTCTGATGGACATTCTGTTTTAACTGGAGACAATTCACAACTGAACCGAACTGCTGATTTTCTGCACCTGCGGTCAGCAGCCACCTCAACACAAGACAAAACAAACCTGGATGACCTGTCTTGGCTGAGGCCTACAGCTTCGCATGCTGCCTCTCTGCTTTCAGCCTGCAAATTCCCCGAAGAGCCCTGATTGCCTGCAACAGGGAATCTTGGGACAATTTATTCACGCTACGATCTCTTATTGAAGCTGGCCTGCTAACTCAAGCTGACATACACCTGCAGCAATTAAGATGCACGGCACTGGTTCAGCTTTTATTCAGGCCACTTGTCCAAGTGGCTTTTTCATGCCAAACAATATTTGGGTGATGAGGAGCTGGGAGAGTGCTGGCCTGCTGTGCTGGCTGATTTATCTGCTGCTGAGATGCTTTTATGGTGTTCCCGAGGGGCGGGGGAGGTGGACAGACATACTGGATTAGGGGAGGTTCTGCCCAGTTTAATATCAGCTCTCCATCTGTCACTGGTCAATTTCACATTGATTCAATCAGTATGCTTTGTTTGAAATCTTTAATATAACAAAGAGATCTGTGGCATTCTTCTACGGGCACAGCGGAAAGCTGCAGGATCTCGTGCTCTGAGGATGGGATGCAGCAAGGAAGCTTTGGAGGGGAAAAATGTAAGCCTTACAACAAAAAGAGAGGGGAAAAAGAGCGGGCCCTATAAAGGAGTTTGGAAAGAAAATACGAGATTCATATGAAACGGATCTCAATGTCAAGTATGACGTAAATCAAGCATACATGCAAAAACGTCTTGGACAAAGGCGTGGAACGCTGAAAAGCTACAGATGAAGAGACAGAGACAGAGAGAGATCTAGAGAACCACAAATTGCAGATATACATTTAGATACATAATTATTCAAACTATTGAGCAAGCTTTGTAAGATGCTGGTTTTGGAAGCCAGTCTACATAACATGAGAGTACATTTGGCAAGCCCTGACTGCTCAGCAAAGGCACATTTGTTTAATTAAGCCCTATGCTATTAGATTTCAGCATTATTTTCCATCTCTAAAGCTGCTATTAAGACTGTTCTTCAAACAAGCTTAGGGAGGAGGCCTCTTATTCCTTGCCAGCAGCGAAACACAACAAAAACAATATAGGATGCTGTCCAGAAAAATTTAGCATTGTGGAGTTTGATTACAGCAGCTTCATGACTTCAAATGAAGCCCATGAATTCAAAGTCATGGTAATCAGCTAATCAGAGAGTGCCGAATCCTCTGTAATGAATGAATAATGGAGACACAGTGTGTGTCTTTGCGAGGGACATTAAACTTGTGCATTAATGCATGCAGAAGTAAAGTAAACGTCCTCCAACTAGTCCTTTAACTAGGCATCTCCCGGCCTCTGAGAATAAGAGAGTTCTGCTCTGCAAAGTGGCCGGGGTCTGCTCTGCTCTGCTCTGCTCTCTTTGCCAGATGTGATCCCCGCACCCCACGTCTCAGTGCCCTGGTGGCCTTGACAGGCAGGATGAAAATGTTTGTTTGAAGCCTCCTGTTTCTCATCAATGCTGCTGTCCCAGCGGAGCCTCTCATCTCGACCTGTCCGACACCTTTCCCCAAGCCTCTGTCCCACATGTCGGGAGAGTGTGGGGGGGTGGGGGGATTGGAGGAAGAAGCAGATAATGTCATCATCAGACGGAGGCACCTCTTCCTTGAAGCAGCACAGGATGCCACGTCAGCCCTCTCCCCGATTCTACAAAGCTGTGAAGGTCTATATCAGCTTCCTGAAGCACAAGGGATATCTTATAAATACCACTTCAGTGCTCTCTTGACCATGACTAATCCCTTTTCTGCTTTAGTTTCTGTATCATTTTGTGAAGCTCTATCTCTACGAGGCAGTCAAGATGTGTGTGCAGTCTTTCAATCCACAATAAGGTCCTATCTTTGACCATCATCACTAAGCCGGCCGCTGTCAAATTAGAAGCGAAGATAAGTGATTACAGTAAGGCTAAGGATTTGTGCAATTGTGCACGCAATGTGTATGCAATAGAGGGCCCACATAACAGGACGCGCTGCCAACTGCCAATAAGAAAGTGAGGGTAGGCATGACTTTCATTATAGCTGTTTATAAAAGGAAACAAGCCCAGCCACACTATCGCAGCAATTCGACAGTCAGCTCTAGCCACATCCACTGGCTCTCTCTCCCCTACTGGGCTACAATTCTAACACAGGAATAAACTAACTAACTAGCGTAACATTTTCAAACACACAAGCGCTAGTCTACTTGCCCTTTTTCCCAAATCAAATTGCAGTGTGTTACTCGGGGAAATTACAGCATTTAGTGTGGTCAGCGGCTGCCATTGCCAAAGCAACTTTCATTAGAGACTTCTGGGCAAAATATGAAGCGCAGAACAATCCGAGTAAGTGGAAAATCTGCAAACGTGATACGTGCAAGGATGTGCAATAATAGGGCTTGGCTTACTCCTTCAACTAGAGAGACAGATGGATTTTTAAATGGGCAAAGACACTCAGACAAATTTTCCTGGTGATACACTTTGACATCCTAAGAGCATGGATACTCTGATGTATGGACCCGGACCACCATAATTGGGCAGGCTCAGGAGAGCTGTTGGGTCAAAGTTTAGACTAAGTGCATTTACTGGCATCCTCTGAAGCTCTAATCCAAGAGCGATGGCCTTCGCTAACTGGGCCTCTGAGGAGCTTCTGCTCCATTCGGCTCCTCCAGGATCTTTATAAACTGCTCTGGTCAAGTAAGACTTTGGCCCCCTTTTGCAGGAAAGGAGCACCTGATAGTAAAATAATTGGAAAAAGCTTAGGATGATGGGAAAGCCATGTGCAATAGCAACAGATGTTTTATAACCGTCTCCTTTTTGCATGTGGTAGCTTTGAACTGCAAGGGGTATAAGGCTAAATAAATCATTGGACTGGATATCATCCTTTGTAATTTGGCACCACAGCATGTTAAAGAGTCCCATGCTGGGCTTTGCGGCAATACCGGAGTCTGTTCGGAGACTAGCTCATCAAACTGTCCTCTTTGAATTAAAGTCCCCAAACACAGGCAAATGCAGCAAGAGCTTTCTGCTTTTCCTCAAGCCCAGACCAGAGGCTGCAGTCCGGTCCAGTTTGTTTTCAGTGACATTATCAACATGGTCGACGCGGAGCTCTCCTAACGCCTCCTGTAACAGCTTCTGACGTGTCAGTGGCACAAAAAGCCTTCCCTCGCGCCAGCACACCAAAAGCTGTGGAGAAAGATCATGCCTAAATGATTACGTCTTTTTATAGCATCAACATGAGTAACGTCTCGCGTCGCCTCTGGGGAACTCTGGAGATCGTCAATAGGAGTCTAGTGGTGACAACGTATGTCTTTGCATAATTAATGCTCACTCCCATATGTTTTTTCTCTGCTGAAACAGAGGACGGTCTTCGGTGTTAGCGCCGTCCTCCTCGCAACATCTGTGAACCATTACATCTGCTCCATCCAGCAGGCAGGTTAATTAAGATGCGACAGGTAATCAAGGTGCCGGAAGCCAATTAAGGCGGCTTGAGCCAGGGTGCTGTCTTTTCTCAAGCGGTAGACACTCGCCATTGACTGTGGGACATCTGAAAGAGACACTGTGGAACTGCGGTGAACTACGCGAGGTTGATATCAGCACCTTTAGTCTGTTTCCTGCTACACCTGGTGCACAGGACATGCCGCTCTCTCTTTAAACGTCGCGAAGAGAATGGAGAATGCTGCTATCATGCAATGAATTTGTTGTGGGTAGTGAGGTCTGTGAAAAAGCCTCACCAACATCTGCGAGTCATCCCCTATGGCCAGTTGGCTCCCTCACACATAGCACACATACACACACCAAACTCTGGAAGGAAATCCATGGCATCTGCATCCACGCTCCAAAAATATTTATCTAGACAGCTAATTTGAATACACAGAGCCCAAGGGCATGCGTGTGGCACTACAGGGCCCAGTCATTGGGTACAGGGAATGACCAGAGTGCGTGAGACTGATCATAACCATGGCTTTAGGAGGGAGATTACACAGATGTTGAACGCAGGCCAACGGCACCCACAATGTGGTGGTCTTGTGGTCTTGACTGTGCATCGAGAAAGAAGGATTGTCAACAAACTAACAACAATCAACAAGTCAATATCAAATGCAGTGCTCTGCACACTGCTTGGGCTGCGACCCTCAAGGTCTAACTAACCTAAAATGATCCCCAGCAGGACTCCAAAAGGACACTCAACAATAATAATTGGTCTAATGGGCTACCACTATGGCCAGAGGGTTGCAGACATTACCCAGTATGCATGTAAAGAACATGTTTAGCAAAGTAGAACAGTGCTTAGATTCATTTGCATAATTACAAACACAGTTCTTCAACTGACAAAATCTTAGCTGACCAAGGTATGACCAGTTTCTGATGCCGGACCATGAGCCGTAGGAATTAGACTAAGCTGTGAATCTCTCTCGCTTAGTCTAGTTCCTACAGCTCATGGTACAGCATCAAAAACTGTGGCTTCTTACTAGGACTGTAAAAATACAGAAAAACTACTGACTATTGGGATGGGAGAGGCTTATCAGGAAGCTTCTGGGGACGGGGCCGGCTTACAGAGCAACAGCCCGTGCTGGAGTATGTACCTTGGCTCTCAGCCCTGGTCTCCACAAGCCATGCGGTGGGCCTTAGATTGGCTTTCCTCAAGTAATCTTCATAAATTTGACAGTAGTAGGGAGATTACACTAGTCCCCTCGTCCCTCATTTATCAGGGAGACTGAGACGCCAGTCTTCGCTCTGCCCTCCCTGTGGAGTACCTGGCTGAGGTCTGGCACTGTTCCTCCGCCAAAGCCAGACACGCCAGGGGGGCGCAGGGAACGGGGAAGCAAAACAAGCTGTCCAATCCAAGGGAAGTGCTCTGTAAGCAGCTGGGAGTGAGGGCGCACGCCAGTCAAGGCTCATTAAAAGAATACATTTCTCCTTTTAGAGCTTCGCCCTGCAAAGCAAGCAGAATGGCTAAACCTGTTAATCTGATGGATGCGGCTGATAAAACAAGCCTTGATTTGGACAATCCCAAAGTGACTGGCTTTCTCATCCTCATTCTCCCCAGAAGCCTGACGTGGCAGGCTGGCAGGGAGGTTTGCTCATGAATTACGACGGTGGCTGACCTGTCCCTCCTGGACACTTTATGTACTTAACTTCTGCGCAACCTCTAATGCTGATACTTTTTTAAGCAGGAAGGTCGTGATGGGCTGGCGGGCAGGGCGCGTCCTTTTGGCACACAAACCATGAACGGTCTTGCAGAGAGAAAACTGGGCGAAAGGGGTTTTGCAGCCATTAACTATACGGCACACAAGAGGCTTCAGTAGGGTCTCGTGCCATTATTAAAGTTGGTGGGCTTGTACTGCCCTCATTATGTCTGCATCCAAACTGCTTGAAATAGTATAAAAAACTGCACACCGGTGAAACAGTCATTCTGGCGGTGACTTTCCCCTGACGGGAAAGCAGTGTGTAATGCATGTTGAGAAATAATTAGTAATTTCCATTCCAAACAAGCCAAGTGGCAAGGTTTTATCAAGATGCTAACATCAAAGGGCTTCCATTTACTCCACAATCTGATCCACATAGTCAAGAATTAATGACCTGGAAATTACGCAAACAGAGTAGCAAACAAATGGAGGGCCTCATTAGCACGGTTAATTGTCCCAAATAGAAATTTCCGAGCTTTATTCTTGAGAAGCTTTATTTTGTCATTGCGTGGGGGCTAAAACGTGTGGAACAAACGCTCGATTTCTGTCAAAGCATTCTTTTGGTGAAGCAACTCCATTTCTGATTCCTAGATGTACAGGCTGATCTTGGCACGTGGGCAAAGTGACCCGGAATGTTCGATAGCGCTGTTTATTCTTTCAGGAAGTTGTCTACTCCTGGCGATGTTGTGACAGAGGCTCTAACTGAGCTCCCTTCACGAGCATGTGGCTGCTTTCCCTAGTTGCCATGCTGTTTGAATTAGTGCTGACGTCAGCACGTCTCCAGGCCCTTCTCCTGCTCATTAGGCCCTCTGAAGGTAAATACAGCCATTTACAGGCGAAGGTGGCTTCAATTCATCAGCCCAAACCTAAACACGCCCTCCATCGCAGACCGGCTTTCTAATCAAACAAGAAGCAGTTAGAGGTTCTCCAGACCGGCAGAGGGATACTGTGTCCCAAAGATAACAAATTTACTGGTAATAAGCTCTGAAAATCACATTATCTATAACTGTGCTTACCATGCTTTCCACTGAGTGCAAGTTCCACTTCTTCAATAATACAAAACAATTAGGCTTTGACATGAACAGTACCGCAGCCCCCATAGTCAAATTTAGAGCACGACAGGATTACAATCCCGACACAGATCCATAGCCCACGATACGTTTTCTGGAAAAACTGAGTAACACGATTTACTAGTAAGAAAGCCACCTAGGGAATCATGAACATAAACAGATCCCTGATTGTTGCTTGTCCAATTGTCTTACAGAGCGGAACTTGTGGTTTCCTCCCTTGGCTCTCCTTCAGGAGGCCGGTAGGAGCAGTGCAGGAATTGGGAAACGTACTTCTGACAGCTGAGGGTATGTGCAGAATGCTGCCAGCAGATTGAGCCCCCAGGAGGCATATTCTCAGGCATGCTCCCCTGGGCTCCGAGCCTTGGGCACCGGGACAAGGGGATGTGACAGGCGCAAGTGTTTCAAATGCACCCCCAGAGAGCCTGACAAACAAATGACATGATTTAGTGCTTTAATCGTTTGCTCCAAACAGATTTCCTCTCAGTCTACTTGACATGAGGCAACAGGAGAGAGATGATACAGTGGCTTAGGGGTGGGCTTGCAGTGGTAGGCTCTGCACTAGGAAACTAGGAAGATGACTAGTAGGTTTCTACACACAGGTTTAACTGCAGCGGTACAGGGGCAAGCAGTCCATCCAGCTAGTGTTTCAGTTTAGGAGAAGGAGAAATGGGAGGTGAAGGGATTTTAATTGCAGGGTACGACTGAAGCCAGTCCTTTGCTGATTAAACATGTTTACACAGGGCTGATTTCTGTCTGCATGAGTATTGTGGAGTAATTAATCAAAACATATTCCGATGCTGAAGCTTCAGGAAAGGCGGTGAGCTTTAAAGAGGCAAGAGGAGAAGATCCTGCAATCAAGGCCACTGCTAATTACCTTTGTGAACAAATCCAGGTCAGTTCTAATTACTCCAGGCGTATTGCCTTGCAGTTTTGCCTGGCAGTGCATTAGGAATTGAACAACCAGGGAAATATTACGTAGAGCTTTTTTTGGACGCAAAAGAGTCTTTTAAATGTGATAAGGGGTCCTCAAAAACGTTCTATCCAACTCATCTCTTGAAAACTGGAGTTGCCTTGCTTTTGAAATATATTATCTAGCAGAGTATGCTGTGAAAACACAGGGGTCTCGAGGCCATAAATCAATTGAGCAGCCCTCCGTCATGTGGTAAGGGCTGCGGCCATGCAGTGGCAGGACCTCTGTTTTCTCAAGTTGCACACCAACACCTGCTCCTAATCAGCGTCAATAGAAAAAAGCTCAGCAGTGGTGACGTGTTAATATTTTAGTAAGAGAGCACCCCCACCCCAGTCAGTCCTATTCTCTCCGGCATTGCTAATCCTGGGACAGGGGCTGGAAATAAGATGATGATGGATCAGTGGGGATTTGCTTGGTTCTCCATTAAAAAAAAGAAAGCTAACGTTATTGCAGGGTTCTTTCAAACCTTCCTCTTTTGATCCTGCTTACAGTGAGACAGACAGCCTAATCAGCAACCTTTCTGGCGGTCTGTGAATGAGGGGGCCAGTGGCGTGATTCGCTCCTACCCACAACACTGGAGTAATTGAAATGGGGTGAATGGCGAGGTTTGCAGCAAAACCATCAAAAGAATTTCAAGGAGGGATAAATTAAGGCATTTGGGGGAGAAATGCAAATGTATAAAGCCGGGACTGAGGCATGCACTTCTGAAACATGGCTCCATGGGTGTTCGGAAAGTGGGGAGTGAGACGGAGAACTCCTGTTGTGGAATTTCACTCTTTAAACCCACAATGTGCAACACACTACGCTACACGGGTAATCCCTGTTGGACAAAGCAAACATGCTGCCAGAGATGGATTAACATCTTTGAAAGACAGAAAATCTAACAAGGCACGAGAAAAACAGGTATAACTACAGATAACGTAATCAAATCTGACCCAGCCTATTGGGCAAAATGTCTTTTCCATGAATGTTAATGATGAGTTGCCTGCACATGTGCTTGACACAGTCAATCATCCGACATCTTTGATATTTTTATGTATTACATATTAGAAGTGCAACAACTAATTGACTTAGTGGCCTAACATCCACAACCAAATTAGATGGGAACTAATTAGTTGGTGATGTCATCATGCATATTTCTAAAGCTAACTACAAACGGTTTAGGGCTTACGTTGACCACGGATTAACAGCCAATGTTTAACCATTACAGTGTGGAGTGCAGTTTACTGCCGCTGTTATGTCTCACAGTAATCATTCCCTCAACCTTAATGCAGAGCTGCATTGGAAACACTGGGTAAAAACTGAGCTAAGATGTCTGTCATGTGAATAGAGGGAGCGTGTGGATAAAAACGCTACATAGCCAGAAGGCAACACGGCCACACATCTGCAGCGCCATTACTCTTGTGTGTGAGTTAGAGCAAAATTAGCGTGAGGCACGGGAGTCTTATACTGACCAGCTGTGTATGAGTCTAAAAAGAAAATGTCTTCAACTAACTTAGTCAACCCAGAGACCCGTAAATGAGCACAGCCTCTGTTTAAAAATCAAGACGAGCCAATCGGCTTGCTGGTGTGGAAAAAGTCCCACCCTTCAACAAAATGAGTCAATGAGCTTGCGGGTTACACCGATCAGAGGAGGGTTCCGTCCAAACCGTGTCAAAATAAAAGTCACTGATGCACATAAAGCAGCAACCCTATAACCCTTTCAAACTGAAAGCTAAAAATGACTGTTTCACATTTGTCTCCCTTTTGTCTTTTTTGCTGATTTGAAAAATTATGGGAAAACTTATTTTATTTCTTCTACTTTGCACCTTGCTGTGAATTCTGACAGAAAAAGGCTTTTTTGGAGTTTTATTTATTTTGTATAAAAGCAGAAAAGTTTAGTAAATCAGTGAATTTTTAAAGTATTCATTATTATTTTCTCTTTATTGTTAGTTAGCAAATATATAAAACATCTTTAAGCAAAACTGAAAAGCCAATAGCAATAGAGTATAGATTCGACTATCAAAACAATCATTTGTTGCAGCTCTATTACATACTACTGTCAACCTATATCATGTTCATAAGAGGAAAAGAAAATCAAAAGGGGAGGCTGGTTGGTGGATAGCTAGAGGGGGTGCTGGTACAGGCTTTAGATGGGGAGGATGGTACTTGTGCTGTAATCTAGCCACAGATGTTCTCTATTGTACATGAAATGAGAACCGCCTGCTCAATCAAACTGCACAAATGCTTCGCTTTCTCAATACCTCCCCAACCTTTGAAATATTTGGATTATTACTCTTTATGTCCAAAACAAAGCAACAAGGGAAAATACATCACCGCTCGCAATGAAGTACCTTTCTCCCTATCGAGCAGTGGATTACCAACTGCTCTGGTCCACATTAGTTCCAGTCGTTTTGAAATGATCAGCGTGCATTATCAAGACCAGCCTAGCTCTGATTAGCATTACAGGATCAGGAAACGAGGATTCCAGCAGGGACAGCAAGTCGCCCGATCCACCCGGCCCAGTCAAATAGGGGCTTGTTTACTTGGCATCTCCTTCGCCTCAATTTGGCATGAAGGTGGGCTAATTGAGCGAGCACACGGCGCTTTTCCTTTTCAAGCAAGGACAGAGGTGGGGCCAGGAAACAAGATCGCATTAATCGTCAATCAGGGCACAGATAGCGAAGGTGAAAGGAGATGATAGGGGCAATGAGAGATGGCCTGATTTTGTTGCTGGATTACATAGCACCCTTAATCAAAAAAGGGAGCAGACTGATGGGACTTGTCAAGTGCCTTCGGCTGAATAACATCTGGATGCCAGCTGGTGCAGAGCATTTATGGGCCCTATTCAGTCTGCCTATACCCAAGAATACCCCCTAAGGTAGAGAGAGAGCGAGAAAGAGAGGGGAGATGGGAAGAGCAGCGTGGCTGGGTTCTGGGATTGCCCAACGTGAGTTATCTGAAGTGACAGGGCCAGTAAACCTCCAAGCTCTCTCAATTAAGTGTGAGTCCAGGATCAGAGCTCTCCAGTTTCTTACACAGGCACTGCATCAGGAAGAGGAGCCTGCACAGTAGCCAGTTAAGCAGGTAGTGGAGGACCAGACAGTGCCAACATGGCCATAATCTGAAGGGCCGAAGGGAATGATGGGAAGCAAGCAAAGCCAAGCAACATGTAGAAGCGGCTTTTCACTGAGGTTGACCAATATGAGAGCACTGGAGGGTGAACCTTTGGATCATTCACTGGCACTGAACTTATTACAGCAGAGGAAAATAGTGGAGTTGTGCAGTAATTATGAAGTATACTGAGGGCTCAGTTTCCCTCCTTCACCTCTGTTCCTTTAACACGCTCCCAGGGGCTCCACATAGTTTAGAGACGTGTTGTTTTTGGCAGCACTCCCGAACACATGTTACTCACTATGTGGGTGATGTGTCTCAAGGTTTTCTTTCAGGGGCAACAGAGTTCCCTTCTTGACTCAAATCTCCCAGGTTATCTCCACTCAGAAAGTTAATCTCCGAGTTCATGCGTAATTCACCCGTTGAGAGCTCGGAGTGAGGTGCAAGCAAGAAATTGACACATTAGTGCTGACAAATGTCCAATTACGATGTTCCAGGGAGAGACGGTCATCCAGCAGGACAAACATTTCAACAGTAATTCATTTCGAATGCATGTTCTCTTGCAGGGGTTTGCAACCACTCCAGTAATGATATATGGGCTCAGTTTCATCACCTATAACGTCGTTATTCTCAACAAATCAACACCTCTTCAAAATACAACCAGGAGCCATGCTGACGTAAGCTCTTATGCTGTCTCGCTTCTGGATTAATCTTTTCCATTTAGAAATTACGCTTGCCTGTCGTCCCTTTAAAAAGGCTTCAGATCAAACCAGGACGGCTAATCAGGAAAGGCGTCTCCAAATATCTTAGTGGCTTGGCAGGGCAGCTGTATTAGGGCAATTCTAAAAGTCAAATAATACTCCCTTCTTTTGATGTCTGCCTCCCAGACAGCCCAGTAAACACCACCATATGTATCAGGCTGCAAATATTGTTGTAAACATGGCTCACATTTTTCATATTTTAGGGCCTTCTTTGATAAGGCGTTGTTGTAAACCCAGACTCAGTGGCAACTTTTAAATGGGAACTCATAAAAGAAGGAACTACGTGTGCCAGCACTGCCACCCCCAAGGTTTCCAAAATCCAAGATGAATCCATGTGATCAAGTGAGGGGATCGGACTGGACCTAGGAACAACTTGTCTGTCTTTGACACTTGCAGCTAAGACCAAAAGCCAACGCCAAGCAGCTGTGAGTTTCTTTAACCCCCCACGCTCAGGCTTGACCCGTCCACACTGACAAGTAGCTCTGTTGTCCCTGCCTCTGGGGATGGGGGACGACTGGAAGAGCCCCAAAGACCTTCCGCTCAGGGTCAGGGGTCAATGGCTCTTGGAGTTGGAGGCAATCAAAAGTGGCTCCCATCTGCAGGCACCCTGCTTGGGCATGTCCCACCAACTTCCCTGTCTGCTCTCGACACAACTTCTGAGTCAGGATTAGGTGGCACCAGACTCTAGATTTCCCTTTCAAAGGGAACCGAGGGTAGGAAAGATGTGTGTGGATTAACTGAACAGAGTCAGATAAGGTTTCAGACAGCAGAGGTGTTTGAGACAAGACAGGAGATTTGTCCTGGTACTTCTCATCCATCTGGCCAGCACAAGCACCTTCACACAGGTGGGGTTTCTACCCCTGGGTGGTCCTTTAGCTCACCTTTTTAAATTCCACTGCTGTTGCCTCAGGTGTTACCGTGAGTTTTTTTAGGACGCAATGCCAAATATTAGCACCCAGCTCCCATTATTTTGTAAATTATTACCCCATAAAAGTAGGTACCCAGCGACAGCTTAAAGCGAACATTTGTTTCTGAGTACGTTTTAGGGCCCATATGTTTCTCATTCCTTGATACACATTGGTGAACATTTCAACGTAAGAAAAAAAAAAATCAACACAAATATTTCATCATGCTCTTGGCATGTTTTGCAATGGACCTGTAGCGGTGACTAATGTCAGCATGCCAGAAGAAAGCTCGCAAATCGCGAGGAGCCTTGAGGAGTGACAAAAGAGAAATGGAACCATACGTCGAAATGTTCAGCTACATATCCATTTTACATAGAGAGTGGTCCCACACGTCTTACTGAAGGGGCCATTCGAGGCGATGTAAGGGGCTGTTCCCGGCCAGTCAATGGAGCTGAGAACGGTGCTACGGAAACAAGCTGTCTCTGGCTCCATTCTCACACGTAACAAATCAGCCGGCTCTCCTTGGCTGGATCCGGAGCGCCGCTCAGGTGCCGCGTCGCCGGCTGGACCTGGGAAGGTCAGCTTCTGAGCCACAAAGCGGCGTGAACAAGCAGCAGCTGCTGAGATGTGATGGGAGCGGCACACTTCCAGACAAGGTGTTTAGGAATCAAAGTAGCCTGCTCCCACTCAAAACGTCCTCGCCTGCCACCAGCCGCTCCTGTCGGTGAAACATTAGGCTGCAGTGGGCCTCCTCGTTGCTTAAAATGAGGGGTGGGGGGAGGGTTCAGGAGTCAGAATAAGGTAGACATTGTCTCCACTGTCACATCAAACGCATATAAAACCCCAAAGAACTGCACGGAAAAAAAGTGCAGAGGAAAATATGCTCCGTCTGTTCTGTGGGAAATACCGAACCCTCATCCTCAACAGCTAAAAAAGAAAAAAATTGATGTGTTTACAAGAAGGGAAATAAACACCACATAATTGAGCAACCATGGTTTATGTATCAAAATAGGTCACAGCTTTTGTTATTTTCCAATGGCCCATTTCTGTGGTATGCATAGCAATATGAAAAGTAGATAAGGAATTCCGAAGATTCCGATTATTTCACTTGAATTAAACATCAGTGCATCTAATTAAACATTGGGGATAAAAAAGAAAAAACACGACCATTTGTTTTTCAGACTTTTTCTCCCCCACTTGTGAGGAAATCTCTCTTGTATCTTTTATTAAATTACACATGGGACGTATCTCATTACCATTAAGTAGTAGTAAGGGGGGGGGTTCACGCCTATTAAAACTCGCTACAAGAGAAAAGTGCAAGTGGCACAGTGAAGTAATTATCACAACAATAATAATCTGCTTAATACTTCACGGCGCGAAAGGAGATGAATCAATTTCCATGCGTTATCCCCTTATTAGGAGATGAAAGATGCAAGGAGGCACAGCCATGTACAGGCCGGGCCGTCTGTGATTATGGTGGATTTAATGAGAGCCGGGCAGTGGAAGAGAACTGCGTGTGCTTCCAAGAACAACTGATTAAGCTCATTAAAATTCTTAATTAAGTGGGTGCATTCTCCCAACTCCCTGCTTTGAAGGAGAACAGTGGTCCAGAAGAGGCCACGTTACCGGGCCAGCCGGCCAGGTGCCGCTGGTAGCTCTGTGGAGCGGCGAAAGAGAAGCTTAATTTCCTAAGCCTGGCAGTGTAGGCTTCGCACAGCAGCTCTCCTTCCCCTGGATCTGGAAAGGCAATTATGTAAATCTACTTGTCATTATAAGCATGTCTGCTTGTCAAAGATGGGCACATTCGGCGGCGATTCCCCGAGGCAGACTGCTTCCAGCCCCGGTGCACACACAAGTGCAGACTATGCTGCTGTAATCAAAGCAGCTCCAAGCTACAGCTCAAACACATGTTGAAGGTGGTCACCTGGAGATACAAGCAGCAAGGGAAAAGGAAAAGGGGGAAAAAAGGAAGGTAGCTGACTGTTGTTCCAGGAAAAACGACGTACGAGATGTAGAGTGCAACCTTAAAAAGAAAGGTCCCACAGAACCCTCTGTTCCAGAACGACCCATCTGGCTTCAGAGCAGGACGGCTCTCCAACAGTGGCTTTGGTTGCCATGCTCTTAAAAAAATAATGGTGCCAAAATGTTTCCTTAGAGTGATCCCACAAAAGACCCTCCAGAAGAACCTCAGTGCAGGACTATTGGAAGAACCATTGTTGTAGATGTTGTGTAGGTGTGTGAGTGTGTAGAAGCTTTTTTTTGCAGTTTAAGGAACCGTATGTCCACTGTACTTGCCATCCAGTCAACCCAACAGCATGCCACTCAATGCTAGAAATCCCTGTGCTACATGTGTCACCACGGTGCTAAACATTTCCATCAGCTCTCAGCTGACAGAGATGTCAGGGGCTAAAGATGACGCCGCAAGCACCATCCATTAATCTGAACCGGCACAGCTAGTACTGCTGAAGGCCTTTTACCAGCATCAGGGTCTTAGCCAAAGCAAAACCCTGATATATCAGAGATTGGGGGGGTGGGGGGACGACACATCGTAGAATAGAAAAGAAATAGTAAGCGGTCACTGTCAGCTCTGTGCCTCAGTAATGCTGCACCAAGGCTGACAGCCTGTCAAGTAAACCTCCACCTTCCCCAACATATTTGATATCCCAGCCTGAAATCCAAACATAAAAAAATCACAGGGAACCAGATCTTTTCAATTGCAACCAATGTTCCCATAACGCTCCACGCATTTCAGTAAACGCTCACACGCTGATGGGTTTTGACTGCCTAAACAAACAAATCCGATCAGGTACCAAAGAAAAACAAACCTGATTTGAGCGGCACGGCTGGCCTCCGAAATGCAGAACATCTGAACAAGGCTGTTATGGCTTGTAGCAGGTTTGTTTTACTGTTGGTTGAGCTGAAGATTAATTAGGCCCATGCCAGTCAAGGAAACATCATCTGAGGTGGTATCTCACGGATAAGATCAACAAATGTACCGCAGACCATAAACTGCAGATTACAGCAAGAAAATCGGATTTAACGTTAGTCCTGACAGCTCGGAGGGGTCAAACCCGTTTGTTCTCAGGCATACAGATACCAGTGGGTGTCTCTGGCAACAAGCCCCCCCCCGGTGACGCTCAGCTATGCCTGAGCTGGGCCGGGAAGGTCAAATGTCACCCTCGCAGAGCAAAGGCACTCGTCGGGCAGTCGTCAGTGCTGCTTCAAAGCCCCTCCTGCTCTATTATCCCCTCCCCTGCCGTCAGTCAAGAGTCACTTTCAGGCGTTCTCATTAAACAAGGGGCTAATTTACACTCTCCATTCAGAGATAACAGGGATTTCTGAACTGCCCACACAGTCCTCATAGCGGCAGGGCGAGCTCACACTTGTGCCGTATTAGCTGATGCATGTCCAAAACGACAAAAATGTCCATCTCATTTCACGCTACAGTTCCAATATAAGGTATTACACACACTTATATTTCCTTTCTTGGTCATTTCCTATGCCAAATCCATGTGTGCTCCGATGCCTTGAAAAGCCATTTCAATATGGAATATGGAATATCCTCAATCTCTATCTAACCGTTGACATTTAATTATAGGAATGTAATAGAGAGCTGAGCTTCCATAGACGGTCAGATGGTTTTCCTTTGCTGGTGGAAGTATTCTGTGTCTTGAGTGGTCAGCGCTGCTTACTCTGCGAGGCGAAGCCAGGACGCCCAATCTGCGAATGTAATCAGTGTTTCCAAAGAGCGCACGGAAAGGTGTTGATGGAAGAGGATCTAGTGTGTGCACACGTCAGCCCCACCGGATTCCCATACACATCCTCACGCTTGCAGGATGTGCTGGTGTGCACAAAGGCTCAGGAGCCCAGAGCGGAGATAGCATGAGGCACCGCGCACCGCTACGAGTCTGTCGAGCATAACTCAGGCGAGCAGATTTAGTGAAAGTTTAAAGGCATTTATTGTCTCGAAAGTCTGTTATCGAGCTATGCAACCTCTTCAACTCCAATCTTGGGCTTGAATAAATCAGCAAGGGCTCCACTGGGAACAAAGCGTTTTGGATTAGAACAAGATCTTGTCTTCAGCCAACTTTTTCACCCAGAGCTCTCGGGATGCTCCTCTGCGGCCTGTATATCTTATCTGTGGAGACACTACTAAACTCAAAACGCTGTATTTATGCTTTGTGACTAACATCTGCACTCCATCGTGAAGTTCAAAAGGCTGATGGAACTCAGCTAAGTGCCTCCCTTCCATGCTTTATACCCTTAATAAAGCCAGGAGCTAATGCGGCGAGCTAATGATTCACTGCTAACGTTGCTTACCAACTGGAATGTATTGTCTCTCCTTTGAATTTAAGGCACCGCTGTATGTTAGAGCGTGTCTTAGCGAGAACAGCCCAGGATTTTAACAGCCCTCTCAAAGCAGCAAACAACTGAGGTGTTCAGCTGACTGACTTTTACAGTAATCCAGGGTTAAATTAAGCCCGAACTGTATTGATTTGAGCGTTTACCCTGGCTACAATTTCTATTCAATCACATTTTCTCTCTGTGAGACCCCTATTGTGATTAACTATCTATATATACAGAGTTTCTTTTCCCGGGACCAGGTGCCATGGAAACAGTCCAAGCCAGGGAAGCTGAATCACATATTCAGAGTATTCTCCAGATACAAGTCTAGCTTGTTTGGGGGAGAAATGAATGTTTGTGATAGAGACAGGCATGTTTGGGAAAAACCTTTAATGTTTTTGGATAGATAACAGCATTATGGGAGACATTCATGCTGGTATTTTGATCTGACTCACACCGGTCAGACAATGGTCCTTCCCAGACTGTGGTGAGAGTAAATTTAAACAACCGCGACGTGGTAAAACCCTGATCGCCTCAAGTTCTGACAACCTCCCAAAACTCTAACAAGTTAGAGTCAGCTGAGTCCCAGGAAGCTTCAGCCGGGATATTCATGTAAAAGATTCAGGCTTCATTGCTGTTGTTCCCACAGAGCGACTCCACTCCATGAACCCCAAACGGGTGGAAAAATGACTTCCCGCAGGCAAAGGCCGCTGACGTCCTGCCACAATAAAAACAAATGTGCTAGCCGACACTTTAGACCTGGTTGTAATGACTAATGCCCTGGCTGGGCTGCAGTGGCACCTGCGAAACTGGCAACGGTGGTGGCTCAGGGTGAGAAATAGACAAGGTGATTTGTGGGAACAGAGATGTCCGCAGGGCCTCTGGGTAACAATGGTTTATTTGGACGAAAGCGGAACATTAGGCAGACAATGGAAACACATTTGACAGGGAGAGACTCAAACGATAGGGAGTGATTACATTGGCAGACCTGGCATGCAATACATCAAGTCCTGACGCCGTATGACCACCGTGGTATACACATTACACCTCTGAGCGTGAAACCATTAACCCTCTTGGAAGGGCTGCGAGTCTTTACACCTTTATGGGTTCCTGCTGCCTATTAGCATTCAACGCAAGCGCTCCGGCGGTGTGATTCAGTACCGTGCTCCGGTCAAGACACACTCATTCTCCTCTTCCCACCCCTGAAGTAATGAAAAACTCTCATGGTGTTTTTGTTCCAGCCGCTGGGTCTGCTGCCAGCGCGCTTCACCCAGGGCTGCTCACCGTAGCAACACCGCGCCGTATTTATTTTCTCACAGGAAAATAAACCATCCGCCAAAATATTTGCGTCTTTACAAAGCCGCCCATCTCCGCAGTCAACAGGGGGCCTGTTTCTCCAACACTGCGTTTGTTTTTGCACAAAGCTAATATTTAAACGGAGCCTTTGGAGAAATAACGGGAGATCATGTATGGGTATCTCCTACATATTGCACACAAATCCGTTCCGCAGAAGGGGGGGGGGGGTAGGGGAGAAAAAGCCCACAAATGTTTAGATTTTGCCCTAAAATAAAGTGTCAGCTGGACGCCGCCATTACTCATGACTACGCGATCAGTCTTTTTGCGTGTTTGCGTTTTATGACAAGATGGCCTAAGCTTTCGGTGTCTGCTCTGGGGCCTTGAGGGAAACCTATTTATTATTTACACTCCTCTGCAAGGTCACGCATGTGCTTCACAAATACATCATGGTTTATTCATTAAGTTAATGAATGTTCTGGCTGGTTCCCGTCTCCCCCCTCCCCCCCAAAACCACTTCTCGTTTCTGTTCCTTTTTTTTCCACAAACAGTGGGGATTTTCAGCGCAAGCGGCTGTAAAACAATGCCGAAGCCACATCGCTCACATTCCTTTGAACTCTTTTGTTGTTGGAGGAGAGGTGTTTGGGTGGCACAGCAGGCATTCAACGCTGCCCGAGGGCAAATTGAACAAGGCTACCTCGCCACTTAAAGAAAGAAACTCTGGCGTAGGGAAAGCCGCAGCAGTTCAGCTCGGCTCAGTCCGGTCAAACAGAAATGACGAAGCGCTCCAGTAAGGCGTGATCCGCATTCCGGACGTGGAGGTGCGTCACTTCTACCTGAGCGAGTCAAACGCTGCTTAGCAGGCAGACTTCCCGCTGTTTTAAAGGCAGATGACATCTGCACAACCGTAACGCCGAAATCCCACTCCACAGACTCCTCTGACCTTTGGGGAGAATAGCGATGACTTGCGAAAAGGCGATGTGCTCTCTTTTAATTAAGGCCAGGGTTGCCACCGTGGGAGATTTCTCCTTTTCCTCTCAAATCATTTTACAGAAGGACAACTCCAGAATGAATATGCGGATGCTATCGGAATGAGCGCACTCTTGGCAAGAAGAGACCAGCCACTAATTTTAACAAGAGACAAGGGGCCACTTGAGCCGTGCTTGAAAAGCTGGGCGGCTCATCTTCTTGGCTGGATGCACCGCCGTGCCTCGGCCTCATGCCGTCCCGCTGCTCTGTGTGACAGCAGAACAGAAACACCCGGTATGATAATCTCATTAGAGAAGGCATAAATAACTGTGACACACACAAATACATAAATTACATTCAGTCTCCCCTCAGAGCCCTGTAACCTTGTCGCTGCTCGCAGTTATTTATACACTGTGGTGAGGTATCGGCCTAACAAGACATCATCATCGTCAACCTCTTCTGCCGTACTTCTGTCCTCGGACCCTG
Source organism: Salminus brasiliensis (assembly GCF_030463535.1). Taxonomy (NCBI): domain Eukaryota; kingdom Metazoa; phylum Chordata; class Actinopteri; order Characiformes; family Bryconidae; genus Salminus; species Salminus brasiliensis. The sequence continues at coordinate 9,615,690 of NC_132896.1, forward strand.
TCGGCTTTGGCCACACTCTAAGCGCTGCAAGCGCCAGCAAATAGCTTTCGACGGTTGGCCCAAGGAAAGAAACTGGTCACGGATCGTCGCTTGCCTTTCAGATGCCACACAGCACTCCGTGAAAGAAGACACCTGCTTCCACTTTGACTGTTGTGGAAACAGGGTTGAGGGGGAAATGCCCCCGTCTCTCTCCTCAACGCAGACCAATAATCGACAGTCAGTCAAGGTGGGTAGGGGGGCTTCAGCCAGGACCGTCCCGCCTCAGCCTTACACAGAAGTTGCCTTTGTCCCCCTGACTGGGTGCGGAATGCCGGGGCTGATGGGAATCTCTCAGCGTGGGGCCACATTCCAGTCAGCCCGTCCCTAGCACACCTGCAGGGCACTTGGGGTCAGCCGCCTACACCACGCACCGCTGGGCACAACTGCTTGGATCCACACACACATATGCGCACACACTGCAGCCCCCAAATCCCATTACCCTCTCCATCTCAAAGCCTTTGAGCTTTGTAAATAGCGATACAGCTGACATTAAAGGCTTTGACAACTCTCATGATACTACATCTGAGGAGAAAGCCACAATCTGGGCTGTCTGTCTGTGTGAAGGCCTTGAATGACAACTTTACCATAAATAGAGTTGCTTCACTGCATTTTCAGCCAGAACTCCCAGCCAATGCCTGAGGAAAGCGTGTCATTATTATTTTGGCTTCAGGTGATCAAATCACTCCACAAGAATGCCAGCAATTCTCATCAGCCGTCGTTAGATCAGTCCTGCAGGTCACAGCGAGAAATGCAGTGCTGCAGCAGAGGTCAGCGGAAGTGCACCGTCAGACCAGTCACCTCCTCCACACTCTGCTCTACCACTGAACCAAACACTGAGGACTCAGCAGCACTCCAACTCAGTGCTGCTGCAGTACAGCATTAGTCTAGGGCAACTACAGAAGAATTCCTCTGCATGCACACAAACACTGGGCACAAAACCACACACTTACACACACATACACACAAAACACACACCGCAGCTACTCACAATAGTAGCAGAGATAATGGAAGTTCATTGTAGGAGCCCTTTCAAGGACTTCATGTCACTGGGTGTATTACAGTAGATGAGTAATGGGCCACAAAAAGGCTACCCTTATTTTCCCCTCACACTTTGGGGGTTGTGAAAGGAAAGGTGTGTGTGTGTGTGTGTGTGTGTGTGTGTGGCTGCTTAGTGTGTTAAAGGGGAACGGATCGTACATCAGACGAGCTCACTATGCCACGCTCCCTCACACACACTGGGCTGTTCTTTGTGACCTAACCGCAGTGTGTGCGTGTTTTGTACGAGGCAAATCGATACTAGAGCAAAACAACAGGGTATCTCTGCACAGGCTTACTGCCACAATAAACACACCTGGGCCACACTGCTTTAACACAGCCAGTATTTATGACAAGCAGCCAGTCACTGTCGAGGCATGCCCACCTCAGTTTAGTGGACCAGCAAACGAGGCCATAGCTTTCTCTGTCTCTCGCTCCCTGTTCCCCTTTCTTTTTCCGTCTCTCTCTCTCTTTACCTTTCCCTCTCCCTCTCCCCCTCCCGGTCTCTCTCCCTTTACTCTCGCAAGTTTGCATCCCTTTCTCTCTCTTCTGCTCTTCTCTCCATCTTCCTTCCTTTTCCTCAGCATCACTCAGCAACACTTTCTTTTTATTTGTATCTCTCTCCCACTTTTTACTCCTGTTCTTTCTCTCACAGCTCATTCTTTTCCTCTCCTTTTTGGTCTTCGTCTCGTCCTCACTCCCTCCTTCCCTCCCTCTTTCCTCTCCCTTTCTTTCTTTCTTTCTTTCTTTCTTTCTTTCCTTCTCTCTCGCGCTCTTCTGCACATTCTCTTCATATTCCTTTCTTTTCCTAGACTCTCTCTCTCACTTTCTCTCTATATGTATTTCTTTTCCTCTTCTACCCCCCATTTGTCTTCTCTCTCTCGCTCTCTCTTGCTCTCTTTTTCCCATCTTCTCCTTTTCTCCTTCTGCCTTTGTCTCTTCCTCATTCCCTCCCTGTTTCCTCTCCCCTTTTTGCATTCTCTCTTGCTCGCCCTTTTTCTCTTTCTCACGATCTACCTTTTTCTTCCACAGCCCCTCTCTCTCTCTCTCTCTCTCTTTCCCCTGTTTCTCTCTTTACACTTCTCGTACCAGTCTTTTTCTCTCTATTTGTACCTCTCCTTTTTCCTTCTCTTTCAATTTCTCTCTCTCGCCCTCTTTTTTCCCCTCTCCCCCCTTCAGCTCATTCTCTCCCTTTCCCCTTCTGCCTTTCTCTTCCTCCCTCCCTCTTTCCTCTTCCTGTTTCCTCACTCTCTAACGCTCACTCTCTCTTCTCTCTCCTTCCTCTCCTCCTGCTCTCGCTCTCCCTCTTCTTCACTTCTGTTTTTTCTTCCACAGCTCTCTCTCTCTCTCTCTCTCTCTCTCTCTCTCTCTCTCTCTCTCTCGGTTTCCTGCTCTTTCACTTTCTCTCTCCTGCACCTCCTCCCTGGAAAAATCGCTTGCAGAGGGAATGTTTACCCGCAGATTAAAAGCCCAGCCATTGAGGGACACTTTTGGGGGGCAAAGCAACAATGCACATTTTTGCAGGGTTGAGTGGCAAGGTGAGCAGCTCTTTTTGCCGGGCCCAGAGACAGCCTCACCCCCCCCCCCCAACCCGACTCATTAGAGCTGGGAAAGCTCAAACAGGCCTGCCAGCCTCTCTATAGAGCCAAAGCCCAAAAACAAACAAGTGGTAGAGAAGAAGAGGCAAGAAAAAAGGCAGCCACCAAAGGAGCCACTTAACTTCCCCCACCCTTCAACAGCCTGTGCTGTTTTCCCCTCTTCAGTACACATGCAGGTCCTCCTTTCAGGTCCTGGCGTGGACACAGCTGCAGACGTGAAGCCGCCCGTCCTCTAGCGAGGTGGATTTTTGTCCTCTAGCTGCGTAACTAGCACCCTGCCGTCAGGGGAGGGCGGACGCAAAGCCTCAAACAAAAGGGTGTTAAGAGTAAAGTTCAATTGAAAGCCTTTGTGAGTATGCAATAACTCTCCCTCCCAGCATGGAGGCCTTTTTCTTCGCCTGTGCTGTTATTGGCCTCCATCGTGCTGAGCTGCTACGGTTGTCCCTCGAGCGTCTGGATCATTTAGTGAGCGCTAAACCGCAGGAACCAGGTAAAAATCCATTGCTGGTATTAACATTCCTGCCATGGCTGAGGGAAATGAGAATCCCCGGCTGGTTTTCATAACCTTTTCATCACTTCTCATCTCCCGATGACAATATTATCTCCCGTTCCATCATCTCACTCGTCTGGGCCGCAGATGACCCAGATTCGTGAGGGGGAGAAGAAGTGAGACGGACGTTTGAAACTCTGGTTCATCGGACGTGGAGAACACCGGTGTCAGTCGATACAGAACTTCAGCCAGATGACATTACATGAAGTCTGATTGGCCACTCTCTATTAGTCCTGGCTGATTGGTAGCAGGTGTGGACGCAGAAGCCGAAGTGAATCACACACAGATGGACTTGTGGACCTGTCTGCGTTTCCATAGCAGCCAGAGGAGGATACATTGTAGACGTGCTGTGGAGAAAACTGGCAGTCTTTTATTGAGCGGGGTCACTGTAGCTACGCTTGGCATCTTTATCAAAACCATTGGACAACTAGCCAATAACTACCCAACTAACCAAAAGTCCATGGTCAAGACTTCTAATGCTACATTAGCTTACCACTTAACAAAGGTGCCAAAGAGTACATTTACTGAGTATGTGGAGACATTAGTCTGCATGTGACTTTGGTTGGGGTAGAAGATTTTACAACCCTGTTAAATCTCCTTAGAATGGAATACGCAGATTTTCCTTTCTTTAATTGATAACAGTAGCCACCTAGCGTAGCATAGCATAGATTAGCAAGAATAACTCTCAAATGCTGTTGCCTTTCTGTGTTCTTTTGGCATGGTGTGCAGTTAGCTGGTGGTAGAGATTATAGTGGGTTAGCTGGGTTATCTTGTAGCCTAGCACCCGTCTATTATCTCCGGTCAGCTTAGCGCTTTTTAGCAGCCCCCCTGCCTTTCCTGTGCCACAGTGCCGTCCCATGTCTTCCCTCCTGGGAACAGCAGCAGCCTACTATTAGCCTCCTGCCTTTTTAGCCTCACTTGTGGGCTGAATGGCTTAACTTTTGGGGGAGCAAATATAACAATAGTTGCTGGTTTAATGCGTACAGTTTGCACAATGCTAATTGCAGCACATACTCTTCCATTACATGTTAGCTACCTTAGCCTTGTAGCTCTGGTGCAAAACTACAGCCTCAAATTGTTGACTCTAAACATGACTTGGGCTGTTTAGTGACTTCATATATGGTAAATGGAAATTTCAGTTTCGTTTTTAGAAACATTTTTATCCCACAGTAGCCTGTAACAAAGATAGTAACGTTCCTTGTAGCCCTGTTCCAAAATAATGTCTCCTGGCAGATGCCTTCCAACAGCAGCACCACGAAGCAGCGTCCGCTAAACCACCAGTAAACGCAGAGCTAATCCTGGCCACCATGGCTGCGTTTCCTGCTGCAGATTTACTGCAGCCGTTCGTACTAAATTTTGCTTTTTTTCTCAGAGCATGTGTAAAACAGAGCATTCCTGTTCTCTCCGAGATCCCACAGTCCACTTGCCGGTCACCCTGCCTGTCCCCAGGCTCTGATTGGGAGCCAAGAGGAGGCCATCCAATCAGAGGCCCTCTCAGCATGCGGTCTTCTGCAGAGGAAGCAGTGGGCGAGTGTGTGTGTGTACTTAAGCTGTACACGCGTCCTGTCTTTTCTGTCTTTTCTTGCTGTGTGGCTTTCAACCCTATGTGTGTGTGTGTGTGTGTGTGTGTGTGTGTGGATTTTACAGTATACAGAGCAGTCTTATGTTTCTGTGTCCATAGGCAGTGTATGTCAGTTCATATTCCAGTGATTGAATATTTATGTCTATGCATAAATACTGTACATGCAGCTGCAGATGAGGAGTGTCTCACTGTGTGCATGTGTGTATGTGTGTGTGCGTGTTCCTCCCAGTATCTTCTGTGTAAATATTACAGCATATTTCACGCTTGTGTGTATATTAGTTAATAATGAATAAACACAAATGAATAAACGCACTATATGGACAAAAATATTGGGACACCTGCTCATTCACTGCTTCTTCTAAAATCAAGGGTATTAAAAAAAGAGCTTATCCTAATTTTGTTGGAGTAACTGTCTCTGACATTCAGAGAAGGCACTGCTGTCAGGATTTGATTGCGTTCAGCAATAAGAACATTAGTGAGGTTAGGATTTTATGGAAGTATTGAATGGAGCACCAACCATCATTCCAGAGAACACAGTTCCATTGTTCGGCTTTATACCCCTCTAGCATGCCTGGCATTAGGCATGATACCAATAGATTCATGTTTATATGCTCCAGAGAGTCCTATTCTATTGGCAATACTTCTTTACAAACGAGGTCTGAGGTGTAGCAACAGATGATGTGTGGTTTACTGTTAGCCTATGTATATTCCAAATTTGGGCCTACGTGTGTGTGTTTCCCATGCCAGTACTGTGTGTGTGTGTGTGTGTGTGTGCCAGGCCCTATGTTTGTGTGGAGAAGCACATGGGGCTTACAGAGCTAAGTGAGCATTACGGGCCGGGCCAGGCCAGGCCGGGCCGGGGAGCCCAGCTTGGGACCGCAAGCCTGTGTGTTCCTCCCTACCCTACCCCTCCATTACGACCTGCCCAGAGCTGTGATTACTGTAGAGACAGAGAGAGAGAGAGAGAGAGAGAGAGACAGAGAGAGAGAGTAAGAGTGAGAGAGTGAGAGAGAGAGAGAGAGAGAGAGAGAGAGAGAGAGAGAGAGAGAAAGAGAGAGAGAGAAAGAGAGAGAGACATGAGCTATGCTGTTAAAAGACTGCAAGGAGAGGCAGAACTGCTGAGTTAATGAACATGCTTAGTGTGGGCCACTGGAGCCACTGGAGCAGGTCACTAACACACAAACGCATAAGCATGCACGTGCATATCGTTGCCTTGGGTTAAGATGTGTCATCCATGCTGTCCACAGATTCAGTACCATCAGGTACAACACATACACAAGTTCACACGTATTGACACCAATGCTAGAAGCCAAATGAGGATAACTGGTGCAAGCCTAAACAGCTTTGTCATCTGGAAGCTTCTAAACGGAGCACAATGTCCCTTCTCGAGGCCGCAGGGCACCGTATTTCAGCGGCTACAGGCGGCCCAGCCGTCATTTAGCCCAACTCCCACATGCCGAGACCTCCTAGCACACTGCGTTCAGCCTGCAGGGCTTTGTCCTTCTCTGTACCACAGCCACCTCAGGCCACCGAGCCCCAAGACAAGACAAAAACCGAGACAAGAACGCTTCTGTTCCTCATGTTCCAAAACAATGAGGCATGGCTTTCGGCTCTGTAACAGCGGCCGCTGGAGAAGGGCCACCATTAACATGGCTGTTATGCTGAGAGATGTTCGGCTACAGAAGTCGGCTGGTTACTTCCATTATCTCATAGCTTGAGAAAGTTAGGACATGGTTATCGAAATGATTCAAATGGTACAAACCGATAACCGCCCCACCCCTGGTGTCCGAATAACAAACAGCACAGCTTCGAACCGGCGTACAGCGAGGCCCCCCACTGTAAATCAGCAGCTGGCCGAAATGAAAACAGCATATTTTAAACTCACAACGCCGCGACGGAACATCAGATTAATCCTCCCTGACAGTTATACTCCAGGAGGAAATTAATTGGAGGGGTTGGATTACATTCGCTCGAATTTACAGCCGTCCAAATGCATTCGCCTGACCACAAGTGACCCAGCCACACGGCGTGCTCGGCTGACAGCAATGCCGATAAAAGTTATTGGAATAATTAAAACCATCCTTCTCCGAGAGCCATTTTACAAACACCAAGACGTGAATATGACACGGGGGTGCCAGCCTGCTCGGTTCCTTGAAGACGGATTATGGCACAGGTTACAGCGGAGGACTTGTTGGGAGGCAGGAAACGGAAAACCCCGGGAATCGGAAATTACTCTTCAAGTTCGAAACTTGAGCGAACCTCTTCTTCCAAACGACTCTTTTGCGACTGTGAAGGCATAATTGGGGGGACAACAATGTCACTTATCAAAGAGCGGGCAAGAAGAAAGACACAAAGGACAGGAAAGAACCGGAGCAGTGCCCTTCGAGAGTAATACGGCAGGCTTAGAGCTGAGTAAATTGGTTAGCAGGAGCTGATGTCAGGTAAGGTTCAGCATTAAGCCAGGGCCTGTGAGGGTGGAGGGAAACGTATCAAAAGGTTAACTCTATTATTGCAGGGTTCTGAACTGGAAAAAACAGGGAATTGGAGTTTTGATTGGAAACAAATGTCAAGGGAGATGGGTTTGGCTGGGAAGAGGATGGAGTTTCTCACAGCCAGAGTAACACAGAGACAGGGCGTCCGGCATAAGTGCATGTGAGTATGTGTGTGTGTGTGTGTGTGTGTATATGTATATGTGTGTGTTAGTGTTTGGCACACATTTTAGCTCCTCCGCGGAATCAGAAGTGTTTACTGCGAAGTGAGCTCCATCGCATTGACAGACAGTAATTGAGGGTCCAGACAATAGCAGCACTCACCTGATAAAATACACAAAGGATTCCCGAAATAACACAACAGTCAGACCGAAAAAGGTCCTCTCGCGCAAACATTTCACAACCTTAACAACCACAAGTAGCCCTGACCAGAGCCAGAAGTAAACACGCTAAAGACAGCCTCTCTTTCTCTCGGGCCGTCCATTGTCCGGCTGGCCACGGCCACGTGCAACAGAATGGGACAGCTCAGCTCAGGCCTGTCCAAAACAAACACACATACTTGTTTTTATACAACGTCGGGACAAGTGGTCACTCCATAGTGAGATAACACTTTACTCGAACCCTGCTACGTAACACTGACACCTCCACCACATAAACATGTCAGGGCAGACGCCTTACACTGATCAGCTCCAGTAATATGTTAATGTCATATTGCTGTTATATTACTGATACTGGTGTGTTACTGCTACTGGTACTGGTATATCACATATTACTAGTACTGATACTGTTGTGACTGATACTAGGATACTTGACAACATGATGGTTTAAATCACCACAGCACCACAGGTAATGGTAAAAACCACACAGATGTCATAACATTATAACCACTGACAGATGAGATTAGCGACTCTCGTTACAATGGCACCTGTCAAGGGGCGGGGTGTACTTTTTAATCAGCCAGTGAGCAGTCAGTGCTTGAAGTGAAAAAAGCAGAGAAATTCAGAGGTCCTGTTTACAATAGGACCTCTGACCACAATATTAGCTGGGTGGTTTTAATGTTATGACATATATATATATATATATATATATATATATATATAGAAGCGTGTATGTGCTTGTGTGTAAGGTAGGAATTGTTTTTAGACAATGTCAGGACAAAAATGCCCTGAATTTGTAGGAAAACCAGAAGAAAAGAGGAGTGGATCTCCGATTAAGTGGTAACATGTTTTATATATATACATACATACAAATTCAGGGCATTTTTGTCCTGACATTGTCCAAAAACAAGTACTACCTTACACACAAGCACATACACGCTTCTATTCCATACAAATGTCTCTGCGGGTCATGGCTGGGAGAGGCCTCAATGGGCTCCTATTTTACTCGTTGTCAAATCCCCCTGCGCCCGTGCTTGACCCCGCTCCTAAAACAGCACTCCAGCTTTTCCGCATGGCTGACCCGCACCCCTGCGAGGAAACCCTCCTCCTGGGACTTTTCAACAGCTCTGCTCTCCTCCACAGCCCTCCCGGGGCCTACTAGAAGAGTAGAAGGCTAAGCTATGGTACCTGGAGCTCCATTTCCAGTGGCAGCTTGTCAGTCGCTTTGGTGGAACGGTCACGCTTCTGGAGGGAGTGCAAGAGACAGAGTGGGGGCTTTATGGCTGCGTCTTCTGAGCCTCTTCAGTAAGTGACTGTATCCATTATGGGGCAGAGAGCACTTAGATTAGATAGGAGGCGAGGCCTGCGATGTGATTAAAGAAGCAGTTTGGTGGGAAAAACTGACAAAGTTTTCTAGTTTATTTTAGGTGTAGTCAATCAGAAAAGACACGCTTAGTACTGGAAGGGTTCTTCTTAAGATCTGTACATGAGCTATGAAGCTAATATAATAAAAAGAGAAAAACTGCTATAAAAAAATATCAATTTCATCCATACATCTTCCTCCTGGTCAGGGTCGCAGTGAGTCTGGAGCCAACCCGGAATCATTGTTTATATACCCCCCAGTCTATTTAACCATTCACTGACACATAGAGGGCAATTTAGCCAATTTAGACACTGAAGCAAGCATCAAACCCACAATCCCAGGCCCCTGGAGCTGTGCAGGCAAAAGATGTAAGTAAGTAATCTTAAGTAAGTAAAACTTAAGCTCTAATGTAAGCAAATCAAGTGTCCAAACTTTCGCTGACTGCCTATATACAGACAGAGTGTTTGTAGGTAGTGTTGGAACAGACTGTGTTACTGCACATTCTAGTAGAGCATTTGGACAATATTGCACATCAGGCTTGCTATCATAATGGCTAGAATAAGGCACTTAACAATGGGCCCGAGTGGCTCAGTGGTCTAATGCGCTGCCAGTATGGGCCGGGAGTTGGAGTCCTGAGCCATGCCGCTTTGCTGTGAAAGGCTGGAGTCTGAGAGAGTCGTGCTCTCCCCTTAAGTCCTTACCTAGTATTGCGAGTGCTAAGGAGCACTACAACCCCTGAAAGTGTAGTGTAGTCTGTCCTAGTATACTAGAAGCTGCAGATAAAGCCAGGGTGTCACTGACAACAGTTTCCACAGTTAAACCATTAAAAGGCTTTTTTAGACTCTGAAGCCACAAAAGGATCAGAAGACAAGTTTTGAGTGAACCTCAGCTTGCCAGCTTAACCCTGGTGAAAGTGACCAGGTCTCAGTTTCAGCTGTGAAGAAATGAGCTGCAAGGGTCAGGTTTCTACATGTCAAGTATGTATGTATACACACACACACACATGTATAAGCTCCATAAGCTAGCTGGGTTAGCTTTAGATGAGAACAGAGAAATTAAATATTGCACATATGTTTATGTATAGGCTGCAGCAGATATGTACATGCAAAATATCAGATACTGGCATCAGCCCACAGTTCCCATATGGGTCCAAACCATAATAAAAAGTGCTATAAAACAGTGCCATATGCTAAAGTTGTGAGAGAGATCCATGTGCCTGGCTGGGGTTCTAATTACTCTCACACATTTGTGTAGCACCGCTGGCCAACTGCAACCACACCTGCCTGTGGAGAGCAGGGGCATGCTTTGGCACAAGCTGACCTTTGCAGGGAGTTCACAGGAGCGGAAAAAGCCTCTGTGAGAGAGTGTGGGTCATGAATTGTGCATGCTGCAGAGAGGAAGGCACTGGAGACTCCCAAACAGCTTGTGATGTTTCGCATCTTTCCCCGAATAAATAAAACAAAACCTAGCACAATTAGCATAACAGCGAGCGGGCCCGCCGCATGCCACTTCGCCAACGTAGCGACTGTCACTACAACAAACTGCAAGTTGTGATTTGGATAATTAGGCTTCCAGCATAATTGCCCTTTCTGATTACAGGATATATTTATAACCCGGTGCTATTACAGCCTCCCACTGCCAGGGCTGCATGCAAGCGCGATCTAGGTCCTGCTCAGCATTGAGGACTTCCACATCAGCTGGGAAAACAGAGCGAACCTCATGTTTATGGCTGTTTTTCAGGATTCTGGAACAAGAATAATGTTCGTTTCATTTTCAAAGAGCTAATTTCTGTGTTAAACGAAAGCAAATTACAGTGGAGATGGCCAACTATTTTTTTTATGTATTTGTGACTGTTTGCTAAGTCAGGCAGCCTGTTCTCTATTTCTTAATATAAAGCGTTGCTTTGGAAGTCAGCAGAACTGAGCATAATCAGCCAGGATGTGGAGATGAAAAGAATGCCTCCCTGCCAATATTGGATTACAAATATCAGTTCAGACCAGTCCCCACTTTAACAATGCAGCTAGCTCGGCTCTTACTGCCGGGCTTGAGCGAGCAGGGTAGGATTACCTTTTGATGAGCAGGTTTGTGTCCGCAGTGGCGTGTGTTAGCATATATATGTGTGCTTGCGTGTGTGTGTGTGTGTGTGTATAACTGAGGTGAGGACGGGCGGAAGTGTCGCCAGGGCCGCGGCTCTGTGACCTTGGGCCACGGGTGAGTCTGAGCAGGTGAGGAGCTGGTGGGCCCTGGCTGGGGCGGCTCAGCTTTCACTCAGCAAATTTCATTAATACCGGCTCCCCAAAGGGTCTTTCATCTCCGCGGCCAAAAGCTCTTCCGGCCTGAGTGGCCTCATTTACTATGAAGCGGGATTGTGCTACTTAAGGCTGGTGTTTGGTTATTACTGGAACGCTGAGGCCTTTTTTTCAGGTGATTAATGTGTGTGTGCACATGTGTGTGTGTGTGTGTATGCGTGTGTGAAGGACAAAGTACCAGCATCAGGTAGAATAATTCTTGCGGTATAAGTACTTATAGCTGCAGTCACTCTCTGCGCCCGCTAATGGGCTCTGCGAGTGAGAAATGGTTCGTGGCCTGATAGATTGAAGTGCTATAGGCTCCGGCCTGTGATATATCTCATCCGCGAGTGGAATGGCCTGGGCTACTCAGGAGGCTAATTGAAGGTAATGAGGCCTTGAGCCTCAAATGAGGACTGGCACTCCGTAAAACACACGCGCTGCCACTCCACCAACTCGAGCGTTCACGTCCAGTAGCGTTTAAGTGCCAATCAAACAAGCAGGGCACTCCTTCTCAGCCTTAGTAAACTATCCCTGGCCAAATACGACGAAGAACACTGGTCTCCACACAAGCAAAGCTATAAAATAGCGAGAGCAATGACCAGCTATTCTATATTTCAGGCTAAACTAAGCAAATTACATCACGCAGTGCGGGAGCCTCTCAAATTCGGCTTTCTCCACAAGCCTTTTTTTTTAATGTCCAAGGCGCCAGGGGAGGTCATTCACTGCAGAATTAGAAGAATGCCCCACAGCAGACTTCTGGTGAGCACATAAGCTTTACATAAATGGGAATAACAAATTTATGAGCCGCTCTTCCCGCTTTGGAATGTTGCAGCAAATTTTGAAACGGACGAGTCATCATAAAAAATGAGGCGATGGTTTTTTAGCCACCAGAACCAACAGCCAAGCTAAGCGTTCCTTTGGGTTCCCCTGGCAACCATGTTTGAGTATCCCGGAGCCATGGGAGACACTTCGTACACACACACACACACACACACACACACACACACAGCATGCAGAAACGTATGAGCTGACATATTTACAACCACGCAGATTCTTTCCTGGAGATTTACGACACTGCTTGGGGTTTGCTCGAGACATCGACTTTGCCACATTACACTGCTCAGTGATTAGAGCAGAGGATTTTCTCAGGACATGAAGGGACCTTAAATGCATCTTCACACTGCAAAATGAGTTTCCAGCTTCCAGAGCAGATCCATCACACCATCTCCAGAATGTGATGAGAGCTGCAAATGCCTCGTGTTGGTGTGAGATCAAACTGCTGCTTGGATCAAGCCAGTAATGCCAGTGGTTTATGGCGTTAATCTGCTACCTATTACCAGTACTGGCTATAAATAAAAACCTGTTGGGACCTCCAACTGGAATTCCAAATCATTCACAGGGCATTTGAAATCCATGCGCTATGGGTCTCAGGTCTTCTGCACATGTTGCTTCATTCCCGCAGACGCTGGCGGTGTTGGTGGAAGCTGAGGTCGTCTGCTGGACGCACAAATCAAAGCTGTTAGGGGCTGTGTCAGAGATAGTCACTGTTCCAGTAATTCTAGCACTAATTCCTTAATTAATGTCATACTTAGAATCAGAGAAGACTTTGCTCAGCAATGTTCAAAAATCCGAAGCACTATACCATGTCATTTGTCTTGTTTATCCCAAGGAGGCTTGCTTTGCAGTGAGTCACTGGGATGGGGGCGTTGCTCGTCGCCCGACTGCCTGTGAGTTGGTCAGTATTGCTACTTCACATGACTCCCCTCAGCCCGGAACATTTGCACTACTCTGGTTCCCAATTAAACGATCGATACCATTACATACTGTTCACAGTACAGTAGCGATGCTATTGATATCATACAGCAGAGAGAATTGACAGGTTTCTACATGAATCACTGTAATGTAGAGATAAAATAATACAAAAATATACACAAAAATATACAAAAATAATAACTTACTGTTGATGTACCAACAGGTGTTTCTGAAGCTAACCAGATCATTGCTGACTATGGAACCTTGTCGCTTTATTTTAATATTTGGTTTTAGGTATGGCATCAAAAATATTATAAAATATATCCACAAACACTGTATCAAAGTTGGACGAGGTGAGTATAAAGATCTTTTTGAAAGTCTGGGGAATATCTACTCAATAACTAGGTTCTAACCATATAAACAAGTTTCTTAGAATCAAAGCTTAGGCCTCTTTAAATAAAATAAATGATCATTTAAAAAAATATTTGAAATAAACAATTTTCCTCGAATCAAAGGTTAGGCCTATTTAAATTAAATTAACTTTTTTTTTTATTTAAACCAAATAAACAATTTTCCCAGAATCAAAGCTTAGGACTATTTAGAAACTTCTTTTTTAAGCGTACAGTGGCAGAATGAAATAAGCTCTGTCAACTGCTTCACTGACACACACACACACACAAAAAAGTGAACCACTACTTAGCTCAGTAAATCTGAGCAGAGGCTATAACCCACAGCACCGACACGTAACAGTCCCAGTCACTTCAGTCCTGGATATGAATCAGACACACGTGCACCAATTCCGGCTCGCAGGCGCCATGTTGAGACTTCGTTAGGAGACTCTCACCAGCAGGACATGGAGTCAATTAGCAACCCCCAAGAATCTAAAGGGTTAATGGTGGAGGCCCACAGGAAGCAGTGAAGACTGAGGTGACCGCGTGACCAAGCGCCGAGACGAGCAAAAAGCCAGGTTCGTTCCCGCAGAGCAAATACACAGCACAAATGGCTTGCGGCTGGCGCTAATCGGCAGCAATTATTAATACTTACACAATTCCAAACAGAAACAAATGCACCGGGTCTAACAGGAGAGCCATGTTTGCTCCTCTACAGGTCAGCTGAACCACAAGCAGCCGAAACACTTTCGCGGATCAGGGTCAGCCATGATTATTCCACGCGCCATTAAAGCCACATGGACTGTGTTCCCCGAACTCCTTAAAGGTGTTCACACATGCACACACACACATACATTTGTCTTTATCCCTTCCAACCCTGCAAAAGCATTCAGCCCCCTTGACGGTCACCAGATTTGTTTGGACAAATCACACTTTTGCAGACTGTTTTTTTTTTTACCAATTTTAAAGTCAAAATTCATTATTTGAGGCCAGATGTTTGTAACTAAAACTGTAAAATGCTGCTTGCATTGTAGAACTGATGGAAAAAACAACCATTTTGTACCATCCACCTATCGTTCGACTGTAAGATGCCCAGCTGATCCCTGCTGAGGAAAAGCGTCTCCACAACATAAAGCTACCACCACCATGTTTCACTCATGGTGGTTTGGCTACAAAGAATCTGACTACAAAACTTATATTTAGCTTGGTCACTCTGACGCTTGGTTAGAGTGTTTGTTAAAGAGGTTATCCATGCATTTCCACGGTTTTCCTACACAGACAGGACATGTCCAATGATTAAATAACCAATTCTCACCATTATCAGAGAAGGAACTATGTACTTTTGTATTGTGTTTTAGCACAAAACTCTTCAATACATGAAAATGATCTGTATAAGGAAGATCATGCAGGCATTCCCATGTTTTTCCAACACTGACAGGACATGTCCTACACAGAAAGGACATGTCCTGAAAATGTACAAAAACAAGCGTACGCACACACGCATGGAAGCACACGCAAACACACTCTCCCACATGAACAGAATCCCCACCCACACATGTGTGCACGTTCACAAATATCCTGTAAAATGACAGTGCCCAGACACCTTTCATAAAACAGTCCAATCACACGAGGCAGAAAGGCCTGGAGAGTGTGTGCGGCAGGGCTGGACGAGGCTACAAAGGCGCTTTTAATCAATCTCACATGCTGCTTTATGTGACTCAGAGCCGAGGCATCGCTGGTAAAAATGGGAGCGATTCAAAATATGCCTTCGCCCACTAAGGAAAAAGCTCTGAGGAGCACGGCCACGCCAAGCGAGCGCAATGTCAAAGCCTCCCTCGGCTAACACTGCCAGGATTAAAGAGGGAAGAAAAACACAGGGTAATTGCCCCCCCCCCCCCATCACCTTTAGCCAGCCCTGTAAATATTTGGGTGGAGATGTGGAGCGTCTTGCGTGATGTTGGGATCACAAGACATCCCGTCAGCAGGGTGGGGGGGCTGTGCACGCTCCTCACACCACAGTCATTCAAAACTGAACTTCACCTAATAAAACTCTCACGCACATACTTCTCGAGTTTGGAGAGGGGCTTAAGAGTGAGATAACACTATGGCAGGGGCACTCGTAAGGTATGCACACCCATTCAATCAAATATCTGTTCCCTCTAAACCCAGGATCAGCGTTGGCTACTAACATAGGCTCTGTCAAAACAGTCTTCCGACCTCACAGACAGAGTTTTTTTTCAAAAACCCAAATCTATGTCATGCTGTATTTAGGTCTATTTTGGCTGTTGCACTGCTCCTTGAGGAATTTGACGTCAGACCTAACGAGGTGTTAGCGCCCCCTGCAAATATGCGTGGACGGGACTACAAGTGGATTTTGGTCTCCTTAAAAACTAACTAACTAATTAATTAATTAATTAATTAATTAATTAATCAATCCACATATTTCCAGAAACCATTCACTATACACTTTATGGACAAAAATATGAAATCAAGCATACTAGAAATACGAGTTGACTCTGTTGTTGTTGGAGCAAATGTCTCTACTGTCCAGGCAAAGTGTTCTTCTAGATTTCGTAGCACTTTGATTTGATTGTATTCAGCAACAAGAGCATTAGTGAGGTCAGGATGTTGAATGACCAGACAAGCTGTGTCTGTGTGTGCATTTGTACAACTGTGTCAGCAATGGGTGCAATGTAGCACCCAAATGCATTCATTAGATTTGGACATATAGTGTATCTATTAACTGCTATTCAGACCTCGCTGACCCCCCCTCACATGTCTCAATCCCATTAATCTGGCGAGCTCTGCTCTGCAGTGTCTGTTGTCCTGACATTGCTACTCCACAATAAGCAAAACAGTTCACCCTTCAAGCCTGCCCTCACACATCGCCCAGCTTCTCTCCATTCCCAGCTTCTCCCAATCACCCAGCGACCTCAGTGGGTGTGGCCTACACAAGGAGCTCCCACAGCAATCCTTCCTCATGGCCTATAGCAAAACCAAATGATGCCTAAAACCCATTTTCTTTGGCTTGTAAGGTTACAGCACTGCCTTTAGAGGGAATTGGAAATTAGCAAGCTCTGTTTCCCCTCTGCATTACATTCCCCTCTCTCTCGCTATGATTAATAGCTACAAGTAAATCCAATTTTCAAAAATCGTTTGAGTGAGGACAAAAAATAATAATAAAAAAAAGAATAGGAGGAAAAATAATGTGGTGATGTGTGCCCGAGTCAAATAAGAGACAAGTCGTTCTGGAACGCTGCATTCCCCTGGCAGCCTATTCTTTGTGGTAGCACTTGCCCCCTGCTCACAGTCTTTGGGTGCAAAGGATTCTGCTGAACCTTTTCCACAACTGCCTAGTGTGTTTTTCCCATTACATCCCTGGCGTGATACAGCACTGGCCTCTGTAAATAAGACATAGACTGGATTGGACATGGCACTGGCACGTAACGCGACGTGTTGTGTTTCTCATTCTCTTCCCCTCTCTCTCTTCCCTTCTCTCTCTCGTTTCCTCACGAAAGCGATGTTGTCGTTCTCAAATGTGGTCCACTCAAACAAAACGCCTTTGCCAGAAACGCACTGGGCCTGTTTTCTTCTGTTCGGAGCCCACAAGGCAGCAGCGGTCATTCAAGTGTGAGAATGATCCTGGTTATGCGTCACAGTCACGATGAGGGATTATCCACCTCGACGCAGGCTCTGTTCGTTTCCCCCTCGTTCCCACTGTGTTTTTCATCTGCGTTGTTTGTGTATTGCTCTAAGCCACTGTTGATAAAGATTCCTGCAGCTAATATGGGCCTGTGTTATTCTGTTTCTGTTATTCCTTCCGTGCAAAGCAACGTGAACTCTGCTGCCTCAGCGACCCAGGCTAGGATAAACGACGAGTGGACCCCTGGTCCTCCGGCCTGCTTCTTGCTGCTGGAGTGTGTGGCTGTCACCCCATGGTGATTCTCACATGGTTTACTGCAAACTGTAGACCTGGGTAGTAAAACCTACATGCCCCAGTTTCATGGTGAGTGGACCAGTAGAAAGGCTCCAAAATTATCAGGAATCAAATATTTTTACATTCCACTGAAAGAAGGTTTTTTTTTCCTTCTCTTGTAAAGTTGCCATTTTGGAGAGCTGAGATTTTGGAGATCCGAGCCACTTTGCATCTCCATTTTTTTTTGCCTTTTTTTACTTTTTGACATAATGTGAATCTGGCAGTTGTTCTTTACATCGCATCCATTTCATGATGAATGGGCCAATAGAAATTCTCTAAAATGACTTTGAAAAAAAATGATTCACACTGACGTCCATTGAAAGCTCAGAAGGTTTTTTCCTTCTCCTGTAAAGTTGCCATTTTGGCAAGACGACAGCGTTGAGAGCTGAGGTTTTTGTTTTCCCAAGCAGAATTCATGGGGTCACCTTGTAAGATTGGGTGGACAGCAGAACGAACACACACACACACACACACAGCTTAAGGTATAGTTTACCATTTCTGTTTTATTAAGGGTCGACCCTCCGAGCAGAAACACTTTTTCGTAAAAAGCGATAACACCGGGCAGCAAGTGCAGCGTACAGCACCGGTCGGTCCTATGGGTACAGCGGCATTTATCATTTCAGCACAGCCAGTCCAGCTGGTCCACTAACTCGGCTCATTCCACTGCTCTTTTGAATCGACCAGTCCCCATCCATCCATAAGTAAACACAGAACACACATCGCACACACTCATTCACAAAGCTCATCCCTGTTCTTCCCAATAATAACATTTAAAAAAAATACCGCACACACACACACACAAAATTGCGCACACATACATAACAATCTAAGATGAACTCCTTCTGGGAGCGTGATATGCCGTGCCGAGCGAAACGAAGCCAAGACGGGGAGAGGGTGGGGGGCGGGGGGGGGGGGGGGGGGGGGGGTTTGGGGGAGTGAAAAAAGACATAATGTAACAATTTATTCGCATATTTCCCAGCTTTTCCTTTCATAAGGACACGCTGCAGTTCCCATGTATGTCGGGATCTATAGCAATGAGCCATGCATATTCAACCGGCCGCCTGGGAGTGCCGAGCCATGCATTCTGGGTGCATAATATCCAACCACCCAGCTCCAGAGTTCAGCCAAGTATCTCCTCACCACGCGGTGGCCGGAATGACTAATAGAGGCTTGAATATCTGAACTCTCTCTTTCTGTAGACACACAGGGAGATAAAAGCGGAAAACAACAACGAAGAAGCTGAGAAGAAGGGCCTGTTTCCACTTAGGTCCTCTGCGTTCCACAACCTTCCCATTGTTGCCTGAAGCGGAGTGGCTGTGGGCAAGGATTCGGACCATAAAAAGAAGCTGTAATTAGCTAAGTGACAACTGTGTGCGGACTAAAGGCAGGGCAGCCTGGAAGTGAACCTTAGCAGCCAGCTTTCTCTCTTACTCTCTTTCTCTCTCATAAAGTGACCAGAGCGTGCTGCCCCGACCGTAAACCGTCCTCTCCGTGCGGCCCATCCCGGGTGGCCAGGGCGCTGACTAACCTGCCCATAATGGTCCTTTTACCGCAGTCAGCTTCCCACTGCGGGGTGGCTCGCTGAATCGTGTGAGTCGTTGTTCTAGCTGAAAAATGACACAAAGAGGCCTGGCGCCTGACCACAGGCCTGCTGGAGGACCCGGAGAGGCAACAGGAGCCCTAAACTAGGCCTAGGCCTGCAGCATGATGTAAGATTTGCCTATGGACACTATATGTCCAAATGTTTGTGGACACCCCTTCTAATGAATGCATTCAGCTACTTTAAGTTGCAACCAGGTCTGTAGCTGGATGGTGGTGGAGGTGGAGTGGACACTACCGGTTTTAACAGGCCCTCCTGCACCAGCCTCTTCGGGTGATATCTTAAGGGCCATTCTGTTACTTTAATAGCTTAAACGTCGGTCAGATTTGCCCTCAGAGGGGCCGACACACTGCAGTTTAAAGTTTAAAGCCAAATCTTATGACCAAATCAAGCAATTATTCACAGGTTTTATGTTCTACATTGAAAAGCTTGCATGGCTAGCTCCTTAGCACACTGAGGCTAACGCTGCATTCCAATTAAATAATATGTTAATAGTTTCCCCCTTCTCCCCTTGCACTGCAAGTGGCCACTTGTGTAATGTACTTATGATGCACGTCCGAAGGGTGAGCTGAAAAACCGTATCTAACAGTAACCTAACTCCTGGATGATGGATGCTGTGGTAATATTGGATGTTTCAGATATTTTAGATAGCTTTGCCACCGCAGCCCCATAAAATTCCTGAATACTGGATCACTGGTTTCTAAATAAACAGATGCTATTTCAGTTCCAGAAGCTCTTCTCAGTTATAATGCAGGAAAACAACATTTTTCCTGGACAGACAACATAAATCCAGGATGATCCAGGGAAGTCATCTGGACAGGTGGCAACCCCAGTTTTGGCTCCCATCCCAATCAGCACTGGTCTGACATACAGCAGTGAGGTTATGCATGATATGTGGTTGAGATTTCGGAGGTGTGTACACTGGCTCCCCTGCAAGCCACGATTAGCTGTAAAGCTCCTCTTTGCATCGCTATGCAAAAACATTTTAGCGCATCTTCACAGAAGCATAAATCAGCCTTCCGAGAGACGGCTGTGATATCCGGGCACTGGAGCGCCACGGACTCAGATGTTCTTGCAAACATAGCAGCACGCTGCAAATGTGCTGGCCTGTCAGAATTCCTCCGCAGCCTTGTGTGAAGGGCAACAGCGTTGCTGGCAAGGATGAGAAATCCAGTCGGGGTGAGCGAGGCAGGCCTAACGCCGGCTTTGTTTGTTTTTCCTGCCCCGTTCCTAGATGCGCAATTTCATCCGCAAAAAGCACATTCCTGCAGCTCACTCCTGTGCTGTAGTTCCCACTTGCAAAAACAATCAGCGTGGCCAAGAGTTGCAGTGAGGTTGTTGGAGACTGGGATAGGTCGAACGGTTTAACAACCCTCAGGAAATCCTAAACCTAAGCAAAACCTTGCCTCTGAAGTTCAATGTACACAATCCTTGTTTGCTCCTGTTGCCTCTCTGAAGCTCTCTCTGTGCCTGAATTAGAGCGTAGCACTGGTTTACAATTACTCTCGCGGTGCTTACGCTCACCTTCAACCTGCTCGACCTCTTCTGTCCCGAGCAGGCATTTACAGCATGCATGCTTCAGATACAGGGGCTGCCATGCAGCACGTCAAACATAGACATACAAAGAATAAACTACAACTTTAGCCAACTACTCCAGAGCCAGAGCCCGGAGGCATGTGAGCAGCAGCGTAACTTATTACTGACCTCTCCGGGACTGATTGGATCTAAGCTGTTATTCTGATGAACAGTGGGATGGCAAAACATTGGTCTAAGTGCTTGGTCAAGAGACACAGAGAGGGGGAGAGAGAGGGACCAGGAGAAAAAGGACAGGACGACCCAGATAGACTAAGCAAGGACGCACACGTCCATTACAGTGCATTCCTCCTGGCCCTTTGAAACATGTGCAAGCAGTTCTGCCCATTTAAATCCAATTACGATCTTGACTGGTTGTCATGGGAACCACCTGTGATAAACACCCCGGCGCATAATGGCCCCGGACTATTTTCCAAATTACAGGCGCCCTCAATCAACACGCCGCATTAGGCCTAGCTCTCCCCAAGCCCTGAAGCAGGGGAACAGGGGACACTCTATCTGCAAATGTACTTACTGTAAAAAAAAGCTTTCCGAGCACGCACTGGCGTCTACCTGAGCGAGGCGCTTTTCCACGTAAGTTCCACATACTTCCCACCTTACAAGAATGACCTCCGTTTTATAGACAAACACAAGACCTCTCCGCCACATCTCTATCTGTCCCTGGAAGTACGCAGTGGGGCACGCTTTTCCTCCACATATAACGTGTTATTGCGAAACCTCTGGAAAGGGTTTCCCCGCTGAAATCCCACGCTTGAAGATAATCCTTTAATGGAGCATTAGGGACATTACTGGGCTTTTAATATGCTCCCTGAGACTCGGCCTGAGTTGCATTACATACACCCCTTTCCAACCTGCATCTCTCTTTCTACAGAAGCCGCTGTAGGCATTCTTTACAACCCCACTTATCCATTGTTAAAATGCTCTAGGCCCAACAGAGCCCGTTCAGGAGCTAGAGTGAGATTGAGAACTATGAAAAGGGAGATTCCACCTTTCAGTCACCTCTCTCTATCTCTTTCTTAGCAGACGGTGTGCCGACACCTCAGCCAGACACTGCAGAGACTGTGCAAACGTGTAGATACAGTCATATCAGCGTAAGCCCTCCTTTCCTCTCAAAACTGACATTCAACCTCCAAACTGATCCTATCCTTCTAAACACCCCCCTTGCTTCCTGAGGAAGTAATTACCGTAGTATAATATTTACCAACTAGATTATGCACCTTAGGCCTACCTGCTCTGACAAAAATAGATTTTTTTATCCTTTAAAAGACCCCAAAATAATTGGCTTTCCAAAGTTAGCACTGCTGCAAATTGAACAAAAATGCATGCAATTGACTAGGAATGGAAAAATACTACTATAATAATCTACTGCACTGTATTACTTTATCCTGACTAGCCTTTGTGCTTGTGGCTAGTGTGTTAGCTTGAACCCAACATACATTACATGTATGACAAAAAATAAAAGTATTGGGACACCTGCTCATTTACTGCTGAGTTACTGTACTGCCACTGTTACTGTACTGGATTTGATTGTACTGAGCAACAACAGCATTAGTGAGGTCAAGATGTTAGACAATCACCACCCCACCTCATCCCCAACTCATCCCAAAAGTATTGGATGGAGCACCAACGTCATCTTTCCAGAGAACACAGTAGTTTCACTGCTCCACCCCTCAATGCTGGGGGTCTTTACACCCCTCTAGACCACACCTGGCATCACTGTCATGGTGCCAATAGGTTCAGGTTTCAGGAGTCCTATTATATGTGCAGGGCCTAGACAAGCTGTGTGTGTGTGTGCATTTGCACATCTGTGTCAGCAATGGGTGCAACTGAAAGTAGCCAAATGCATGTATTAGAAGGGGGGTCCACAAGCATTTGGACATAGTGATAGTGTAGAGTGACTACAATGCAAACAAGGTGATGTAAGTGTGTAATGAATGTTGGTCCTGGGATTGTTAATGTGTGAAACAGAATTCTGTGAGATAAAAATCCTCCAGAGACTCCTCAATGACCACCTAAGAACTAGATGGCCATCTATGATAATGACTGTTTGGCGGAGTGTGGATGTGTGTTTGAAAACGAGCATCTGGGTAAGTAATTACAAGAGTGATAAAAAATGTTCCGTTAATTTGTTACAATCAGACTTTGCTTAAACAAATTAAATCACTGCTTCAGCCTCCGTGGAGTCCGGTGACCCATAGAAGCTTTTCTTCTTCTCCGTCTCAGACTCCGTCTTGCTCTCTCTCTCTCTTGTTCTGTCTCGTTCTGCCGTGTTCTCTCTCTAAAACATCTATCTGAAGGCTAGCACCACACTGTAGACTGTTAGCATTCAGCAGGAGATCCGGCCCTATTCGCAGTGCAGCGTTTAGAACACTGGGTGGCTCTGTGGGCCCCACACCATGCTTCAGATTTATACATGTTCCACTCCCCTCCAATCCCTCCCATAAATAAAGCAAAACGTGTTCCCTGAGGCCATCAAAACACGACCTACGGCTGTCTTGTCTATCTGGTCTATCTGCATATCGGAGAGCGGTGGCCTCCACCTAGCTTCTTGTGTCCAATCACGGAGCAAAAAGAACAACGGAAAGCAGGCAGAGATCTTCCAGAAGAGTTCAGAGAGAGGATAGGACTGAACATATTCCAGGAATGTACAACAAAACCTGGACCAGCAGCCCTTTCTGTTCCTCCAACAATGGAGGAAGAGCACTTTTTCCACTGCAGTTTCATAACCCATGGTGTCTGAGACCCCTCTTGTATGTAGAGACAATGCTGCACGTGATTATACTCCCTTTCCAAAACGCAGACAGATTCCAGCTTTTACGAACCGCTTCAAGACCAAGCTCATCTATGCATGCATTCTTCTTGCCAGCTGAACTAAAACAAGGAAGAGATGTTAATGATATTCAAATGCACTACCTAAACACCCCTTCTACGTTCTGCGCTTTACCTTTATTTGGAAACCTAAATTGCTTCCATGTGTTGCTTGCTATTTCAGTGCACACTACATACATATAAACCCTGTGCTCTATAAAATATATGGCTGAAAGCCTGACAACATTCAGCCCTGGTTCGTACTGAGCTGCTAACTGCAGGCCGAGGTGTTTCTGTTTTAAACCCTCAGAAAACTCGTCCCTTTATCGGCCGTTCACGTCTGCCCATAGCTTTAACCCTGCTTTTCTCTCAATACACTCAATACACATGAACTCTTTGAGAATGTGAAGGAATGGCCATCTCACACCAACAGTCAAACGCATAAGTGTGTGCGTGTGTGTGCGTGCGTGTGTGTGTGTCTGGGTCTGTGTGTGTGTGTAAACAGCTTTATTTATTCCTGCCGCCTGTCAGCAGAATTAAAAACGCGCATGCGAGCACAATCCGGGTGGGGAGGGTGATGTTTGTTTCGGGGTGTGCACGGCCCATCCTGATTTGGTTTCTCGAAATCTGACAGAGTTAAGCAGCTCGAGATGACGCTACACCTGCGTGCAAATGTCAGGGGGGTGGAAAGGGGGGCTTGCTAATTGACAGCGTTCCTGCTGGAGCTTAATTGAGAGTGTTAGATTCTGCCGTTTGATCTGCTCCTGTGGGACGGCACATCTTGCACCCCTCTACCTGCTTCGCCCTGAGTGTTTTCCAACCAACTCCCCCACTGCATACAAACAAGGCGGTCGGTTGACTGCTGAGAAAACCAGCGCTATTAGAGAGAGAGAGTGAAAGGAGGAAAAAAAAAAACAAGTTCAGCTTTTCTGTTGAGCTCTCCGGATGGAGCTGGCTCTCCGTCAGCGCTCCGAAGTCTTTGTAGCTTATATTTATCTAAATATGTCTTTGGAGTAAATCACAAAGCTGTCTGGCCTTTTGAAACTGGCTGAGCCCAGCCCTATTTTGGAAGATGTTTGGCTGGATTCTGGGAGGCTTCGTTTCTCTGAAAACAATCAGTTGGGCCGCTGCTCCAGCGCTGAGCCGCAGCTCCATGGTTTATACGCTGGAGACACGCTGAACTATTAGCCAGCTATTGCGGCCTGCAGAAAAATGCACCACTCTACGCAGAGATATACAATTACTGTAATTAGCATGCAAATGCTAGTGCCATCGGCGCATCTGGTTATTGCCCTGAAGTGTTAAAGAGGCAATTACGGCACACATTACAAGGGGGATCAGTAAAAACTACAGTTTTTACAGTTGTACGGAGGAGTTTTGAAAAGCATTGCTGTGTACTTCCATGGTGCTAGCAAACTGGCTGCGTCAGAGCTGTCACAGAGAGTGCGGGAGTCGCGCGTTCGCAATGCACCCTGGAACTTCATGATTTAGGGTTGCAGGGTTGAGAGGTCCAGGCCCTGATTCCCATCTGGAGCTCAGAGCTGCACCATGTCAGGCTAATGGCAGCAAGACTGGGTTCTCCTTGTGAGGAGGGCAATTTGTTTGTAATAAATAAGTGCTGTGAAAAGCAAACAAAATCACTCAGGGTGGGGGTGCTTTGGGGGTCGGGGGGTAAAAGTTTTATGTGATGCAAAACCAAAACAAGAGGCAGACACTTCTGCACATTCTAAAATGGGCCGGCTAACACGAGCCACAGGGGAGCCTGGCCTTGGACCAGCCTTTTTTACACCCATGGCAGGCGCTGGGCAAACTTCAAGCACAATCCATCAAAGAGGCCATGACAGGCCATCATCACGCCCTGACAGACCAACAGCTTGAATGATGAAGCCAGAATGACTGTGTGCAGAAAATGAAACGGAGAGAAAGAGAGAGAGAGAGAGAGAGAGAGAGCAGGGGCTCTGCATTTGGGGCTGATATCGTTGCACTATGCTCCTCGTCTTCTCCTAAATCACACCAATCACATGCAATCTGAGCTCAATGTAATGGCAGGGAGTGGTGGAGCTCCGTGGCTATCACTGAGTGAAATACTCTGCGCTCTCAAGCTGGAGCCTGACTGCACACAGGAAGCGAAGTTAATATGGAGGCCCACTCAGCGCCACCATTAATAAATGGGAGCAGGCATATTCATGGCCTACTTCTAATTCTTCATTTGCTTTCCATTATCCATCGGCATGGAGATTCTAAACTGGGGAGGGGCGGAGGAAGCTGAACTAAACCAACCCCCTTAGATTGCACAAGTTTATGTGTGTGTGTGTGTGTGCGTGTGTCTTTGTTTGTGAGTATGTGCATGTGTGTGTGTGGAAGAGGCAAATTTCTTGGCCCACACCGAGCGGCAGGGTAAGGTCTATAACTGCAACCACATTCTTTCCTTCCAGGCAAAGCAGTGCTACACACACACACACACACACACACACACAAAGAGAGAGGACTGACCACAAATGGCCCACGCCACTCATCGCGGCCCCCGCGCCTGCCTGTCCTGCCTTCAGCTAGTGGGCCACAGACCCACACGTCCTCATCCGTCTCCCCGCACCTGGGCCTGCCGCAGCGGGGTCATGTCTGCTGTGGCCGCAGTCTCTCTGCTTTCTCTATCATCCATCCAGGTCCTTTACCCTTACCTCATCCTGGTCCCAGCTATTAAGTACTTTAACCAATTTTGCTGTTCACAAATCAGCATTTCTAAATGAAATGGGCTGATGCTGATACCCGATATTACTATTGGGTTATAAATGCAGTGAAATGAATAAAACACAGACATTTTAACATAGCAGCCCAACATCAAATAGTGCTTTGGGTGAGGAAATATAATTTTACTTCCAAGATGTTTTAATGATTCAAGAAAATGAGTTCTTCTCTGCTGGCTCTAAATTCACTGAAAGAGTCAGCTCAGGAGACAGGAGACTGTAAGCGAGTGTCTATAAGCAAGTCAATTGTAAGTGAGTAGCCTATGTAATTATGTTTACTGTAGTATTTCATTGTTAATCACTGTGATAACCTAGTTAGCTAGCATGCTAGTCACTAAGTTATCTCCTTGGCTGAGTGAAGATATAACATATCAGTCAACTTAATTTACCCCACTGCCGCTAAACATAAAACTCAGTTAAACACGGTATATACTTTGTGTGATATATAATAACATGGCATATTTATGGTTACGTTTGTGTTTTACTGATTATGATATATGTGTTAGCCAGCCTGCTAATTGCTATGTTAGCTCTAAGCTAGGCCCAGCTCCAGCGATCCCCCTAGTTGGCATTTTTTTGTAGTTACTGGGTGTGCAGCCCTGTGCTCTCACCATTATCACGTTATCAGGCATAATTAGCTATTTACTTACTTGCTAGCTAACCTGAGCATGCCGACTGCACCCACATAGGCTTTCGCTCTATGACCAGGCTTTCGGTCCAGTGGCTTTAAACTACTATTTGACTTACAGGGCAATAATCCAGAACTCACACAACGTATTCTGTACATATTTAAGTATTGCCAAATATGAAGTATTGCTATATACAGTTCAGAAATAGATGCAAAATCAGCATAGTATGTCCCAACACTCTCTGTGGTTCCACACATCATTCTTAGTCAACTTCATTCACAATTACGGCACAATCCACGTTTAACGTCACTTTTATTGAAAACCACAAATGGCGTATCGGAATCCTCAATTACGAAAAAAAGATGGAATTTGGATGCCTGTATATTCAAATAACCGTGCCCATCCCAGCCGGGACTTCCTCAGAGGGAACACACCCGTTACCTTTCCCTGACCCCTGTCAGCGTTTCCACCCTTATGGTCAGGGCAGGCCTAGATCTGGCTAGCCCTGTCCTGAGTGGGACGCGTTCAGACTGGTCTGTCCAGCTGGCCAGGCCTGAGGGTTTTAAAGGGAGGGTTAGGGGTGAGGCCATTCATATCACCACTATCATCACTGAGTATAACCAACTCTGACAACGCAAGGTTACGAGCTTCCCCATAAGCCACCCCCGCCCTGCACAACCTTCATTACCGAGAGTCAAGTTTAGATTTAGCAAATGCCAAAGAAAAGGGGAAAAAACCATCAAACACTATAATTTAAAATGATGGTGAGGGGATAAGAATGGTGGATTTAGTGTGGATGTCTGGCCTTCCCTCATCTTTTCCACTCCTTCACAACTGTCTACGACCCAAGAGAACGCTTATTAAGTCGTGATAAATAAGGATATCATTGCCAATAATGCTTTTATGAAACTGCTGGCAACGGGGAGGAAATGAAACCATCATTTCTGCTGATTGTTTCTGCGAGGGCTCAGATATTCAGCGAGGAAATATTAAAGGCTGCTCCGTGAGCCGTTGCTGACATAAAAGGAGAATTTCACATCTGTAAAGCCAGTCCTAATCGCTGCCATCAGCCATGTATCAAAACACCGGCGCAGAATCGAGCTCTGTGGCGTGCGAACATGTCCGCTGGATCTTCCCAGGGGTGAAGACAGGAGGGACATCTTAACCTTCACCGGCCTTGTAGAGGAAACCGCTCAGAAACAAAAACGCAGCTCAGTTACTAGAGATGTTGAAACTCCCCAGTGCGGCTGCCGTCCGTGTCGGATTTACCTCCGCTTGCTTGGTGCACCCCAAGATCAACACTTATAAAGCTTAACCTCTGGTCTGACTCGAGGCTAACTTGAGTAGGCTTGTTTCACTCAATTCTGTAAACTCGTAAATGAAGTCTTCGCCGGCAGCTAGGCCAGAGGAGGCTGTGTCGCCAGGCCTCCGGCTCAAAGCCGGAGCAGGGAAGCGATATTCGGGGAGCAGGAATTCAGCCTGTCCAAGGAAAACATTCCCTGTAACACACCTTCACCTCGCTGTCAGGAGCACAGAGCGCGGCTGTGTCACCTTACGCCTGCCCAGGCCCTCGGCCCTTATAAAAGAGCCACATCTGGAGAAGGAATAACACAGCGCGCAACGCCGCGCTGACAGTGTCCTCTTTAAACAGCGTTTTTTGGGGAAAGCCAAATATTTGAGCAAGCTCCTTTCCAGGACAATGATCAAAATTAAAACAGCGGGGAAAGTTTGACTGGCCTTCTTTTTTCCACTAGATCTGGGATATCAAAGAGAAGCGCAGGGACTTACAGGCGGCCCAGCTTGGGTGTGGACTGGAACAGCAGCTCCGGCAGAACCTGCAGCCGGTTCCTGTTCAGACGCCTGTGAGGACAGAGAGAGAAAGAGAGAGTGAGGGCAGGGGAAGGACGATAGTTAGTGTGGTCAAAACAACCGCAGTCATAAGCGAAGCAATGAAATGTAAGACGGACATTAAAGGCAGCATGGAGCAGTGTGGGAATGACCTTTCAGAGAGCAGTGTGTGTGTATCTGTTGGAGAGATAGCGGAACATGAGCGTGCCAGGCCGAGAGGAAGAGCTTAGGACTGTTTGACTTTGCGTGCTGACAGAAAGCCGACACGCACAAACATCTGCCCTGGCATAGAGAACAGAGATTGATCGCAAGACGGGGCAAACACCGACAGCACACAAAGGCGCCAATAAATCTTTCTGATTAGGGCAATCAGCCAGGTCGACCTGGCCATCGGGTCCAGGAACATGGAGGCAGCGTCCCTGGGTCAGAGGTTACAGCTGTGCCGAGGCTGCCTGGAAAGACGTGGACTTCCTCTGAAGACGGCCGAGGTTATCTCCCGCAGCAAGCCGCTAAAGGTTCTTATCCCGGAGCGTGAACCTCACCATACTGGCTGAGTGCTTTCATGGGCTGACCCTTACCGTGGGAGCAGGGGGTTTTAATCAGGGGATGAGGGTATAATGGGGACCTCACGGGTCATGGGCCAGGCTAAAGGCATGCGGTGGAGGAGCGCTTCTGTCATCTCTCTCCGTTTTACTCCGTCCGCCTTCATGACAACAGCAGACGCTGAGGAAAGGGGTTCTCCAAGCAGTATCAGCTTTCAGCGCCGAGAGTCAGAGCCCCGAGAGTCACTATCTGTTAGAGCTTGATAGCATCAACCCCCTAGCTAGACCTGCCTAGAAGAGACAGCAGCTTGCTTTTGTTTAACGGCAGAAGACAAATTTGATGCTGTTTCGCAAGGCTTTGATGTGAGACTCAGAGACTGAAATTAGGCTTGCGCAGTCTAGACTTTTGCCCCTTGCTGAACTGTAGTTATATCCCATAAATGAGAGCCTGCTCTATTTTGGGCCTCAACTAAAAATGTCTAAAACCCTCATGCACTTAGAAGTGTCTCATCCCATGGTTTTTGGCTGTCTTTCTAACAAATTATGCTGTGAGAGGAGAGATTAACACTGGTTCTACAGCGATTCAGCAATGTACAAGTCAGAATGGTTCATATGAATTAAGCCTTTAACGCAGTGGAGAGCCTTTTCATTTACTCTGCTGCCGCCATGCCTAGTTTTATAAGAAAATAATATTATACAACAAAGCCAAAAATCATTCCATTTTACACAAGCCAATTCAATATATTGTCACTGAAATGCAAAAACCTTGTATCTCCAAATAAAGTGGAAGTCGGTGTAAAAAGATTCTAGGACATTGTATTTCAGGCATTTCTATCGGTCCAATCAACACTTTGGGACAATAACAACATTAACTAAATGGAGTCTAAATGTGTAAAAACAGCAAATACTGACATACACAGTTCACTTCAGTTTTGGATGCACTAAAATTTCAGCCGAAACAATCAAAAGATACACTTTGAATTTTTTTCCCAAAAGAAAAAAAAAACACAAAATTATTTTCAGATATTTTTCAGAAACTGCTCAAACACATTCTGAGCAGAAAAACAAATTATTGAATTTGTGCTGGCCTTGAATGACCAACAGTTCTTGGGTGTCGAGTACAGTGAATTTGATGCCTATATACTGTAACAGTATTAGTTAAAAAAAAAAGAAAAAGAAAAAAAGGCTCCAGCTGCTGATGGGATTCTAACCAGCTCCTTAGCCCGCTGCACCACTCGACAGTTTAATATTAAAGCTTGTTTTAATTAAATTCATTCAATTTTATACCCAGCTCAGTTTTGTTGGGTTAATAGATTTTATGAATCTTAAAAGGCAAGCGTATTTTCTTCATTACCTTGTAGTTTTATGTTTGGTATGCTCATTTTAAAGTATTTTAAAATGGCAAATTTACAGGTTTTCGATTTCTAGTCAGGTGTGTCCTGAATTTTGGTGTCTGTCTTACCCAGAATTGTTTTTTTCAGGTATTAATACTTCAGTCACTTCTTACTATAACTCTGATTCAACAAATGTTTTCGGCATCAAAAAATAGCCCTTTGAATTCTGAGCTGAATGTATTGCTCACACTTGTGAAGGTATGCTTATCTCGCCAAAGAGAAATAAAGCTTTGTGGATCTGCAAGTCTGGCAGCAATACTGAGAGGAATCTGATGTGTTACCTAAGAAATAATGTAAGGCTCATCTTCACACCTATGTTCGGAATATACTGTTAAGAACTGTCATGCAGGATTCTCCACCACTAGGCTGTGGGAGCTTCAGCAAGTCCATGTTACATTTGTAATATAAACGGTTATGTTGGGCTTGACGGTGAGTCCCAGTCACACCGGTCATGTCGGGTCATTCGGGACTAGCAGGGTTAAAACACTGTGAAATTCCTAGTGGAAGCGGCAGTCAGAAAAACGCACAGCATAACACCCTGGTAAACACACACGCTATGAGGCAGACGTTGACTAAAGGTTTTCAGGGCTGGTAACAAACGTCCAAATGTTGTTTCACAGCCATGCTGGCAGACAGACCCCAGAGTTTGCCTTCCTTTTTTTAACACACCACCGGTGGGTAACGGATTTGGTCAAATTCCGACTGAACCACACACATCTTCACAGACAAGAGAAAAAGTCAAACAATTCACACACAAACTCAGAGT
Organism: Salminus brasiliensis; assembly: GCF_030463535.1. Lineage (NCBI taxonomy): Eukaryota > Metazoa > Chordata > Actinopteri > Characiformes > Bryconidae > Salminus > Salminus brasiliensis. The sequence goes on from NC_132896.1 coordinate 9,647,055, forward strand.
CTCTGACAAAGTCCGTCCCCCGCCAGCTGTGCAGTCTCTGCCTGGCCATGCCCATATGTGGCGATGGCCTGCGTGTTTGACTTGACCTACTGGTCAACTTCACCCAGACGTGTTAAGAATCACACCAGCGAAGGGCAAATGGGTGTCTGTCTCATGGCAGGGAGCAATTGAGGATGCCAACATGAAGTTGTTGAAATTGCCTTCAGATTTTTAAGGTTCCTTTTAACCAAACGGTGTCTTTTTAGAGTGAGACAAGGTCAATTTAGCGGTCATAAAAAAAGACCCCCCTCCCTCCCCTACACTCAGTCCCATATGCATGCTAACACACTTGAAAGACCTGTCTTCATGAGCTTATAGGAAGAGAAGAGTTGCATGTGAAGATATGCAGCCCTTCAAAAGTTTGGGGATACCTAGGGTAAGTTGTCTTTGTTTAATGAGACTTTTGTAATAAATGTGACGTATTAAGGAGAGGCTGTCAAGGTCTTTCTATTTTTCTCCAGTCTGCCAGGATGTCCTCACATTATGGTCACAAGCTCACACCACTCAAACTTGTGTAAGTCTTAAAATAAATAAATAAATTATATATATATATATATATATATATATATATATATATATATATATATATATATATAATAAAAATAATTAAACTCAACTGCAGTAGCTACAGAAGACTATAAGCCAGCTTCAGGCTGATTTGATGATGTACATCATCAGGCTCCACTCAGGCTCAGATCAGGCTTATGTCCAGCTTGTGTCGGTCATGTAATAGATGTGTTTTGATGTGATTGACTGTGTCTATATACATTTCATGTACTGTCACACATCCCCTCTCTGTCTGTCTCACAGTGTTATATTCTATAACCCTGTTTGGAGTAGTGGGGTTCACATGTCAGCTGTAGCAGCACCAGTCAGGCCTGATCAGGCCTAGTTTCTAACTCGTGGGAAGGGGTGGGCTTCTGGCTTCAATTTCATGCCTGTGCAGACCTCAATGTGTTTCTTCAGTTCCACCACCAGCAGTACACCTGATTTCACGTAATGTACAACTGTTCAACTGTTCATTTCTCTTCATTAACACCCTCACTGTCCAGATGAAAAGCTTCACATGTGGTTTTCTAAGATGGCCTAATATCAGTACTAGTATTAAGAAACGATTAGCTTCAGAAGTGCTGATACTTACAATCTCTCCAGCTGCTTGAGGTCCTGAAAAGCTCCTCTCTCAATCACACTGATCTGATTGTTCTCCAAATGCCTGTGGAAGAAGAAGAACATCATCATCATCTTAAGTTCACACTGACTGCTACATCTACTCCCTGACGCTGGTTATCTAGCCGGGCTGGTTAAAGCAACCTGTGAACTACAGCCTCCCCCTGATGTGAATTCATCTCCTGTCCTGACAGCTAATGATAAGCTATGTTTTCTGCATGAAAAATAGACACAATTTGTCTCTCCGAGTCTCCGGAGCGCATGTTCAGGGTTTAGCGGGGCGGCGTTCGTATCGGACATGCCTGTGAGGTCCTGGTGGGTACACTCGGTTCTCCCCTCTCTGTTCTGAGCGCCATGTCACATTTCAGGGCCCCTAAGGTTTTCCAGATGCATTACAAAGGGGCTACATCTCTGCGGACATTTCTTGTTTAGATATGTGTCTCTCTGAATTAGAGCCAACATGCAGTGACATTCATGGGAAGCCCACCAGACTACCACTGACGGATACTCTAGTGCTAGATAATACAGGCCTAAGAAAAAAGATGACTGGACGAAAATATCCAGGACCTCTAATGTGGAACTCTGCTTTGGCAGCTCTATCAGGGCCATAAATTGCCTTTTAAAGCAAATGTTTGTACATGAGTCTGCATTATGGCCATTAATCCACATTTTGTCATATTTTTTTTGTCAGAAAGAGATGACACACTTGGCTACGCACTACAGAGGCTTTGGATAAGAGGCGGTACGAGAATACCACAGCTTTTCTAGCCCAGATCCAGCACGGCGAAGCCAAAGACGCAAGCTAGTTGGCTAGACAAAGCCTGACCTGAATCATCTGCAACAATGGCATTCTTCACTGATAACAAACATATCCTATAGCCTCTGCATTACATCAATCTAGGCCTGAATAACAATCTGGCTTATTCATACAAATGGGGGGGATCAGTCCCATGCTGGTTTATGTATTGGCATTAAAAGTAATCTTATTCAATCCCCTCCAGATGGGCTTTGGTGTGCGGTGAGGAATAATAGCTGTTCTTTTTTCTTCACTTTTCAGTCATTCCGAGCCCTCCCAATGGTTTTTGAAGTATTCTATAGAAACATATGGGGTGCAGGCAAACACCTATGATTTCACATAGAGCTATGAAACGGGGCAAAAGCCTCTCCTCTGGAGGCTGAAGTAACACACATGGCATTAGAAAAGTCTTCTCTGTTGTTGTTGCTCTAAGCACTAACTAGATGTGAGGCTTATAGGATAGCGCAGGTCAGCACAGCTGGCTTTTCCTTAAGGATTCGGCTGTGAGAGTCAGATAGGGTGTCGGTGAGCAGCGTGACTACATTGAGGTGTGTGTGGAGGCTTGTCTCATGTTATCAGATGGCGGAGATCACAGTACCAGTGCTCCAGAGAGATAAGGTAGGGGTCTAGTGCGGCTTTCTAGGGGCCAGAGGCCCCTTTCATCGTAAGGCATCAGGGGTGTGTGATACGGCAGATATCATGATACATATCCAAATATTTTGTGTCACTGATAAGTTGCATCCATTAAACAGGTTGCTATTACAACATATGAAAACACTGTATGTTTTTCAATATTTGATCATTACATGGAATTAAGCCTTTGGGGCTTGTGAACACGCAGCTGTGACAAATTCAATGTTTCTCGATGTTTCTATTATTAACTTTACAATAATACAACACAAAATTATGGTTCATCTACTGAATCTGTAGAGTCTATCCTTCCGATTGCAATGCATTGCATTGCGAGATCGTACGTGACTCACATCCGGAGTTACAAGATTATGTAGATGGGTGGAGAAACTCGTGTTCTGCCTCTTGCCATGTCTAATGGGTGGATTTGTGTGTCCCTCATCTGCCTCTCATCTGGTGGATTCGTGTAAAGCTAGGACTAAAGGTAAACCCATTTCAAGCACCAAAACAGTCTGTCCACATGAGTTAAGGCATGATTTCACAATCTATATCTATATATATATATATATATATATATATATATATATATATATATATTTTTTTTTTTTTTTTTTTTTTTTTTAGCTTTAGGTTCAGACTATCTTTTACACGGGGCTCTAGGTCACATCAAGTCTCATTAACAAAAAAGCTGAGATTGTTTGGAATATATTTTTATATTAAAACATCTGCAAGTGCTTTTAAAAGTGACTTTAAGATATGCAAAAATTTAAAAAATGCTCTTAGACCCCACAGGGCTGTTTCAGTCTGAACTGAAAGGCTTTCTGAATAAGCCAATCCTCGCAAAGGTCATTTACATATAAATCGTCTTAAAAACACAGTAGCAAAAACAAAAACAAAGAAAGGTTGGAAAACGGCCATAAAAATATACTACAAGTCCAGAAATCCACACCTTTAAGGAAATGGGCCTTTTAGTAATACTGATACTCATGATATAGTGAGAGAAGCTTACTGTGGTGAAATTTATCCAGATAAAGACATATCGCCCACGCCTATAAAGCACACCACCATCACCACCACCACCACCACCCTTCATTCATTTATTTTCCTTTTTTGACTCGTTTATTTTTATCTGTACGCCTTTCTCCCTTTACGGGCTCTTCCTCGGGAGGTAAACAGCACGGAGGACTCGATGATTACAGTCATTAAGCTCCTAACACACTTGCTCTGGCAGCGCGCCGCTCGCTAGCTGAACTCGAGCAGGCCGCACGGCCCGGAGAGGCCGACCGCCATCTGTTTATTTTAGTTCAGCACGGCCGCTCTGTGAAGAATACACTTCCATGTTCGTCAAACTTCAGAGCGAGTTTAAGGGTTGACTGAACGCGGGCCAGTGACTTCCCTGCTCTGTTCTGTCAGTGGGGTCGTGTTAAATATGTCGGATTTACCCAGATTACGTGTCTGCGTGTTTTATTATGACTTGTGTCTTACAGTAATCCTCTCTGCTGCACAACTGAAACACTTTGATGGCTTCGACTCCCGAGGCCGCGCAGAGGTGATAGAGGAAGCTTTCGGGATTGAAAGGAATTTGCAGTAGAAGAGACACGGAGATGATACTCACAGAACCCGCAGATTTTTGAGCCCAGAAAAGTCCACTTTGGTGATCCGAGTGATGTTATTCCTGTCCAGATCCCTGAGAGAGAGAGAGAGAGAGGTTGGTTCTTAACAAATGTTTTAGGGGTATCAGCACGACACAATGATAACATTAGACTAACAGAGAGCAACTCTTCTTCTACCGACTCTTCCTCTACCGACTCTTCCTCTACCGAAGAGCAAATTCCAGATTCCAGATTTTACCAAAAAAACACAATACTACAACTTCCTGAAAAAGATCTGTTCTCTAACCTCAGGGGTGGGGGGGGGGAGCAGGGGGATGAGAGAGAGTAAGAGTGAGAGAGAGAAAGAACAAGAGATAAAAAGGGCGAGAGAGAAGTAGAGAAGTGGGATGTCGAGAGAGATAGAAAGAGATAGGAGAGATCAACCAACCTGTAATTAAGAGAGAATAAGATGGATAGACAGACAAACAGTTAGCTAGACAAGACGGATAAGCAGACAGACAGACAGACAGGCAGACAAATAAAAAAGCAAGACAGACAAAGACAGACAGATAGATAGACAGATAAACAAGACAGACATACATATAGGCAAATAGACAGACTGACAGCTAGCTAGACAAGACAGGCACACAGAAAGGCAGACAGAGGCAGACGGACAGACAGACAGAAAGATGGACAGACAAGACAGAAAAACAGATAGGCAGACAGGCAGATAGACAGGCAGTCAGATAGACACACACACACAGGCAGACAGACAGACAGACGGGCAGGCAGATTGATAGAGCCACAGGCAGATCAATCAACCTGTTAACTAATTGACAGAAAATGAAAGAGAGCGAGAGAGGGAGGGTGAGAGATGTGAAATGAGAGGTCAATCAACCTGCTAATTATAATTATCATTGTAATTTCGGTACTCTCCGTTGCTCATTGACTGTCACTAATAGGAATAATGGAGACTTTACTCTGAAGAGTGTCATTCCAAAGCCCTGTGCATAGTTTATCCATTTGAACCGTTTTAAACCATTTTTTAGATTTTTTATTTTTTAACAACTAAACAAACCCCTATACAGCACAGAACGGCTCTGAGCTCTGCAACTAAACCCTTCATGTACGGATTACCAAACTCGGCTCAGTGTTCGTGTCTGTATGAGTGTTCAAATAAGACGTGTAGTGTAAAATCAGTGTGTTTTTAAAAGAACTACTGGATTGTTGGAAGTATCTGCTGCCACTGAGGACTTCCACTTCGGATCAGAAGAAGTGCTATTGCACCATTTTTTATTACTAACACTTTTACAACTTCTTCAATCTGTGTTGTGAGGCTGCTACAGCAGAGAGGGTAACACTGTTCCCATCCATACTGGGGTGGAAGAGCACTGCCTGTCCTGCCGGTCTTACAGAGTTCTACCAGAGCTGGTTCCAACCTTGCAATGTGATTGGCTGGGAGGCATTCTAGAAGTCCCGATATCGGCACTCTGACCAAAAGTATTAGCTCGCTGTATATGCCTGTAACCTCTCACCCAGGCTCTTCAACAGTTATATTTAATTCCCCATACGGACCTCCTAGGGGGTGGGAAGGTTGTGGGAGGGATCTTTGAAGGGAATAAGAATAAAAGGAGAAACAATGTTGTTTGTATATTGTAAGACTTGCATTTGTCCTTCAAAAAAAACACAAACACTGAGGTTCTCTCCCCAGCCCCTGAACAAGCTAAAGAGCGTCGTTTTTGATGGTTTATGTTTCTGAAGCGTTTCGTCGTGCTGAAGTTCCACTCCAACAAAAACACTGCAGTGAAGCCTGTCACCTTTTATCAGTTTAAATACGGTTAAACTAGCCAGAAGCGGACGAGGAGGGACTAATCCATATGACAGAGAAGAGGGAGTTCCCCTGTTCGCTCATAAATCAGAGCTACACGACATGTCCAAATGTTTGTGGACATCCGTTCTAATAAAAGAATGAATGCAAACAGCTACTGACACAGATGTGCAAATGCACACACACACACACAAACTCACACAAAACAAACTTTCAAAAGAATAGGGCTGTATGCAATCAAATCCTCTGAGAAATATATCTGGACAGTAGAGACGTTTACTCCAACAAAAGCAGGATAAACTCTTCTTTAATATCCTTGCTTTTGGAAGGAACAAGGAATAAGCAGGTGACTCAATACTTTTGTCCATTTAGTTTTTGCTGGATTGTAGGTGGAGGTGTTATGGCAGAAGGAAAGAATCAATTAGCAGGTGTCCCAAAACTTTTGCCCAAATAGTGTATGGTACGAAGAGGCGATATCTTCAGCAGAAGTGTGGCATAGTCTCAACAATACACTGAAGGTTGGGCCAGACTGTGAGATATTGGCACTGGAGTGCTGATCATCTCCTGATCACTGTCATCTCTGATCTTTACTGGCTCTTGTTTTTGAAAAGATCTACGGTGCGACGTCGATTCACTTGGTTGCTCTACTTTGTTTTTCATTACTGGACATAAAGCAGTGATCGGATTGCTCCAAATTGCAGTGTAATGTCTTTGTTCAGGGTCTACCAAAGGCCTAGTAGCGTGCATCACTGCCACAACGCAGCACATGAGGCTAAACACAAAGCATGCCTCCAGCAAAAGAGAGACGGATTACGTGGAGACAGTTCTGTTTGGGAAAGCCATTCCCGGCGCATCTAAGCGGCCACATTATACCAAACTGAGCAATGTGGCACAGGAGTCCATCAGTTATCTTGTTTCCAGGCTGTTACCCTGTACGCACGGGCTCTACAAATGTATACACTCAAGATAATGTGTGTACATGCCAAACGTCACTGACTAACTTCCTCTACAGACACTGTTTACTGGAGTTACTGTACGCCACACTGGAAGAATTAAACCTCCAGAACACGCAAGTACACATACGTCTACGTACAGGCCTACCTCCGCAGAGTGTGTTTCTCATAGCATACATAAACATTTATAAATCTGATTTAAGGACATATTGAATTTCAAAAAGGCGTCCCCCACCCTCCCACCCCCGGCACCGCATAACGCACATCAGGGGCACTAATACGAGCCATATTGTAGACATATTATAGAGGAGAAGCAGTGAGGAGACACAGCTTTCACTCAGCAGCCCTCCATCTCCTTCTCTTTCTTTCTAACCACACATCCTGTTGCTCCTCCATGAGCTTTCTGAGCCCTTTTACACCTAGAACTTATTCTGGAATTCTGCTGATCGTCAATTAATCTGCAGGACTCAAACTCACCCAGACCACCATCAGAACAACGTACTGCACTGTAGGCTTTAATAGGCAACACAGACGTTACTCTGGATATTATAAAAGATCATTCCGCAGATGACCGTTCTTCACAAATCACAACGCAAACTGCTTTCTGGCACAAGCCCATGCATCAGTTTTAAAAATGGGATAAATATTTATTACACTCTTAAAAAGAGGGTTCTCCAAGGGTTCTTTAGTGAATGCAACAGCTGTACAGAACCAATGAATCTTTGAAAACTCTGCTTATTTAAAGGGTTCCTCAGTAGGATGCAAAACCTCTTTTAGTTCTTTAAAAAAGGGTTCCACTACTGTATATTGCCAGTCAATGGTTCGTACACTATATGGACAAAAGTATTGGGACGCCTGCTCATTCACTGCTCCTTCCATAATCAAGGATATTAAAACTGAGTTTGTATTTTTGCTTTTGTTGCAGTATCTACTGTCTCTACTGTCGAGGCAAGGCTTTCGACTAGATTTTAGAGCATTTCTGTGAGGATTTTACTGCATTTAGCAACAAGAGCTTTAGTGAGGTCATGATGTTGGATGTATTGGCTGGAGAACCATCATTCCTCTGCTCCACATCAATGCTGGGAGGGGAGTGGGCTTTGCACCCCTCTAGCCCACGCCTTGCCAATAGGTTGATGTTTGTCTGCTCCAGACGGTCCTATTCTGTTGGCAGTACTTCTCTACAGGGACTAGACAAGCTGTGCATGTGCATTTGACACATCTGTGTCAGCAACGGGTGCAACTTCACTGGAAGGGGTGTCCACAAACATTTGGACATATGATGTACATAGAGGGAAACCTCTCATACTGTACATGGCTCTTAAGATAATTACTGGGGACAAAGCAGCAATATCCCCTGGGCAGGGAGCCAGGGTCTACACTAAATGGACAAAAATATTGGGACACTGCTCGTTCATTGTTGGGGTTTTTTGCCTCTGTCAGGTTTTTTGGCCAGCGCAATCAAAGGCTCCCTATTCTTCAGTCCAGTTTCTGGAACCAGTGCTGCTTGATGACCTTAGAGACCCGGCAGGAACATATCCAACAATCATTCTTCATAATGAACAAGACTAGCGATCCGGGGATTCAGAGCCCACTGTAGAACAGTCCCACTCTCTCATTCAAACTTCTAAGTTCTAACTGGGATTGCACCTGTTAACCTTCCACAGATGGTTCAGCCAAAACTTGTAATCATCAGTCTAGTCTTTATTTTGTAATCTGTGTTTTGTTGCCATGGCGATCAGTGAAGAAACTGATGTGTTGTGAACTGTTATTTGCACCAGGATAAAAACACAACAAACGAACCACAGAAGCGGCCCTTAATGATACAGACCTACATCATTAATCTCTCAACAGCTGTCTGTCCCTATCTCCAACTTTCTGTTTCCCCTCCTCTCACCAGTTAGCAGTGATCACACTAAATCCATCTTTGCTGCCTCCTTTTCCGACGCTGCCCTCCCCACCTCTCTTTTAATCCAGCCATCTTTCTTCCTGCCACCGTGCTACAGTACGCGCTAACAGCCCAGGGAGTTAAGTGAGAAATGCTGCTCCTGAAACTCAATTAAGCCTGCGGTCACACTGACAAGGTGGAGGTCACAGATACAGTAACCACCTACCCCTATACCCCCACCCCCCTCCGGCCATTGTCTGTGTTAATTTCTTGAAGGTATAAAGTGACAATCCAAACGGCAGGTGCTCCGCTTTAACAATGCACCCCCCCTGGGCCCCTACACCCACACACAGGGGCATTAAACCGGCCCGCCCATTCCAAGCCGTCACAAGTCGGCACACAGCGCCGGCTAAAGCCTGCTTTAAATCTCTCAGGGCCGCTTCAGAGCTGAGCTACACAAAAGGAGGCAGCCCTGCAATGCGCTGGAGGATATTTTGACTGCATCGCAGAGTGCGCTGTTGCAACAGTAACGCGGCAGGTGATTAGTTCACGAGGGCCGCTAAACCCTTCAAGTCATGGGAGAAGAATGCTTCTGAAAACACACAAAGCGGCCTCGTCTCTCTACGTACGACGCTTCGCTTCACAATGCGTTTCCTGTCCTAATCTCCTGTTATTTTCCTTAAAGCCAATTCGTCTGGTCCGCAAAAGCAGATAGGTATGCTCCATTTCCTCTGCAAAGCTTCGGAACGCCGTTTGGAATCTTAATTGAGTTCCTCCTCTTGAGCTTGGACTTCTCTGATGAGCGGATTTCATCTCTGGAATATTCACACGCTGGCCAGATGCAAGCTAACCACACTGTAAAACACGAGCGCTTGAGTTTGCTCAAATCACTGTAGGAAACTGTAAGATTGCTTTTGGTCTTTTCTGTTCTACTGACCTATTTTACTTCTTTAACTTTTTTAAAAGGCAAAAATACCACTTACTGTTCCTCTAAAAAGCTGCCGGATTGATTTCAGCAGTAATATTCCTCAAAAGAGTGAAATAAACTCAACTTTTAACAAATATCACACATTCAGAACTGTATACTGAAGGGGGTTCTTTATAGCACTTGGAACAACAGTAAAAGCTTTTTCGATGCTAAATAAAACCATTTGCTTTTTTTTTTAAATAGACACTGTGTTTCCGAACCCCATCCTTCCTACAGAAATGAAGAAATGAACACTGTCCGCCATGTTGCCAAATGCACAACTGAAGGCGGATCCAGACTTGTCTACTGATTTGGTAGACCCACCCCCTTCTCCCAGATCAAGCCTCTGTGTCTCAGACCACCTTCATTGTGTTTACAGCGCAGAAGCAAAGCGGATTTCCCCCATGGATTCCCAGTTTGTGTGTTAAACGGAATGTTTCAACAGTAAAAGTGTAGCTTATGTCAGTTCCGCTACAACTCAGCTACTCCATGTAACGAACAGCCCTGAAAACAACCGGCCTCTTCCAGCCAAGGCTGTCAAACACTCAATTTCTAAGTGTAACCCCGCCTGCTTATGATATAGCAGAGTAAGGGACAGAGTAAGTGGGCAGAAATAAACATATGCCAATATCAGCACAGGGGAAACGAACAGATGGGATTTGGAGACACTGGAGATAGAAAGACAGTCTAGAGGAGAATAATGAGATGGAAAATAGGCTGTTTTCTTACAGAAACATATAAAGGTGGGCGGGGCTACACATTATTCTTCAACCAACCAGCAGAGGCGATAGACCTGTGGCTGCTTCACTTTTGAGAGAGCGCTGCGCTATTCGTGTTTTCTACAGTCACTGGAATGGACCAATAGAAATGCTTCAAAATGTCTTGGAATAAAATCTTTTAATAGTGACTTTCAGAAAAAATCTTAATAAAAGGATAAAAGGTTTTTATCCTCCTGTAAAGTGTAACCAGGTTCAAATGGTCCTTTAAGTTGTCATGGTTCTATATATGACCTTTGTCTTTACTAAGTAACCTCTAAGGAACCCTGTATCATGGGTGCACTTCGCAATAAAATGTCCATTCCCCACATTGTTTTGTGGAACTTGAAATAAATTTAAATAAATGAATAAGTAAATAAATAAATGAACACAGTAAAACGCAGACACTTTATGTAGTTCAACAGTTTCAAGTAGAACATGATACTAGACTTTTTTTTAGCAACGATTACAACAAGCCCCTCAATCTTTCACAGTTGCTTATTGCTGAATTGCTCATTAATTGCAGGAACTGATAAAAAAAAGCTGCCCCGTTCAGCTATAACAAAAGATGTGTAGATCATACAGTAGCACTTAAAATATTGGAAAGCCCAAGCTTTCCTCCACTACATATTAGTATTCAGAGCGTGTGCAGCTGAGGTGAGTCAGCCTGAAATGAGCAGGTACTGAAATTATCAATAAAAGCAAATTAAATTGCTCATCTCCATTGATTAATTACAAGTGCTAGAATAACTGGTAGGAAAACATGTCTGCCTTCCCATTTAGATTAACAAGGGGTTTGCTGCTGTAATTGTCAGTGGCTGGAACTGTAATTTCTGCTGTCTATTACCGCCTTCCTGAATGACTGCATCAATTAATTCCCGTCTCCCTCACTGGGCTAATTCCGTCAGGCGCAGCGGCACCAGTGATCCAACGTGGACAGGGGAGATTTATGTGCTGCTGTGTTTTTATACGACTATTATCAGAGTTTTGGTATGTTCCCCAGTGGAACATGACCCACTGTGCCGTCCCTACCGCAGATTTCCCAGAACACACTGCATTACAGTCCCCGTTAGCTCACTGGAAGGCATTCAGCATTCGTTTGCCCTAGTGCAAGATCAAATGGAGTGTTCTGTTGCCCTACCATGTACGCGTCAGAAGAATAAAAGATGGCCTGCTTGTCTTTCATCTCCTTGGAGCCAAGAGCTGACTGCCATGTGGTCACCACACGTCCCCGCTGGACAGCCCTAAAAGGAGCAGTTTCCTAGTTTGCTATGGCTACCACGTCTGCCCTACACAGCATCACTGATGTGTCTGCACTGGCAGTATCAATATTTGGCCTGGGTTTTAATTTGACTTGCACTACAACGTTTGGCGTCGCCTTGAAAGAGCTGTCCTTTTACAGAGGCAAAGGTGAAGCAAAGGTTTCCTTAGCATAAAACATTATTTGAGGATGCTTTGGGTACATAAAAAGTGTGGGATATGAGATTTTGCTCAAAGGTAGGGCTTTTCTCAGTTTTGCTGCTGTAATGAAAAAGGGTAAGGTCAAATCCGGGTGCCCTGGGCTACTAATGATCTCCGGTAATTAGAAACTACATGTCTGCAATTTTTTAATTCATTTTAGTCAACAGAATTATGCTGGTTTAAAGCCATATTCTGTTGTTTTTCTAATCCTGTTCTATTGTTAAAATCTGGTTGGCAAAGAGTTTTCTCACTTTTCTCACCACTAAATCTTGTTTTTCAAGCAAACTCTCCCATTGGTTAGAACTTCACAAGCAGAACTGAAGAGCTACGCTCATCAGATTGACCATCAACGCAATTAAGAAATGCAATTAAGATGAATCAGCCAATCACATTTTGATTCCCATTGGCCGCTAATTCCATAAGAAAAAAAACATCACTCCTCACTACAAGCTGTAGTGTAACCTGGGTTCAGTCAGCTGTTAGAAATACAAGATCTCATATAATTTGAATACATACAGTAAGCCTAATTGTGTACCCAACGACATTCGTAATCATGATGCACACTACAGCTCCTGTCCACTGGTGCTGCTGGTTTTGCCAATTACACGCAACCTGTCTGCCATGTACACAAAAAAGAATTGAGAAACCAGAGAGTGGAACTGCTAACTTTTTACATACAAGGTAAAAAAAAACACTGTATGCTTCAGATAGAGGCCTTAAGTGCCAGTGATAATCTAGAAGATCCCAAAAAAAGGTTTCAGTGCATTTCCATTAGGTTAGTGCTGACATACTATTAGAATCCCATAACAGAAACTGGCATCATCATAGAGGTGAGTTTTTTTTATATTACGGCCCAAATTAAAGGTTATTGAAAACAATGACACATCATAACAGGTCAAAAAAACACATAACTACAGAGAATTCAAATTATGATAATTAAGATAGAGTTGCCTAATAAAGTCAAATACAGTTGAACGTAACTTTGAGCCCCAACCAAATCAGAAAGTTGAGCAACACCCGACTCTTGGCTCCACTTGGTTATTGATGACTTCTAGCAGCATTTCTGAGAAGCGTCAGGATGCAGAACTCCCAATAAATCATCGCTGTGACCCATCAGAGCATAACTGAGTCTAAATACAAAGGCGGCTTCGTCATCAGAGTGTTTGGCAGATGGAAGGGGAGACAGGGAAGGCAGTGCTGCTCTCCCCTATTTCTGGGCAGTGCTGGTGGGGTCTGTCTCGGGGAGGCTTTTGTTTAGTAAATATTTTCATTACCGCGCCGTCTGGATGCATTCCCGGGCCGGAGGACGCTCCCTTCACGCTAAGCAGAGCGGGCAAAAATGAATTATTTCATATTTCCTTTGTGTCTGTTTGCTCTCAAGATCGTTTATTTTCAAAGCGCTGGCAACTGATAGCTCAGGCGGCTCAGTGTTTGCTCTCGCACAGTGTATGACTTCTTAAATTACAGCAAGAGCGAGCGGCTGAGAGGTGACACGGGCATTTCCGACGCTCCTCTGCTAAAGTCAACATGACAGCCAGGCCACAGAGGACCCATCCATAACACAGCGCCCGTGGAGCACTGATGCAGCCAAGTGCAAAAACCAAGAGACACCAACAGGAACCAATAAAGGCAGCCGGAGCGGCATACCTCTGCGGACGTCATCGCAGGGGAGAACAGCAGAAGCAAAATAAATCCTGAGTGTCCTGACCATATTTAAGAATCGCCGCTCCGCCAGACCTCCACAGCTTCTGTTTATTCAGCGGGAGGCTTGTTTCAAAGCAGGCCAGCTCCTGGTTCAGCGGGTGGCTCATGTAAATCTCATCAAAGCTCAAAAAGGCCAACTCCTGGATCCAAAGGGACAGTTATTTTCCGGATGCTAACGCCACAGGCGAGGCAGTCCCAATCCATTAATAAGGAATTCTGGCATGATCCGTATGTTTGCCGAGTTGCTAACTGCAACCTGGTGTTTGGGCCCCGGATTCTGCTTACATCATGATGACAAAGGCATGAAACATCCGAAGATTTATTCATATTTGTGAGATTGGAATAAACACTGGATCACAACCAGCTACATTCAGCCCAGACTGACAGTATGAAGAATGCTTTGAAGTTGGGTTGTCACGATAACAGAATTGGCAATATGATGACATTTTATCCATATCACGATACATTGTGTTATTGTGATGAACAATATGATTTAGTGAGAATACTGTAAATACCCTCAGTACTTACAGACCTCTGCACCACTGCACAACAAGAGCGTAATAATTCCCTTTTGTTTGATATAATGCTGTAAATTAAGATAAATTTTAATATTTTTTTTCTGAGACTAACATTGAATCTCATCTCATAAAATGATTGTCCTTTCACATCTTTGCCAGGTCACTCATCCCTACTTCCTCAGACCTCTCTTTTTTTATCCACATAATACCAGTCAAATGAGTGGAATGGGACTTCATCATGCAAGGTGAGGTTTTGATGCTTTTACAGGTACCAGGTATCAGTTTATCAGTTACCACCAAGTTACCATGATTTTTATTTGTAATTACTTTTAAGTGATACTATACTATATATAATATATATAAAACAAACCTCTTTTTAAATTTTCTCTAATATCAAGGAAATGCTCTCTTAAGGAAAACCTTCTTAGCTTGAATGAAAATCAAAGTAAAAATATTATTCAAGTGACTTTTGGTCAATTATCTATCGGCCTGTTTAACTTTACATTTTGACGCAATATAAACACCAACCGCCACATTCAAATGATGCCAAAAAGTAAAAAAAAAACACCAAAAATGGAGATAGGACGTCTATGCGTGACGATATTTGATGATATGCACATTACAGTGTACTCAGTACTGGAGTATGACTGCACTGGGGAAAAAACCCTTAACATTGTGGAACACTAGTCCAAAGACACGAACAAGGATCCTCAGTGTGCTGCTTTGGTGACAAAAGCTTGGTAACTCAAAAAACAGCACTGAAGCCATATCAAACCCAGCCTTGCTTTAAAGCATGACACACACTTGGAAGCTGTATAGTCGTTGGTAGCCCTGCTTTTTCTTCTTTTTTTGGAGGAACCCTATTTAAGACGTTCGTGACTTGGACTTGTCACTCCCGTTGCCCTGAGCTGAAGGCATACGGCTCTCTCTCTTTCTGCCACAGCTGTGGACTTTGAAGTGCTGGCTAAAAACGCAGCACCTTGAATGTTTTCCATTCATGTAAAAGTTTTATTTTTCGCACTTTTACAGAAGTTCGGGTGGCTGATATTTCCCTGAAGCCTGTGCCCAGCAGCCAGCCACCTGGCTGCCAGCTCCACAGACGTTCATCCAGATTTCACATGTGCTGCTCTTCTGCTGAGCCGTGGTCAGCGGGGCACCGGAGACCGCAAACCTACCGCCAGACCCGCTGACTGTTAGCTCAAACCCCAATACAACAAACACACACGCTGACTGGCATTCTGCTGTGCTTACTCATAACCAGACCAGACACCTGAGACAGTGTGCAAACACGTGTCCATTTAAGGCTGTATGAGCACCCGTGTGGCTGTCCAGGGCTGCTGTGGAACATGGACAATGCTAAAGCCCTACTTGAACAGCATTAGATCTACCTAATGTCTTGAATGTATGCAATGTATATCTAATACTTGTTATTATGAGGTTATTATATAAAATCTATTGCACCTGTCTAAGCTCTAGGTCCCCCTCGTGCCACCAAAAGCTTTCACCCGCCAAGGCACGGCTCCACAAGACATAGCCAGCATTAATGTTTTTAGGAATCAACAGCAAATCTGTTGATTTTTAAGGGTCTAGGCTTGTCGCCCCACATGCATCAGTGAGCATTGAGCACCCATGACTCAACTTCAAGATCTGACTGCTAATATATCCTTCCCTTACGTGTATACATTCACCTGCCCCACATATCGCCATGGAATGACAGGGATGTCTTCATTGAAATCTGGGAGCCAGAACACAGACACAGCTGGTGATAGTTGGGCCAGTTTTGGAGCAAATTAGGAACGCTGTACTACCATTTCACATGATACGCTGCATGTGGGACACACATGGTCCAGAGTTCAATTGTCTTGACAAAACTGGGCCAGTTTTGGCCCACAATGCACTTGCTATTGTTATAAATGACTCATAAGGGCCTTGTCTGGGCCTTATTTGGTCTGCTATCTGAGCAAGCTGCCCAGTTTCATTGTTATTATTGTGCCACCAAAATCTGAAAAAATGATTGATTTATTGAAGTATCGCGATATTATGTTTGGAAATACTGTATCGATTCTCAAAAACACAGAATAGACTTTAATTAATAGTTTACATGCAAATATTGGTGTCAGACAGTGGTTCATTTTGTGTAGGGTTCAAACCCCAGCCGCTAGATAGCAGTGTCGTACTCACTGTTCGCCACTGTTCTGACTGCATAAAAATTTGCCTAAAAATACACAGGCCATCTTTCAGCTATATGACATTTCAGTCCTGACTGACTATATGTGGTAATCCGACAAAATGACAGATACTTTCTACCAAATGAATCAGCCAATCAAATCCTATACAAATGACACTACAGGCCCTCCTCTGGTAAAACCCTATCCACCTTGAGTAGTGCTTAAAAAAGGATGCTGATCTCACCCTTTCCAGTGCTGCTTAAGTACAGCGAGGCATAAAGATAGAGAGTGTATTTGCACTGAAGAAGCCGTCATTCTCTCCTCGCTTCTCTCGCTCTCTCGCTCTCTCTCTCTATCACCCTTTCTCGTTTCAGGAGACAGAGTGTGCTACACCAGCCACAATGTGCCACATTGTTCCTGAAGTGTGAAGTGCAAGAGTGGCCAGCCACTGTGAAAACTCTGCTGGAAAGAAGGCGCTGTTAAACGCTTCAGAGTGCTGGAGCCGGAGCTGGGAGTTGGAGTGTGTGTGAGAGTGCATGCATGTGTGAGAGGAGGAGAGAGAAAATGAGAGTGAGAAAGAGACTATGTGTACGTATGAGGGAGGGAGAGAGAGAGAGAGAGAGAGAGAGAGAGAACACCAACACAAATGAGTGAAAACTCATATGAGCTGTCAGGAAGAGAGTGGCGTTTCCAGCAAGCAGCCATTTATTAGCAGGGATCTGTCACTCAAAATGTTGTATGAGCTTCATTTTATTACACCACACATTTCCATTCGGTCACACAGAGTAAAGTCAGCATACACTGATCAGCCAAAACATTAAAACCACACGTGTGATATGAATAACATTGATCAGCTCATTACAATGGCACCTGTCAACGTGGGATATATTAAGCAGCAAGTGAACAGTCAGTTCTTGTGATGTGGTGATGCGTTGGGAGCAGGAAAAATGGCAGAGTGTAAGAATCTGAGCCACTTTGTCAAGAGCCACACTGTGAAGCCAGTGCTGTGCAGAACCTAACGGTTAGAATGTGCTCCAAGGAGGAACAACAGCCAGTAAAGTAGTGCAGGGTCATGGGCACCCAGAGAGAAGGCCCCCACCAGCACTAATAGCCCATCTGGTTCAGAAGCACAGGAAAATACTGGGGCACAAACCGCTGAGCAGTTTCATGCAGGCTTGTGGAGCCCAGCACTGATTTGGACCTACACAATATCAGGCAAGGTGGTTTTAATGTTTTGGCTGATTGTGTATAGAGGCATAAAATGCACCTGCAGTTTAAAAAATCTTTTTTTGTGACTCGCAAGTTAAACAGCCTCCTCGGGTCATTGTCGCACTGGGGCCTTGCGAGCATTTGGAGGGACGAAAGCGAGCGGTGGGCTCATTACACTTAAATCAACACTCCGGGGTGTTATGAGAACAGTGGCAGTGTGTTAAGCGCACCCCAGAGACACAGGGCCAGCAGCACCTGAACTTCACATGGTCCTGAAAACAGGCTTTACTGAAGGAATTATGGCTTAGTTCTGAAAGTTCAGGTGACAAAGCCCGTTGTTAATCCTGCAACCCACTCGGTATCATTAACCCTCCTTCACAGCCAGTGATGAAATACTCGTCTAAGATAGGGAGCAGCAATTGCTGCTGCTTTGAACTACAACTCTACGCTACGCTGTAAAAGTGGTTCGTCCATTCAACCTTAAAAATGTGGTGACAAGCCGCTGAACTGGGTTTATTCGACTCAAATAAACACTCCATTGCTTGATTTATTTATTTATTTGAGTTGAAACTTACTTATTTGAGTTGAAACGTATTTATTTGAGTTGAATAAACTCGGCTTGTTAGCACATGAAGTTATTTTTTGGGTGTTTGACCAGAACTGCAGTGGTACACTGATAAACCTCATGAACCAATGGGGCCTTTTTTTGGCTGAAAATATGAAAAGCTGCATTTAGTAAAGTTCTAACTTGACTGTATAGAAATGTGTGGTGTAATAAAATAAAGTTCTGACAGAGTTGTTCTTTTTGTGTGTGTATGAACAACTCAAGATATTCCCCTCCCCAAGAAAAGCTTTCAGTTAAAAAAAAAAAAGGTCACAAAGGTCAAGTAACCCTCCAGCCAACGCCTGTGCATTTTTGCCATCAAATACCACGACCCAAGCAAACGGCTGCATGCTGTCGTTAGATCTAAGCCATATGGTAAGCCAACGGCCCTCAAATCGGTTACTTATGGCATGTTACGGGTTGCCTTACACATCCGTGCGTAGGTGGCACTGTGGCGGAGAACATTTTTAACCCAGAAACCAAACTAAACATTTCTCAAATATACACCGAACCCTGCGGCTTGTAAGGAGAGAACGAGAATGAAACTCTGAGCACTGCCAGCGTGTGCGCGCTCCGAAACGTGCTTACAGCTCCTCTACTTAAGGTGCCAACGTACACACTCACACACAAACACACACACCCTACACCTCCATTAATCATACTAATGATTGCATGAGCTGATCCGTTACACCAATTAAAGGGGAATTCATCTGTTGTTGTTTTTTTAAGATTTCTGGTGTTAAGTGGTGAAGATACACAAGATAAGCGAACAAGGTTCAGACTGGTTTGCTGTGAAATGCTCCAGAGTCAGAACAGTTCACTGAGGTGGTGGTGATTGTAACCAGACATCCAGAGCGTTTAAAGTCTCTCGAAAGCAACATCGCAGAACGATTTTATAATGAAACAGTTGTGAATACGCTGCTTTATGGCTGTGATATTGCCCTTTTTTATTTTTTGATATCAACTTTTGGTCTAAAATATAGTACCCAAAGAAAACTGTGATTTACCTCCAGTTCACTATTATCAACATTACATCCCCTATTTGGACAAAAGTATTGGGACACCTGTGCGTTCACTGTTCCTTCCGAAATCAAGGCTATTGGAAAATTTTTGTTGGAGCAACTGTCTCTACAGTTCAGGGAAGACGGCTTTCTACTATGTTTGGGAGCTGTGAGCGCTCCAAAGAAAGTCAGGATGTTGGATAATCACCACCTCACTTCACCTCATCCCCAACTCCCCAACTGCTCTACAGCTCAAATCCGGGTCGGCTTTATGCCCCTGTAGCCCATGCCTGGCATTAGGCACGATGCCAATAGGTTCATGTTTATCTTTGGCAGTACTTCTCTACAGGGTCTAGACAAGCTGTGTGCTCGTGCTGAGCAATGAGCACAGAGATGCATCTGTAGGTGCATCTATCTCCTCTGTCTAATATATGTACATTAGATAGTCAGCAGACATGTGTAGGGTCACTTGTGGGCTACTGCAACGAAATCCTCCACAACAAACCAATGAACAACAAACCTGTTTGAATGTCTCTGTTTATCTAAACGACTGAGTTATGCAGGAATTTTGAGAGATCCAGTGGAATTCCCCTGTATCTCAATGGCTCAAACCTGTGCAGCAACTGAAGCCCTGAATCGAAGCCCAGGAGCCGAACTCCAAATGAATGCGAGGCTCTGAGCTTGTCTTTAACATTCAGCAGATGATAAGCAGCCTGTGAAGGCTTTGGGACATGCATAATTCACCACTGACAGGTTCTTAATGTCAGGGAAAGTACGGGAACAGAATCCCTGCCTGGCTCGCGACTCTGGAACGTCTGCAATGATGTGTCTCTTTTACTGCGCGAGAGTAAATCACGCGCGTTTGCTTGATACCTATAGAGCTGCTGCCACTCACAATCCCAAAGTTTCACACAGCAGAGCCCCGACTGACCCCCGCACTGAGAGCACACAGTCAAACCCCACTGCAGTTCCCATCGATTACCTTAACAAGCCTGAATCAACCTGACCACTTTCCTGTCCAGCAGGCTTCAGTATCGCGCGCAGGTACAGCTAGCTTGCTGGTGTCATGCACGCAGAGCGAGTGTTTTCGGTGCACGCGCCCACTAAAGACCGCCGTAAGTAGCAGAAATACCCCCCGTACTCACAGCCGCTCTGCGTTCCTCGGGATTCCTCTCGGCACTGACCGGAAGCCTTGCTGCTGGCACTCCACGTGTGACCCCGAGCAGCTGCACTTGGCCGGGCAGCCGCTCACGGCGGCGACGGCCAGCAGCAGCGCGAGGAGCAGCGCGAGCACTCCGCCATCAGCCGGCCAGCGCTTCTGCTGCGCGCGCGCTCGCATCCTCTCCGCGCACACGTCAACGGGCTCGCGAGAAGAGTCGACGACAAATAAACAAACAAACAAACAAACAAAAAGATTTGTTCAACGTAAAAAAAAAAGAAGTTTTAAAAAAGAGGATTAAAATCCTTTCAGAGAGAAATCCTCCTCTCGTGCAAAACCAGAAAAGTGCCCAGAAGAGTGTCCAGTAAAACCAGTACGAGATAGCCTCTCAGAGCAGGGCGCGTGCAACTTCAGAAACTCCTGAGGAAAGCCAAAGTCACCGAAACTTCCATTCAATAGTCGCGGCCGCACCGGATGAACGAGAAAAGCGCGTGCGTAAAAGTCCATGTGCACATCACTAACTGCAATGAAAAGGGAAGACGGCTCGCGGGATATTCCTAATTGCTGTACAAAAAGTTTCCTCCCCAAAAAAAAACAAACAACGGCAACAACCCCGTCCTAAAAGATAGATCTCCTCCTCGCTCTTCACTGAATCCCCCTGGTCAGCGGTCAGTGGTCAGATCACGCTGCAGTTCCTCGTTTGTAGAAGTTCAGCAGAGAGGAGCACGCGTCCAAAAGTTGTGCGCAGCGCTTTGCAGAGCTTTCAGGGCGAGAAGTTCTCCAGCGAGTTCCCAGCCCCCCCAAAAACCCGGAGCCACACTCTTACTGGCTCACTGCGCTGCTGATGTCATTCAGCCACATTCGGGCTCTCCAAGGCGCTGAGAAGTTTTGAGATGGTCGCAGTTGGTGGTGCTCAACTCTTTGTAAAACTTTTTTTTTTTTTTTTTTTTTTTTTTTTTTACAAACCATGAACTCAAACACACTGAACAAACGATTCATTGAATGAACTTGTTGCGAAACTTAATTTGCATATAAATAAAATACATAATAAACACACTCTTGTCTTTCAGTTGATGAAAGTGTGTTGATGTAATAATAAGGCCAATAATAAGGTCTATTATCTAGTCACTAGTATTGCAACACAGGGGGAATTATTAGATATTATATTTTTTACTTTTATTTTTCTTTCAGGTCAGTTTACAGTGTTTCGTGTGGTTTTATGTTCCAAACATTTTTAGTTCAGTTAACCTTTAGAAATAAACATGCAGTTTCTGTTACTGTGACCTATAATGGTATATAGGAGAGATTCTGATTGGCTGCCCTGTATTTTCCCTCATAGCCCTCACAGCTTTAACACTATTGACTACTGCAAAATAAATAGGCGGGGCTAAAGTGTGTAGGCTGGATAGGCGGAGATATGTAAATGAGTTTGTTCTAGTGTCAGGCTTTTCAAATCATGACTCACTGTTAGAATCAACTAAACAAGTTCAGATTACTGAAAAGTTCAAATCACTTCTGAAAAGACTCGAATCATGGTTCGAATCACTTGCCTTTCAAAAAGGTTTGTACCAGTTTTGAAAGGTCAAATCACGTTTAAGAGGTGGATTCAAATCACATTTTAAAAGATTCAAATCACAGTAAGAATCACTTCTAAAAAAAAATGGTATCACTTTTTATTAGAATCAGAATTTTTAAAGAAGGCCTAAATTACTATTTATTAAAAAGTTTAAATAACCTCTGAAAAGATCAGAATCAAATCAGTTCAAATCACTCCTGTAAAAATGTGAATCACTTCTGAAAAGATTTGAATCACCTTTGTCAAGCATAACATCAGAGTGATTTCAAATCTGTCTGTTTTTGCCATTTAGATTCCATATACTGTATGGTCTGTACAGTCCGACTTTACTTCTTTACTTCAGTTCAGTTAAGAAACTTATAAAGGAATACTTCACCAAGAGCAACGTCCACCCTACTTATAATGTGGATCATTATCCAAGATATATTTGCTTCTGTAGTGTAAGAGAGGAGCTACAAGGCTAATATAGTACAGGTCTATGTTATTTGGGGAAAAAATGGATGACATAGACTTCTATTACTTTTTACTAGATTAGCCTCATAGCTCCAGTGCACAAAAACATGTTCAGACACCAAACCTATCCTAGCTGATTGACTATGTTTGGGTTCAAGTGAACCATGCGTAGATTTGATTCTTTATTAAACCACTGCTTTGAATTTGAAAATGGACATGAAACATGTTTTAATGACCCTGCCTGAGGGCCCTTTGCGCCGCTATTCCCTCCATAATAAGCATATTTTCTGTTCATATGAGGGACGCATTTGCAGATGCAGTCATAATGTCAGTTAATGAACCCCATTTTAATAAGCAGGCTGTATGGTTTCTTCATATAGACATTGTGTGTATGTGTGTGTGTGTGTGTGTGTGTGTGTGTGTGTGTGAAAATAAACATGCTGAATCAGACTCTACTATTAACCATTAATCGCTGTAGTAGCGATTAATTCGAGTCCCCTGACCTCATGACTGTGTCCACATTTCCCAAAATGTGCTCCATGTTGCAGTTGCAGTGCCCCCGTCTGGTAAGAAAGTAAACAACCGAGTTTGAGACTAAACAGTCCACATGGTAAGCATATTATTAGGCGGACTGTTGGGGTGAAACTCAATTTAACCAATAAGCTCAATAGCTCGCAATATAATATACACATGTTTGAGAAGTTCTCAGTGATGGAGAATTCTGTTCTTCAGAAAAGCCTCTGTGCTCACACAGTGTGATGAGGAAATTAGATTAGAAACAGTGTAAAAGAGGAGACACTCACTGATTTAGCTCAGTAGCTCTGTAGTCCTCAGAGAACAGAGGACATTAAGAGGAGATTGAGTGGATGTGAATGGCTTCATTAGATGCTGGTTGTCTTTCCCAGTATAGCCCTCAGAGAAGACATGTTTGACTCACTGGGCAGACTGAGTCAGCTGCCGTCTGCCAGACTAATTCACTTCCATTATTTCTGTTACGGGCAAATAAAGGCACCTGTTTTGACCCTGTTGACTTTCCGTCTCTCTCTCTCTCTTTCTCTCTCTCTCTCTCTCTCTCTCTCTCTCTCTCTCTCTCTCTCTCTCTCTCTCTCCTTGACTTTCTTGCCCCCCCCCCCCCTTTTGTGAACGGAAATATTATAATTATTGTAATAGTTGTAATAGTTTAACACAGTCCATTTACTTTTACAAGCTCAACGGTAATTGGACATACCAACAATTATAAATGTAAACAGTGATACTTGGATGCAAATCATTGGCAGTCAATGACTACCTGTAGTCTAGAAACCATGGATATTAATAGGCCTTTTACCGCAGCTGCTCTCAGTTGCTGCTTGTCTGTGGGTCTGTCTGCTTCCATTTTGTCTTCAGCAATAGGTAAATAACATGCTCAACTGGGCTGAAGTCAGACAACTGAAACTGATGAGAAGCTCTATCAGTTTTGCCTTATTTCACCAAACCTGAGCAGAAAATATACCTCTACATAGATGAGAATTTCAGTTCTAGTTCTATCAGCAGACACATCATCAATCAGCACTTGTAACCCAGTTCCACTGGTAGTCATACATGCCCCTGCTTTAACACTACCTCCACCATGTTTGGCAGATGGTGTGGTATGCTTCAGATCATGAAGTCCTCCTTTACTTCTCCATACCAAAGTTAATCTTACTTTCATCCATCTAAAGAATTTTGTCTGAGAACCGGGCAGGCTTTTTTCTTTTTTTTTTTTTAGATGTTTTCCATCAGTCTAATCTGGCCTTTCTGTTCTTGGGTGTTACCAGTGTTTTGCAACTTGAGGTAAATCCTCTGTATTTACATTCATACAGACAATGATCCGCCTACCTTCTCAAGAGTGTTCTTGGCTTGTCTTTCTGGCCTTTTGATGTTGCTAAGCTTACCAGTGCATTCCTGTTTCCGATCTGATAGGTTTGTTTGGCTTTTTCAGCCTAATGATGGCCTCCTTCTACTCCATCGACTCCTGGGCCGCATATTCAGAGATCCCATTAACAGCTACCAAATGCAAATTCAATACTTGGAGTCAACTTTAGACTGCTTATCTTATTTTAATTTGTCATTGAATAATGAGGTAATGGGCCACACCTAGCCATGAATCTGCTTAGGACTTTTTAGTACTTTTTAGTAGAGTGACTACTCAAACATGGCTGTGATTCCAGTATTTGTGTTAAATCCCCTGAAGAAAAACTTGATTGCTTTGTTTCAAAATCACTGCGGTGGGAAACAGTCTCACCATCCAAATACTTATGGACATGACACATATATATATATATATATATATATATATATATATATATATATATATAGAGAGAGAGAGAGAGAGAGAGAGAACATAGATGACAGATCAAAAGTTTAATCTGAGTAAATGGAACATTTTAAAGGAGAAATATGTTGATTCAAAATTTCATGGTGTCAACAAATCCCAAAAAAGATGGGACAAGGCCATTTTTACCACTGCGTGGCATCCCCCCTCCTTCTTACAACACTCAACAGACGTCTGGGTACAGAGGAGACCAGTTTCTCAAGTTTAGAAATAGGAATGCTCTCCCATTCATGTCTAATACAGGCCTCTAACTGTTCAATCGTCTTGGGTCTTCTTTGTCGCACCATCCTCTTTATGATGCGCCAAATGTTCTCTATAGGTGAAAGATCTGGACTGCAGGCTGGCCATTTCAGTACCCGAATCCTTCTCCTACGTAGCCATGATTTTGTGATTGCTGCAGAATGTGCTCTGGCATTATCTTGTTGAAAAATGCAGGGTCTTCCCTGAAAGAGATGACGTCTAGATGGGAGCATATGTTGTTCTAGAACCTGAACATAGTTCTCTGCATTAACGGTGCCTTTCCAGACATGCAAGCTGCCCATGCCACAAGCACTCATGCAACTCATGCCCATACCATCAGTGATGCAGGCTTCTGAACGGAGCGTTGATAACAACTTGGGTTATCCTGGTCCTCTCTGGTCCGGATGACATGGCGTCCCAGTGTTCCATAAAGAACTTCAAATCGTGACTCATCTGACCACAGAACAGTCTTCCATTTTGCCACACTCCATTTTAAAAGACCCCTGGCTCAGTGCAAACATCTGAGCTTGTGGAGCTTGCTTAGAAATGGCTTCCTCTTTGCACTGTAGAGTTTCAGCTGGCAACGGCGGATGGCACGGTGGATTGTGTTCACTGACAATGATTTCTGGAAGTATTCCTGAGCCCATTCTGTTATTTCCTTGACAGTGGCATTCATGTTTGAGGTCTAGTGACGTTTAAGGGACCGGAGATCACGAGCATCCAGTAGAGTTTTACGGCCTTGACCCTTACGCACAACGATTGTTCCAGATTCTCTGAATCTTTTGATGATGTTAAGCACGGTTGATGATGATAACTTAAAAGTCTTTGCTATTTTACAGCATTCTGGTATTGCTGCATCTTTCTGCGCAACAATGGTGGAATTGGTGATCCTCTTACCATCTTGGCTTCAGAGAGACACTGACACTCTGAGAAGCTCTTTTTATACCCAATCATGTTGTCAATTGACCTAATTAGTGTTAATTGGTCTTCCAGCTGTTCGTTATATGCTCAATTTCCTTTTTCCAGCCACTTATTGCTACTTGTCCCAACTTTTTTGGGATTTGTTGACGCCATGAAATTTTGAATCAACATATTTCTCCTTTAAAATGTTACATTTACTCAGATTAAACTTTTGATATGTCATCTATGTTCTATTACAAATAAAATATTGACATTTGCCATCTCCACATCATTGCATTCAGTTTTTATTCACAATTTGTTTAGTGTCCCAACTTTTTTGAAATCCGGTTTGTATATATATATAGGTCAGGTCAAGTATTTGGACGGTTTCTCGCTTTCTTACTAATGCTTTCGTGCTTTATCATTTAGTCTCTCGCTCTCTCTCTCCAACAGGTATAACCCCATCTGGAAGCTGCAGTCCCTTTTCCCTGCAGTAAGCTGTAGTGTTTAAACGCTGCCGGGAGATTAGTGAGGCTAAGCTGTGAACCATGTGCTTCACGCTTTCTCTAACCCACACACATGGGCCGTGGCCTCATAAATCCGGCGCGGGTGTCAATAAGGCTGATGATCGGGCTTTACTGGGCGCTTTTATTCTTTTTCACTTGTTCGCGTCAGGAGTGAGGAATGCCCGGGCTCCACCTGTGCCGCAGTGTGGAGAATGAGCGTGCCAGGAGCAGCACTGCTCTACATGTGTCGGATCCAGCAGCCAGGGCTGACCTCTGAACAGCCATGCCACACTCTCAGGCACGATCAGGCAATAATGCAGCCTGAAAAAAGTTCCTGTGTTCAATAAAGACGTGTCTTCATTTAGCCTGAGCAGTCCGGTTGTGTCTGTTCTGTTGCTGTCAAGAGTGAAGAAGTTGTCTCCTGACAGAATACTAGAACATCAAAACCAGAACTGGGCAGAGTGCAGTGCCCAAAAACACTCTCTGCTTTTACTTCACTGAAATAATGTCTATTAGATGTTAAAATAACATAGCATATGCAGCTGGATGGAGTAAAAAAAAAGTATCAGGTCAAAAAGTCAGAGTCAGTCTGAGCCTTACAGGACAACACTGGAACGTCTTAGAACATCCAACGTCTTTCAGCATAGAACTAGTAAGTCATTTTCTTCTCTCCTTTTACTGAAGGAGAGGTTCCAGAGTGTGAGCAGACGAAGATCCATGTGCTGAACCAACTGAGCAAGAAAATAAAAAACTAAAATTAATTTGGTTCTAAATGTGAATCACTAAAGTGGAATCGAGCAAGTGGAACTTAAAGTAGACTTAAAAATAAGGGTTTCTAAGAGGTTCCTAGTTTGGATGTAATCTAGGAATCTAGAAAAATTTGTATCAGAATTTGTGGTTCTTCACCAAGATTCCTCACCCTCACATCTCATTTACATCAACGATTATTTCAAGAACCATCCATCGACAGATTCTTTAGGTAATTTCATGTGAGCGTTGATGGTAGCGCCGTCCAAAGTGTGTCCCACAGGTCAAAGATGGTCCATGAGGATGTTCAATTTGCCCCAACAGAATGCAGTCGCTCTTTGCCCATCCCCTTCTTCCAATGAGAACAAACATATTTTGGCCCAAAATACACAGATCAGCCATATCATTAGCACCACAAGTGAAGTAGAAAAAAACATTGATTATCTTTATCTAGAGTGGCATCTGACAAGGGGCACCCCAGGGCAGTGTACTGAGTCCTCTGTTGTTCACCCTGCTGACTCATGACTGTGTTGCGAAACACAGTTCTAACAGCATCATAAAGTTCGCCGATGATACAACTGTGCTGGGTCTCATCAGCAAAGGCGACGAGTCAGCATACAGAGAGGAGGTGCAGCAGGTGACAGACTGGTGTACAGTCAACAACCTTCACTGGAATGTAGAGAAGACCAAGGAAATGGTTGTTGACTTCAGGAAATCAAGACCGGACCACTCTCCGCTTAACATCAACGGCTCCTCTGTGGAGATCGTTAAGAGCACCAAGTTCCTTGGTGTCCACCTAGCGGAGAACCTCACCTGGTCCCTGAACACCAGCTCTACAGCCAAGAAAGCCCAACAGCGTCTCCACTTCCTCCGGAAGCTGAGAAAGGCCCGTCTCCCTCCACCCATCCTCACCCTCTTCTATAGGGGAACCATAGAGAGCATCCTAAGCAGCTGCATCACTGCCTGGTTTGGGACCTGCACAGCCTCTGACCGCAAGTCCCTCCAACGCATTGTGAGGACAGCTGAGAGGATCATCGGAGTCTCTCTCCCCTCCGTCATGGACATTTACACCACCCGCTGCATCCGCAAAGCAACCAGCATTGTGGATGACTCCACCCACCCTTCACACAGACTGTTCTCCCTCCTGCCATCAGGAAGAAGGTACCGCAGCATCCGGTCCAACACGACCAGACTCTGCAACAGCTTCTTCCCCCAAGCCATCAGACTCCTCAACACAACTCAACTTCTGAACTGATATCTTTCTGGTACATGTACACTCTCCCTCTCTCTCTCTCTCTCCAACCATTTACCCCAGATAACATGGGAAGCATTTTTTGCACAAGCATTTGCACTAATAACTTTACTACCTCACTGGACTATTTATTACACATTGCACAATTTGCACACTACCGTCATTATTTATTATCCTCTGTCTGTACTGTGGTGTGTTGTCTGTCCGCACTTGTTTGTTTGTGTTGCACTTGTGTCTTGTATGCACTGTCTATGTTGCACCATGGTCCTGGAGGAACGTTGTTTCGTTTCACTGTGTACTCTGTATGTAGTTGAAATGACAATAAAACCCACTTGACTTGACTTGACTTGAAGTGAGGTATATTAGGCAGCAAGTGAACTGGCAATGTGTCAAAAGCAGGACAAATGGGCAAGCAGAAGACTCTAGCTGTAGCTGTTGTGGTTTTTTTTCTGGTATGCAGTGGTCAGTACATACCAAAAGTGCTCCAAGAAAAGACAACGGGTGAACCGGCAACAGGGTCATGGGCACCTAAGTCTCAGTGATGCAAAGCATGGAGACCGCGCCTCACAACTTACAAGACTTACAGGATCTGCTGCTAACCACTTGGAGCCACAGGACACCTTCAGAAGTCTTGTGGAGTCCATGCCTCAAAGAGTCAGATCTGTTATGGTGGCACTTTATGAGGGATCTACTTTATCTTAGGCAGGTGGTACTAATGTTATGTTATGTGTAATATGTGTGTAATTTATAATCATATAGAATACATAACAACATATTGTGTATACAGTGTTTTTCTGGGTCTTTTGGACACCACAAACACTGCGCAATGATCTCCTAAGACAAAACATTGAGCACATATGTTCTAAGGTATCGCTCTAAACTCTTTTGGCATCTGTATTTTTTGGGGGTAGGCCGCTGTCCTCCCAAACGTATTTAAGTAGAAGCAAAGGTTTTAGCATTTTTTTGGAATATTACAAGAAATCCAAATCCATTTACGAGTAAATCTGCTTATCTAAAATGTAGATCTAACTGAGTAAATGGGCCTAATTACTACCTCCACACACTCCAGAAAACCGTCCTCAAAACCATGATCAAGTCAGACCTGTCAGGCTTGGGAAAATGTCCTCTGGCCAACAGAGCTGGAAACCTTCATGGCAGTCTTCGGTGAATCATAATCGTAAGCATAATAAACATAAATAGTAAAACCAGACATTGTATTGTCTGCATTTACTTGTTCTTTCCAACCTATAAAACGCCCTGTTAGAGTAATTGAAACGAATAGCATGACAGAGTGAGTTTTATCGGTTCAGCAGGTCAACATTAAACCAAACTCACAACGCTGGACGTCCCACACCCTACGGGAGGCGAGTGGGCAGCAGGCTACGTGGGGAAACTTGGCATTGCTGGGGCGGACTGGGGCCCGGGGCAGTGCAGAGAGCAGCCTGGCCAAAGACCTGTCTGAGAAAAAGAGCCATTAGCATAGCATTAGACATGAGAGGCCCTTTTAATGGAGCGCTTCAAACATAAAGAGAAATTCAAACTTTTCCAGCAATTACGTCAATCTTTCGGCCTATCTCTTCGCCACAAGAGCGAGTGGGAGAGCTGTCTCATATAGATTTCCTCTCAGCCCATATATTCTCTCCCTGTGTCAGTTTGTGTGTGTCGAGGATTGTCGTTCTGTTATGTGGCTCGGTAACTGAGAACAGAGACGGATTTCTCATTTTCCTGAGGCGGAAAATGATTTCTCCCTTTGTGCTCGGGCTCGGCTGGGAAAATCGCTCTTCGAACGCAAAATGCCACTGCGACATTTGTTTTACGGCCTGTAGATTTCGACTGATTTCCTCCTCCTAACTGAACCAACAGTTGGCAGTGAACATTATCAGATTCTAGTTTGTTGCCACAGGGGTTCCTACAAGTGTTAGCCAAATGGAACATGAATGGGAAATTAGCTGTTTTTTCCCCCCAGAATCAGCTTGCATCGCTGTCTGTACTGTAAGCTAAAAGGTTCATTTACTTGTATTAATAATATAACTCTATATAGGATCATATAAAAGGGTTTTTCAAACAACAAAAGTCATGGCTATTTGATGCAAAACTTTTTACAGCTCTAATAATAATAATAATAATCATTATTATTATTATTATTATTATAATTATAAGAATAATTATTATTATAAGAATAATTATTATTATAAGAATAATAATCATAATAATAACCATAATAATAATAATTGTTATTATTATTTAATAGTCCAATGTAACTAGATTATACTATTTCCTGAAGAAAACGCAGAATGGTTGTACAGCTGTAATTTTCAGTTTTAGGTAGTTGCTAGGCTGTTGCTACAAACTAAGGTGAAACTCTTTTTTGCTAGGTGGTTACTATGGTGTTGTAGGTGTTTGCCATGGCATTGCTAGATGGTAGCTAGGTGATTACTGTGTTATTGCTGGATGGTTATTTTGGTATCCCTGGTGGTTGCTATGGTGCTTCTAGATGGGTGCTACAGTGTTGCTAAATGGTTACTGTGGTGTTTCTTAGTAATTACTAGGTGTTTGCCATGGTGTTGCTATAGTGTTGCTAAGAGGTTGTGTTGTTCTGAGGCTGCTGTGGAGTCGCTGGATTGTTGCTAGGCAGTCGCTATGGAGTATTTGGTGGTTGTATATGGTTCTTGAGGTATTCCATGTGATTGGCTGGATGTGCATAAACATTTGCTGAAAAGAGGCAGTTGCTAGGCTGTTGCTGCATAGTCACCAGGATGAAACTCTCTTTGCAAGGTGATTGCCATGGTGCTGCTAGATGGGTGCTACAGTGTTGCTTGGTGGTCGCTGTGGTGTTTTTTAGTAATTACTAGATGGCTACCATGGTGTTGCTAAGAGGTTCTGTTGTTCTGAGGCTGCTATGAAGTTACTAGATGGTTGCCAGGCAGTCACTATGAAATCTCAGGTGGTTGCAAGTGATCATTGTAGTACTCCATGTGGTTGGCTGGATCTGCTCAAACATTTGCTGAAAAGAAGCAGTTGCTAGGCTGAAAGCTGCTAAAGTATTGCTGGGTGGCTGCTGTGGAGTTGCTAAAAGGTTGCTTTGCTATCCCAGGTGGTTTTATGTGGTGTCATTTTATAGTAGCCATGGAATCTCAGGTGGTTGCAAGTGGTTATTGTGGTACTCCATGTGGTTGGTTGGATATTACTAGTGTATCTGTATCGTAGTGACATAAGACGGGGGCACAAACTTTTGCACTCTATTTATTCCTATGGGAAAAAAATACCTCAGGGAGTCTAAAGATAACCAACAAGATGACTTCCTCTGAAACAGCCACTACAGACAGGACAGAAAACCATGAAGGACGTCTAGCCTGAAAGACTCTGGAGCCACCAGAGCCAGGGCCATGTGTGCCCACGAGCCACCACTGCCACAGAGAACTGTTAATTACTAGCATGTTGATCTGGCTCGTAAAGGGATGGGGCAAACAGGGGGTGGGGGGCTACAGAAGCTATGGAGCAGTTGGAGGGTTGTGGTTGGGGGGTGTGAGGGAGTGTGGGGGCAAAAAACAGCCCACAGCATCCCTGGACAGGCACTGTCACAAAAAGACCCCTGAGACTGTTCCCGCCGACTAGGACCGCTCTGCTCAATGCACCCCGTCTTTTTCCAGCTTAAGGGCAGTCCAAAAATAAGCAACTGATCTTTGCGGATGTGCAAAGCCGGCTATTTTTGACTTCTGTCCTTCCCTTTGGTCATGGCAAACAAATGTATGAAGCAAAAGAGAAAGGGGAAAAAGAAAACACCACGGCCAGATGTTGCCACAGCCCTTGTAGTTTGATTTATTTGTAATTCTACAAGCTTGCATTCCATTTGCAGGAGCCCCTCCGGACACCATCGGTTATGGTCAACCTGAGGCGGCTTTTTTAACAGACTTGACCTCTGCTCTGGCTCTGATGCCGGGGCTTGCTCTGTTTGATGTCCAGCCTCCAGACACGAGCATTCCTGCCGAATCTCTCACTCTCTCTTTTCTTTAGTCCCGCCTGGCAGGCGCGTCAATTTGAAGAGGCGTGTTTATCATGTGTTGAGTGGTGAATGCATTTGGCACGCAGGGCTAATAGCTTTGTCAGAAGAGTGCATTTTATACAACAAAGGAAATAGCCATAGAAATGAACGCTGAACATGTTTTCTATAGTCATTGGGTCATACAAACATGGGAGAAAATCACTCAACAAAATCATAGTTCTTACTCACTTGTTATCAATATGTTCGATTGGACAAAACACAATAAAAACATGTAATATTTTCATTCAACAACCCCTTTATAATCCGTAATCCTGTAACCAAAATCACAGGTGACAGAAATTGGCAGTGGCAGTGGCACCTGTCATGTGTTGGAACATATAAGTCAGCAAGTAAACAATCAGGTCTTGAAGCTTATGTGTTGATAGTGGGAAAAAAGGGCAAGCAGAAGAATCCGAGACACTTTATCAAGGGCCAAATTGTGAAGGCTAGACGACGGGGTCAGGGCATCTCCAAAACATCTGGCAGGTCTTGTAGGTTGATGCTGGTATGCAGTGGTCAGTACTAGGGTTGGGCAGTATCCACTTTGTCATACCATCTCGAACTATTACAGTGGTATGTGGCATTACCACAGTGAGAGTAGCATGAGCAGATGGCCCTGCAGTTTATGTGACTTCCTTACCATCTCATCCAGCATTGAAAAAAACAAAAAACTCTGAATCAGGAGAGGGAAGCTGGTTAGCATTAGCTTTTTTGCTAGCATAAGTAACATTCTGTTCACCACATGACAAATTCAAGTGGTGGGCTTGTTTTTTTCGCCCACCTGTTTTCAGAGAGACGTCACCATTCCTCATTTGGAGATACCATCATCATTTTTATAAAAATCTATTTTTATATAAATATATAATAACTGTGCTGATGAAGGTTACAAGCTCTGCACTGCTCTAAGCATCACATGACCATGGTTTTGCGATAATATGGTTTATCGTCACAGCCCCAGTCAGTACCTCTTAGAAGTGCTTCAATTCCATGACTTATTCTTGTTTAGCAGTTGCCCTTCCTTGGGAATAAGTCATGGGCACCCAAGGCTCAATGATGCACAGTGATGGCTAGCTTGTCTGGTCTGATTTTACAGAAGAGGGACTAGCAAACTGAAAGTTAATGCTGGATACAGGTGTTTTGGTGGGACCTACACAATATTCGGCAGGTGGTTTTAATGTTATGGGTGATTGCCATACATGATATTGCACACATTCTATTATAAAAAAAACATAAACAATATTTCAACTTAAAATCAACTTATTAGAGTCGATAAACTTGACTTTGTGAGTTGAAGAGACTAGAGCTCGACCTGTTGTTTCATAAACGGCATGAAATACATATTTCAATTTCCACTTCATTTCCCCACTAGCTAGAGCTCTTTGTATTACTTAGTGCCACCAGGCATTTCTTTCTCTTGGATTGGACTGTTGTGGGCAGCTGTGGCATGACCGGTGTTTAAGCCCACAGTCACTTGATGGTGGAGACAACTGCAGCTGGCTTTACTCAAAATAAAAAAGATCTGTCTAGTTCCATAAGCACTTATTGTTCAATGTTCAATATCTTATATATTTTATAATATATTATATTTATAATTGGCTGTAGTGATCATATACTTGAGTCAAAATGTGGTATCTTGACAACAAACTAGAAACTAATGAGCAAGGGCAGCAATAACTGCTGTTCATGTTCCTACTGTAGGTGGAACGCAATTAGCTGGGCGCATTGCTATGGTGGAAAGGTTTATATGATGATGGAGTGCTGGATATGATTGCTTATTTTTTTTTATTGGGGGTGGGGGGGTTTATCTGGTGCCCTTGCACTCTCCATGCTTCTATCAGGATTAGCCTATAAACGGTTCCATATGCGGGGCTAACCCTGACATTACAATGTAAGACTTTTGTCTCCCGGTATGGCCGGATGATTGATGATCCAATTTACTAGGGAGTTATCATGCACCTAAATACAAACGGCTGCATGGAGCGGCCGGCCGCTTGCTCCTTTGCCACTATTTTTCCAAGAGCCAGGATTTAATCTGTGCTCAGAGAGACAGGAGCGATGCTGGTGCGGTCAGGTCCTATTCTCCACCACAGTGGGATAAACGTACTGTAACACCCTCCCTGGGTGTTTTTTGTGCTTCAGTTCCAGACTTTTGAGTGATGTGCAGTGCTGCTTTGCAGTTGGTTGACTAGGTGGCCACTTGTGCACACAATGGATAGAAGAGGAGAAAAGGTCTGACGCTTTGCGGCGTCTTTCTCACCATCGCTCACCTTCAGATGGCCAAAAACAACAGCGAAACAGCAGCGCTTTCTGTAATTCAGCCCGGCTGACGGACAAGCACAAACACGGAACAGAGCCACCACAAATGATTCCGAGTCTCTCTGGCCTGGACTGGCCTACCCTAGATGCATTTACGGTTCAGCAATAATCTGTAATTAACACTAACCCCTGAAATCAGACCGTTGATTGGGGCCAGCACATGCAGGCCATCTGCACTGCCCTCCACCTCCAGCCCACAGCTCTGAGCTATTTACATTAGGATGTCCTCGGAGCATTCATCACAGGCCTCCGCTGGGACGACTCTCGGAAACTCACAACCCAGCTCGCTCTGCCGAAACAGTTTGGCCGGGAGCAGCCGTTAGCGATTGGCCGTTAGAGAGCCATTCGTAGCCATCACAGCCAGGCGCGTAGACATCGCAGCCTTCAGTCTTCGCGAGGCTGCGGTCGACAAGGCTGACCTCGTTCTGGCCACCGTCCATCTCCGCACAGAGCTGTGATTGCCTCTCCGGCTCTTTTTTTCTCACCTCCGAAAGTCTGTCTGACCAGAAATTTTTATTAATTGTCAAATCTCTGCTAAGTCTGTCACTTTCCCGCTTGGCTGGCCTCGCCGTTCTCCCCCACCGGCCCTTTTTTCAGGGAGGCCAAGGCAAGCCAACTGCAACACAAGTGGACCCTCGGAGGGTTTCACAGATTTAAATCAAAGAAACTTGAAGTTTTTCTGGGGGATGGTGGGGGTAATGCTTAGCTAGACATTGAAAACAGCAAAGTTCAGAATCTCCAGCAAGGCATTTTAATTAACCCGACCTGACAAAGTGATTTTTGTCTGTGAGAGAATGGCAGTGGGGCAAAAAGGGTAGGGGGTCTCTTTGGGAAGTCGAGAGAGGTTGGTGGAGAAAGCCTTACGACTCGGAGAGGGTGAAATCACACGGAGACTCAACGAGGCCAAACAATGACCTCCTTTTCTCGCATGGACTTTTGTCAACATGAGAAAATTAGAAATGCTGGGTTTTATGAGGAGGACCCTGGAAGGTGAAGGTCGAATGCCAAGAGCTCGCTCATTGACGAGCGAGTTTAGCAGCTGTGGTGCTGTTTGCTTTGAATGGGGTGGAAATGCCCCGAGTGGCCCTAGCCCAAGGAAAACAATGTTCTAGGCTGACTGGCAGTGGGAACTCTATCCCTCAGCAAGCAAGCCGGCCGCGGTCTGACATGGGCACCGAGGCCCTCGCTAAATCAGGCCTTATTATGTTTACAGCGGCTCCACTGTACAAAGAAGAGGAAAACGGAGGACAGGAAAGGGCTGAGCTGAGCAAACCCTATGCTGTGTGGTGAATCAAGTCAATAGGGAAGCACTCCAGTCCATAAAACCACAATTGTGCTTTACTGGAGCAATAGTCCTGAGACTGATTGGACTGGACCGGCTGGCCTACTTCGAGACACTGTGCGGAGATCTCAGCACTTTTGCAACTTTCTTTGGAAACTCTAATGGCGATTACCACTGAACACTGCGTTTTTAACAATGGTGCTAGTGTTACTGGACGAAATGTGGAAATAGGAATTTGACAGGATTCCATGAGATGTTAAATGTGCCAATTCTCCGCGGGTGCTCAAAATGTGGCCTATAAAGGGAGCCCCGCAGGCCTCGATTGGGCTATATGCTTTTGATTATTGTTGGTGAGATCCTCAGGTCTGATTTCATTCATTTATTCCACCTGCCCAAATATGGTTTTCGCAGGCTACAGTATATTCTGCTACTGCTGCAGTTCACTGTAGTGCCTTTGGCTCCCCTTTTCCCCTTCCCTTTCAGCCTCTTTTCCTCCTTCTCAGCGTTTGACTGCAAGGACCAGTGATACGGGAGCTATCCTGGATGTGGTGGTAAAGTGAAGGAAATGATTATCTATGGCGGCCTTGGCTTGTCGGGATGCATTACAGTCGGATTGAAAGTGCATCAACAAACGTTCTGAGAGGAGCCTAGCTTTGACGGCCAGGACCCTCCCATTTTCCCAGCCTCCAGAGTGTGTAGAACCACCTTCAATCAACTTGAATGATTTATTATGAAAGTAAATTCTTCTCTTGCAGTTTCTTGCTCCAGCAGGAGTTTTATTCGACTTGGATGGAGAAGAGACCCATGAATCTGGATCATGCTTGTAGGGTCAGAACAGGACCTTAAACATGACAAGCATGACTGGAAACATTAGAACACTCCTTACCTCTCTTTCTTTCTTTCTTTCTTTCTTTCTTTCTTTCTTTGTTTTTTACTTCTCTTCCCTCTTTCCTTCTTGCTTGCTTGCTCTCTCCATCAAGAGAGCAAAGGAGTTGACAGTGGGACAGAGCAGGCAAGACAGAATGGAAATGGCGGGTCTAATACTGCGTCTCCACATGTCACTTTGTTCAAGTTGAATGAGGGGTCAGCGCAAAGTGGCTCTTTCTATGTTCGACCTGCCAGCCCCACTCAGGCCCCGGCCAATCTGATGGCCGAGCCACTGAAGGACGCAAACCCCCCAGAGACCTGAGCTCCTGCTTTAGTCCAGCGCTGTCACTTACATGGACCTGAAATAACAGCACCATGTGCAACCCTACTGAGAGGTCCTGATGGCCTAAAGAACATTCTTCCCCACAGTCCCGCACTGAGTGGAGCCTGACTGAGACTGCGGAGAGGACAAGAAGTCATTTGGGAGTTAATCGTGGAGAGGGGAAATGAGGTATTCACCAAGACAAGGAGTCATGCTGTGCAAAATGCCCAGCACAATCTTTTAGGACTTTAATTAAGGTTCTCTGACTGTGGCCTGCATGACATTCTTACAATGGGACAACTTCATTGTGATGTTTAGCTGTCAGTCAAAGAGATTTATCATGAATTAATATACAATAGTTGCATTCTAAACGTTTGTAGTGGTATGAGAATATGGCTTGGTGGAAATTGAACTACTACTAACTGTTTTCTGGTAAAGCTTAAGCCTTAAAGCTTGTGTTCCATTCCAAGATGTTCCATGCAAGCCTGAGTTGAGTATCAAGTCTCTGGGGTGTCCAAATGGAGTCATGTGCAGTCATTGAAAAAGCAAAACTGACAGTCAAGCTTGTAAGGTTGAAAACTTGTAAGGTTTTATCCATTTACCAAATTAAGGCCTTAATTTAAATAGATATGTTTACTTTTTTTATTTGCAACTGAATAAAGACTTTGCTGACTTTTGTTGTTTTGTCAAATTTACCCTCTTTTTCTCCCAATTTGGTTCTGCCAATTGACCCAGGCATTTCTCCCCCTTGCACTAGCAATAGTCCCGACACTAGGAGGGTGAAGATCTAACACGTCTTCTCCGATACATCCAAAGACAGACACCACTTTTTAAACTGCTACCAATTTGGTATCACCGAGCAGCCAAAACCCACCTGGAGGAAAATGCAGGGTCCCCAGCAATTTTAGCATTAGCTAATCATTAACTAATGTTTTGGAGTCTTAACCCAATATGTTTTACTGACCAAACTGAGATGCAGAACTTATAAATCGGAGTTAGAAGAACTTTTGACTAAACTGTGTACAGATTACTCAAAAAAGTGCTCTGTCAACAGTTACTTTATCATTGTAAGTTAGCCTGCCTTTTTTTGAAGTGTGACTCAAAACTTTCCCTTGGGAAAGAAAACCACTGTTGTAGACTAAGCAGATCAGGCTATAATCCATATTTGTCACCAGAGAACATTTGAGTGAGTCCAGTCAAGAGCATCCAGCTCAGTGCCAGTGCCATATCTTGCAACACTTCTGTGGGAGTTTTGGGAAATGTCTTAGAAATGTCTTTATAAGACTCTGTTGCTTGGGCCCATTTACTTGCTCGACATTTTAAATGTGTTTAACCAGCCAGTGCGTTTATGTATGTAGTAGGCAGTGATGGAGTGTGGGGCTGGTATTTTGTGTATTTACATAGCGCACACATCCACAGCCGGCCCACCTACTTCTACTCCGGCATGGCAAGCGGCCACAGCAATTAGCCTCCCACGCTTATCAGAGAGGCCTCGGAAACACACGCCGCAAACGACGGCACCAGAAGTGGGTCGGAGTGACAGGCCTGGAGTTGCTGTAGCCATGACTGAGGAGCCAGGCTGCTGTTCTGCTTAGCTTAGATTAGCTATCTTATCACCAGCTGCTCAGATAAGCATTGCTCTGATGATTGAGCGGTCTGTAAGAAAGAGATCTTAAGATCCCAGATGATGTAAATGTTTTAAAAAAAGCCCAGCTTACGTCCTTCCTGGTGGCAGCTGGTCCTCCCGTGTGTTCACATAAAAACCTCCAGATATGTAAATACTGAGAGTGTAATAACACCTGCGGGAGGTCCGTTATGTCAGAATGGTATTCCGGCCCCGACGGCTCGTTCAGTGGCGTGTTAAAGTCACGCACATTCAGACAGGTTTGTCACACAGCGCAAGCAAATCCCCTGAATTATGGAACACTGCTCTTCATGTAACCACTGTGGTGTGCACAGTCGCTGCTGCATTACATGCTGGAACCTCCCGGTGTGATGACATCAGTGATTTACAGTGCAGTCTGGTCAAGGTTAGTGTCATGTTAATGACTCTT
Organism: Salminus brasiliensis; assembly: GCF_030463535.1. NCBI lineage: Eukaryota > Metazoa > Chordata > Actinopteri > Characiformes > Bryconidae > Salminus > Salminus brasiliensis. The sequence continues at coordinate 9,686,401 of NC_132896.1, forward strand.
GGCCATCCTCCACCGGCGCGGTCTGTGCGCAGGACGCTGCCCCGTGAAGTAGGAAGCAGGGACGGCTTTAACGAACCAACATCACTGTGCATCCAGGAGATGATAAATCAGCGACACAGCAGGACATGGACAGCATGCTAGTGCTGTGCAGACAGCAAAGACCCAATAGGCTACAACATGATTTTTCAGTGTTTTTTTGTAGCATTCTTTTTTCGTTCTAATATGCAGCACCATTTATACGGTTATGTGAATGAACCCTTTAAAGCAGCATTATGTAACATTTTTACCTCAAAATAGCAGCTTCGGAATCATGTGGATGCTCCACTGACCAGTAAGAAGGAGAATAGTGCTGCTACTGTTGCTACTCCAGGCTCAGCATGCTGCTCCCTGCACTGTGTAACTTTGGTGGAGTGGGTAGACCAACGCTCACAAGAACAGCCCAGTGCTGCGTAACATTTGTGAGTCACATTTGTGTAAAATCTGATCATTTTACTCCACCTCCTCAGTCCACATGCATCTTTTGATTTCAGGTAGTGATTCTGTATCTCTCAGCTAGTAAAAAGCACGTAAAAGCGCAACATTTAGTGGTGGTTCAAAGTACAAATTCCAGAAATCAAGAAATCAAGAAATGCCGATTCTCGCATAATGTTGCTTTAATCTGCCAAGGCCTGTATGCTTGCTCATACTTCTATTCCTCGCTCTCATAACTACATCAACTACACCCTGGTTTTACAGTAGTTCTAGTAGTAGTACTAGTAATAGTTCATAGTAGCTACTAAATATGTGATAGTATGAACAACATACCCTGAATTCAAGAGGTGACAAACGAAAAGGCAACATTACAGCAGTTCCAAGTTGCAGGACTGTGGTGGTGGGGGTTCATGCTCTGCCTAAACTGCCCGGTCATGGGAGCTGATATTCCGAGCATTTACACACAGATCAAAGAAGAAGGGCACCACTGCTTACTCTAATGCTGGGTAGAGATTTCTTTCCCTCTCTCACACTCCTTTTCTCTCTCTTTCCCATCCTCCGTCATTTTATGATCATTTAAATGTTAAATGCTACCATTTAACCATTTTCCCCATGGAGGTGAAATCATCTTACAGCTACATTCCTAAAAATAAAGATGCTAGAGATGCCTCTTTGAGCGATGCCATAGAAGACCCATTGTTTTTTTGAAGACCTTTATAAGGTTTTGCACACTCACATATCTTCACTACAAACATGGCTCTTCTTCTATAGCAGGGCAATTGAGCACATGTGCCTGGAGCGATGGGATACCATTGCTGCAGCACCTGTGGAGCAGAGAGGGTGAAGGGCCTTGCTCAAGGGCACAACAGTGAAACCACCCCTGAAAGCCATGAAAATGTTCTGAATTGTTATCATTTCTTGCATGTTGAAGCTGTCTGGACTGCTTGTGTAAGTAGTTAAGTTGTGTGCAGTATCTTTAAAGCACACTGGTCTGAAGTATGCATGTCGTCCTTAATTTCCACCAGTGCTTGAGATGGTAAAATAAGTTAGTGTTAGTGAGGAGGAAATGTCCTTAAGGCTAATTGCTTATAGAAAGAAAACAGGGCAGGAGAAAGACAGAAAGACAGGGACAAACTGTGGGAAACATTAGCAGTGCTTGTGCCAATTTGGGTAACTTTGACATCAGCTAATGAAGTTTAGCAAAGGCTAAAGCAAAATTTTACGACACCAGGTTTTTCAAGTTTTTACAGACTGTAACTATCTGTCAGAGTATCTGATTTGGTAGAGTAACACCAGAGTACCAGGAGTTTATAAGTGACAGTATAAAAGGCACTGTGCTGAGTAGGGAGTTCACAGTGTGTTGGTGAGTTCCAGCACACTTCCAACACTCATTTATTCTTATGATCAGATGCAGCTTAACTGTACCATGTATACTACTGAATACCATTCAGCGATTAAATGATAATTACAGTGTACGAGGAATATTATGCTAGTAAATCTGGTGAAATCCAACTCATATCCCTGTGAGATTCATGTTTCCTTCATAATCCTTGTCTGAGGGGAAAGAAAACAGCTGAGTGAAAGGGGCGAGTTGTTTTTGATTAGAGCAGGAGATCAGAGAAAAAGCAGGAGAGAGTGAGAGAGAGGGAGTTTGTGGAGATTAGCCGCAGATAGCGCATGCCCCTCATGGACTGAAGGAGGGATCAGCGAGCTCAGTGGGAGCCTGAGCCAGAGCCAGGCAGAGCTAATGCAAGCCGGGCCACTGTTGGGCCTCTGCTGGGCCTGAATGCGCTCTCCGAGCCTTCTCATCCAGTCTAGGCCCCGTCCTGCCGCTGAGGCCCACGTAAAGCTTCTGCTTTTGCACGTTTCCACTCGCTTTATCTCCATCTCCCTCTCTCACTAAAGACTTCCTCCGGCGCAGCGAGGGCAGGTGCTTCTCATTATGGGGCTTTGAAGTGAGAGAGGAGGGGACGGGAGATGGTGGATCAGTGATAAGCCTGCCCTCTCCTGCCACAGAGCCTTTTCCCAATCATACACATTACCAGCGTGGCACTGAGCAGAGCAGAGCGCACAGGAAACGCAAGTCCCACTGGCCTCCTGAGCATTAACCCTTTAAAGCTGAGGCTAAAAGCAGCTATGTGTGTCTTCTTATCTGCTCTTTTCTAAACGCTTAACTTCTAAACGCTATGCTGGTGGAATATGCTTGTGAAGAACATTTTTGTGCTTGTGCTTTTGTGCCTGTGTTCTAAGCAAGCAAAAACAAAACACTTCAATAATAAACCTTTAGCATGGGAAGTCAGGCCTGAACGTGTGCGGGTGCTTATTCGGAAACCATTGCAGCGCATACAACAATAAGGGCAGCATCCAGCTTCTTTTATATTGAGATAAAAAAAAACCTGCGGTACACATAATACTCCAACCAGCAAGATTTTACCACATTCTTCCATTGACTTGACGCATTCATGAGGCAATGCTTGATTCCATTGAAGAGAACGACATGTTTCTGAAACATGGTCCCCTGTTCCAAGTGGTAGGTTTGATTCCATTGCTGTGGCTCTGCATGCCCAGGCTGTACCGCCGCTGGGAAAGCGAGAGTAAGGAGACTGTGAAATATGAGAGTTGTAACAAGAAGACATGGATAGTACCCTTATGAATAAAGAACTCATCACAATTACTGCCCATTCAGACTCAAAATAGAGCCAGTTATGACTGTAATGTTTTCTTTCATTCAGTGCCTCTTAGTCCTCCCATTAAGAGTTCAGCCTTCAGAGGGGAAAAGTCAAAGTAATTTAATCAGCTAAATGGCTAAATTGCTACACCATGACTCAAGGAAAATGCCCGACAACCCTTTCTCCTGTGTTTTACGAAATTTAGTGCCGGGGCCACTTTGTTGTTCTGCAAGCCCTGATTGTTGCCTTAGGTTAAGAGCCAACCACAATGGCCGCACAGTGACACAGGGCCACAGAGAAAGCTCATATTTCAGGGGCTATGCTGATTGATTAAATGTCTTTAGTCGAGAAACATTAAATCCATACCCCATCAATTTCCAACCATGGGGGACACCAATTTTCCAAGCAAAGAAAATGTAAAAGTCATCATTGATTACGCTGGCTGTACAACAGAGCGAGGAACCCATGCTGAATGTGTGTGTGTGTGTGTGTGTGTGTGTGTGAGAGTGAGTGTGTGTGTGTACCACTGGTCAGATGTTTGTGGAGAATTTGGCTTTTTGATTTAATTTTTAAAGTTACATTAATTTAAGTTACGTTAATAGTTATTTTAATTGACATTAATTGTCCTTCATTTGTTCAGTTGTTCAGCTGGGAATGCTAGGCTGGCTGCAGTCTCTTAGGATAGCTAACTACATACCACGCTGTGAGGAGAGCAACTGAGAGGACAGCAACTATCCAGAAGGACTGTATAAGTATAACTGCCAAAAATAATTAGTGTTATTATTACAATGCAAAAAAAAACAAAGCAATGCTATGCTATGCTATGTAATGCTACACTATGTGTTCAAATGTTCTAATGAATGCATTCAGCAATTGCTGAAACAGCTGTGCAAATGCACACCTACAACGTGTCTTGTCTCTGTAGTATTAGCAACAGAATAGGACTCTCTGGAGCAGATCAACATGAATCTGTTGGCAACGTGCCTAATGCCAGGCATGGGCTAGAGGGGTACAAAGCCCCCCCCACCCACCATTGAGCTGTGGAGCAGTGGAACTGTGTTTTCTGGAATGATGGTGCTCTATACAAAAATGTGGGGATGAGTTGGGGAGTTGGGGATGAGGTGAAACCAGCGAATCAGAGCAGAGCTTTTCATTTGTATTAAAATAAAAGGAAAACTAGCACGCAAGAGGGAAAATAACAGGGTTGTAAATGGGAATGGAAAACTGCATCTGAGCATTTTTCACCCGGACCAAAGTCATCAATTAACTTGCTGGGTTTTGACACTGTGTCCCCAAACATTTGACCACCAGTGTGTGCTGGGTTTGTTATGGTCCAGCCAGGATGAAAATATAGCTGTTCCTGGGGCAGTCCACTTGGAGAATAAAGAGGAAAGTAGGAAGAGCTGTACCTTAGAAGTTTGCGGAAGCTCCTTGCTGGATTGTAGGTGAAGGTGTTGCGGCAGGACTCCGGGGGCTGGGGGTGGGCGGGAGGGGTTTGAAGAGGGGACAAAGAGCCATGACAATACAGCCAGTGGAGCTGAAATGGCTCCATCCGAGGGTATTACGCGCATTTAACACTGGCAGGGAAAGTATTTGTTTGAAGCGCCGGCGTTTTGGTTAGCTGCACTTTATATCCGGCGCGATTTATCGCTGTTTTGATTGCCCTTCTGTTATCGGGCCGGCAGTGTTTTCACTGGCCATGAGGAATGTGCCCAGGAATGTGTTGATGTTACTGTAAAGCCCAACACGCATCTCCTATTCAGCACCTCCGTCTCAAGCCGATAAGGACCTCTATCAGATGGGAAAGAATGTAGCCAACAGGGCCTGCCAGACGCCTTACACCAGTCCACCCCCAAGCTCCATTTAGGCCCAACACACACACACACACATATGCATGCACGTGCACCAGTAGCTGGTGGCTGACAAACTCACGTCAAATACTAACCATATGCACAATGCACACACTCGCATGTCCGACCCAAACAGGGAAAAGTTTCCACTGCATTCCTCAACTGGAGGGCACAGTCGAGGAAAAAGCACAACAGCAGTTCAACTGACTCTAATACACTCTGTCAGGCCGGAATGTCGAAGGACTTCAGTCCAAACACTGGCCTGACTTGACTGATACTGAACATGTGTGTTTTCTGTGTGGGACAGATCTGTGTGCACCTGCAGTAGTCTGGACACCGCCGCAGTGTACATTTGATTAGGAGTTAGCTGGGGGGGTAGAGGTTGGATTTGGATCAAACTTCTGTTCTTTCACGCCTTTAAACACACAGACTAACACAGCCCCCCACATACATGTTTGTTTTTATATCTTGTCAGGACATGGGGGTCATACATATCAAATTCCCCAGTTGTTGCACTACAATTCAAAGCCTTGGAATCACTTGTCAGTGTTTTGTTAGTTTGTATTGAGTAAAAACGGATGCAGTGTGGTTTTACCTGTTGTAAACTATCTGCCAAAGGATTTAAAGACGTAAGACGTTATAAAGGCCTTATAAATGTATTCACCCCTTGATGAAACAGTGTTGACCCGAGATTTCCCCATTTTTTATGCTTTTATAAATGAAATCAGGGTCAATATAATTATTTTATACAAAAGTTTTGTACAAAATTTACAAAAGAACAAAAAGAAAATTTACAAGAATTTACAAAAATAACAACAAATAAATTTTTATTTAATGTCAAAGTGAAAACAGATTTCTACAAACTAATATTGCATAACTTTTTTTTTACCCCCTTTAAAGTGAGGTTCAGGCAACTGGTGTTAGTAGTTATACAGTCAGTGAAATAGAGCAGTATATTCAAATAGGGCAGTGAATGTGTCTCAAGTGATTGTAGTATAAGGACATCCTGTATGAAGGGTACTGGTCAATCAGTATCCCTTTCTACAAATATAACATGAAGACAAAAGAACATCTTAATGCATCTCCAAGAAGAGGTTATTGAAGAGTATAAGGCCTCATCAATACATATCCCAATATTTTATATTATAAAAATTGGCCTTCTGTCCACAAAAAACTATTTAAACTGAAAACTGTTTGTCGAGATTTCTGAAAACTTTGTCACAGTGCCTCAGATAGATTATACAAGTCTCATACTTTTCATCAGTGGGTTTAACATCCACCTAGTGTTTGCAAATTTTAAGAATGTGCTGAGAAAACTGGAACGGAAAAAGCCCAAAATAAAAAAAAAACATTAAAATATCACAAAGAGCGTGAAATCACAAAAAAACGTGTTTTACATAAACAGTGCTGTAACAACTAACACTACAGATGGTCCATAGCTTTTCTAAAGTTGCTTTGGACATTTGGAAATGCTGAAAAATGTCTCTGCACTGCTCTCACAGAATTGTCTGCTGTGTTTGCATTCTCAGATGTATGGTGGTTGGTGTTGGGGTAGTTATTGCTATTGCTATTGAAAATCTCTGACAGATGTGGGAAAAATGGCCAAAGATTTGGATATACAACCAGTATAGACTTCAAGTGAACGACTAAAGCTGAGCCTGGGCTGTATCAGATGACATAGAATACTAAAAGTACTTTTCTATTAAATAGAATAAGATCTGTCCCAACACCCACTTCTAAAATTAGTCATATTTAACCATGTAGTTTCAACAAATCAATTTAGCTTTATTTTTTCCACAATATTTTACACTGTCATGTCTTTTTTTAAACGTACAAAAACAAGCCATTTATACCACCTGACACCTAAGCAATGCCCTTTCGTGCACTCCAGCAATAACTCTCTAAGACCCTCTCTCAAACACACAATCCTTCATAGTAGATACATGTACGCAGAGTGTATGTTTTATCCCAGCTGTCCCGCTGTCCTCCCGGTACCCCTCTCCGCAGTCCCATCCGAAAGTGTCTCATTCCGAATTCACTCGCTCTCCCAGAGAAGAGAAATGACATTCCCATTCTTCTGCAGGCCATTCGTCATGCTGCCACCTCTGTCTGCTGCCTTCATAAATCAGGGCCTGCCTTTGCAGGATCTCCATTCAGGTCCCCTTTAATCTCCAACCCCTTTTATCCAATTAAACTGTCCCACGCCATGACAGTGAGGGCTCCCAGCACTGGGCTACTGCCACCTGCTTCAAGTTACAGGCACATTCAGGCCACCAAAAGTAACCTAGTGTATTCAAATTGCCCAACAAGGCAAAGAGAGGCCAGTGTCAAGTATCCCAGTCCTGTGTTACTGGGGCCTTCTCTCTCTCTCTCCATCTCTCTCCGTTCTTTTGAGCCTCTAAAGTAATGTTTGTCTTGAGGTCACGCTACAAGCCGTTGTCTGCAAATGAGCCTGTAAAGCCCATGATGTAAAGCATTCATCCCGAGTGTGGTTCTTTCTCTTCTTGTGCCAGGCCTGGCCGTGCAGCGTTTATACCATAAACCATCGGCAGCGCTGGGTGAATCATACCCCATTAATCCATTGATGAAGCACGCACATGTGCTTGCAGCTATATGTATCTGCCTGTCTGTGGCTATGACAAAGAACTGGCACCTATACACACACATTGTCTTAAAGGGTATAGCGTGAAAAGATGGCAAACTTGCCAAGGAGAACTGTTTTTTTCTTTTTTTAACTAGATTTCACTAAAATTACGCAGAATAGAGGCTTTTCAATGTTAAATTATATGTTCATAAGTGCAGTTAATAAGCAGAATATGTTCGGCTTAGTGGAGGAAAAATGCATTTAGCTTAACTTTACAAAGCAGAAAGTAGTAATTTGGATTATAAATCTCTGTAATTATCCAGTTGCCAGCACGTAATGTAAACTAAATTGCTGGTTGTACTACAATGACAGGCACTGATAACAGGGGCATGTGCAACAGTGGATGTCCTTGAGGTCATTCCTAATATTTTACACACAGTCCTTTCTGGTTTCTGATTAGAAATGTGGAAACAATAATCTCTGGTTGATTTGTTGATTGAGATCCTTAAGGGACCAAGCTATAGCTTTATCACAGGGAAGCATTAAAAAACCATTTGAGCTTTGAAAATGTTTAAGTTTTCAGGGCCTGATGTAGATTTCCTTTCCCAGGATATTAATGAGGAAATGACAAGCTTGTAAAAAAAAAAAAGACAAGGGAGAAAAAATGGGAAAAGCAGAGACAGAGATGCAGGATCACCAGGATCAGGCTCGTGATTAATCCTGCTTTGACAAACTCCACCGGGAATTCCATCAAAAGGCCAGGGATCTTTTAATTGCCATTCCCACTTTTCCCCAACGCTTTACCTCCCTCCACTTTCCTGGTGAGGGGGTCTTGCTGGAATCCGGCAGCCCCCACACGCAGACCTGGAATTGCTTACAGATGTGCACGTCAGGCTTGGGAGCTGGGGATGCCAGCACACCTAGCAAGACTTGAGGCCAAGAACTCGCAAGAATGGGCGGGTTACAGAGCCATGCTTGGGGGCGTTGGGGGAGCAGAAAGGGCGGTATAATTGTACTGGGGAGGGAGGGGCACTACAGTTGAAATCTGATCAAAGAGAAAGGGCTTACTGCTGATAAGATGGGCAAGTTTGATTTCAGCTTGCTCAAACGACAGGCATTATCATGGGTAAATGGCTCTTAAATCTATCAGGCCAAACCACTTTCTTCTCCCACCGCTTTCATCTGGCCTGAGTTATAGATAGGACTATTTTTAGGGGCCATTCCTACCCTGGTTTTATTATTAAAGTAGCTTCTCTAATCTGGAGGGAACGAAGAACATCTTGTCTTTTGATATTTGGTAGTTGATATGGCAGTCTTATAGTGACACTAGCTCAGTATGGGGGTCGCACTGTGAAATATCCAGCCATCCAACTACAAAATGTTATTACTTCAAGTCACTCCGCGCCCTGCAACTGCATGACAGTATATCGCTCTAGCCTTTTCCAGATTTCAGAGCATGGAATCTAAGAAGAAGGATGAAAGACTGCCACTGTGCTGCCATTTACAGAATGGGTGTAACGGCCTGAGTTTATCTGATGGTAGGCAACAGAAAGAGAGAGAGATTGATGACGCAGTGGAGAGGCTTTAAATGCAGTAGAAAGAAAGAAGACCTTAAACTCCTTTTTTTGTGGTATTCTGAAGGACTCTGAACACTGTTTAAAGTAGAACAAGCTGTTTGATGAAGGGGACAGCGATGCTATTGGACAAATCAGTCTCACTTCTGATTAATGCAGCAGATTAAACTGAAACACAGCTAACCTTCTGACCTCATAGACCAACTACACCGCCATGATACAGCATTGGCAATGAACGATGACAATGGCAAGAAACTATGCAAGACTGGTAGCAGTAATGCAGGAGGATATGGAGCATGGGACTGGGCCATGGCACTGCCTGGTATGATTCCTGTTAGCTCCAACAGGGGTGTCAGATCATAATCAGTGCCACACCTGCTGAGCTTTCCCAGAAGCCTCTCAGTATGAGGCCCCACAATAAAGCACTCTAATGGACGACTCCCGAGTAAGACACTGTGACGCTGCTGCACCCGATAAACAGCCCCCTGCCTACTCAACTGGCTTTGCTTCAACCTAATGACACAGAAAGCTTTTAGTCTTTAGGCTTTTAGTTGTGTTTTTATCTGCTTATTTAGTTACACATTAAAATATGGCTGGAGCTTGTTGTTGAGGATGTGTGTGTGTTGTTTTCTGCTGTAAGCAAGCCAGGCAGATGACCCCTCTCCTTGTTTTCTCTGCTCCTACAACACTCTAAACCTTTTCTTACCCATTTAGCTGCCCGGTGGTGTTACAGGGATGTACGATGCCAAAACCCATATGATGGAGAAAAACACACACTCCCTAAAATGACAATAAAAGGTTTTAAGATGCTCTGGAGGACTGTTTTTAGAACTCTCTTCCTGTAGTCTCCATGAGGTCCAGCACTTCTGGTCCATTCAGAGGGCCATAACCACTCCTAAAATGCTTTTTGGCAAGAAGGGTGGCCTGGTTTGAGTTAAAGGAGAAGTGGCAAGAAAAGCGAATGCATGCAGCTTCCACTCTCTGTTAACCAGTGTAGGATGCCACACCGCTTTCAGCCCACAGGAAATCAGCAGAAAACAGAGATGCATTTTCTACTGGTCTGCTTTTAGACCCAACTGAGTAAATTTAGAATGTGAAATGAATACATTATGTTTTGTCTCAAGGCAGATTCTGCGCAGTACAGTTCAGAATTCACAGGTTGGGTTTATGACATTTTGAAATCTGCTTCATAAATCTCAGGCTAGATTGTCAAAGGTGTAGAACTTTAATTTCTAGGTCTTCCTAAACTGGAACATCACACAAGAACCATTAGACTTTTCTTGGCCCCTTAATGCAGGAAGGCTTATTACATACTAAGGTAACTACAGGGACTTCTGTACAAACTGGTGGGGCCATTCTCTGGCAATAGAACGGGTCATATGTTTAAGGGATTAATCTAACATCTCCCTGCTGAAAAATCCAGACGAACCTTTAATGGTATCTGACTGATGGTAAAGGTGATTGAAAAGCTTGTCATCCAGGCAAAACCATACCCTGTACTGGTAAGCTTAGCTCTTGACTAGCATAGCTTGACTAGCTGGTCTATCAGAAGGACTATTCAGCCAGCTGGTTGACCAACATGACCAATGCGGTTGACAAGCATGACCAATATGGGTGGTCACACTAGCTATGACCATAAACTGGGCAGGAGCTAAGCTGGCCACCCAGCTTAACCAGCTTAAACTTGGCCAGGCTGTTTTTGTTCAGCAGGGCTATGTAAATGTAAAATACCTGCATGCCCTATTATCCTATAGGTCACATGTCCTGCATTTTTCTTGTGTTTCTTCTATAATATTTATGTACAAAGAAAACATGTGTTTCCATTTTTCACCCTCTCTTTATTCCCCTACAACTGAACTGGTGGTCTTTGTTACTGTGGCTTTTAACTGAAATATGTACATTGAATCTGTTCTGATTGGCTGCCTGGACACTTCTTATGACTTTAATGTAAATGGGTGGGCTACACTGCTGTTGGCTGAACAGAAGGCTATATGTTGCGTGAGTACTGTACATCACAAAAACAATGCATTCAAAATGGCCTGGCTGAGTTATGAGCATCATGTTTTAAAACTCTAACGATGTTTACAGGCTACATCAACTTTTTTTTGAAAAAGGTTGAAAAAAATGGGGTTTTCCTTGATATAGCCCCTTTAAGTCACGTAACTGCATGCCTTGCAATCAGTGGATGGATTATTTATGGGCCTGCTAAATGTCAAAGGGGATTCGTCAAAGCTCAGTATAAAGATACAGCCATTCTCGACTCAGCGCTACCTTTCAACAGTGAATAGAGCAGTGCAATTGTGCTGGCAGCTGATGGGTTGCCTTCATGAGCCATGACCATAAAAATGTTAGAATCCTATGAAAAGCTCTTTTCACCAGCTATAATGTTACTAAATGAAACATTTTCCATTGAATATGAAACAAAATCTTTTGATTACAAGTCCAAAGCCGAAAGTGACCATATTTACAGCAAGCACAACGTCAGCTGAAGCTGCATATTAAATTAGGGATTTTAAACAGCATTAACAACAGTCCCAGCAATGATTTCACTGAAGGAAGCGTTTGAATATCCTTGGATATCCTTCTCTCTTACATAGAGGTTCACATAGAGGTAGAAAGCAGTTAACATAACAGATGTTGCAAAGTTATGTAAGAAATATATATAATAATTATTATTTCACCATAGCTTAACCCTTTAAAGCTAAAAGTGTCATATTTTATACATATCTGGGCTGTGAAGACATCTGCAACATTAGTGTGATTACCTTATAATATATAATATATAAATAATAACAATAATACTTCCCAATTGAAAATTCCAGCCCAATCAAGCTGTTTTTAAGGCTCTAGACTGATTTCTGATGATCAAGGTGGTTGAGAAGGTGGTTGAAAAGCTGGTCATCCAGGCAAAAACATACCTAGCTTACCTACGCTGGTAAGCTAGCTTGTTAACCAGCTCTTTAAAAGCACCGTGTATGTGGCATTTGATTCTGGTCATGGTGTGCTCATGCTGGTTGTTTAGCTTGGACAGGTTGATTGTGCTTGTATATATCCTGACATAGCCTACGCCAATCAAAAGCTAAGATGGTCAACCAGCTTGAGCTGGCCAGACTGTTTTTCTCAGCAGGATAATAACGTAAATAAGAAAATGGAATCAGACAGGCCGACATGATTTCTGCTCCCTGGTGAATTATCCTTGCACTGCAGCACCAGAAAAATACATACAGATTTCTAAGTTTATTTAATTGTGACGAATTACTTGACTAAAATGTTAAAGGCAACTCCTGCTGTGAACACTAAATTCCTGACCTATTATATATGATACAACAATGGTATTTAATTCCTTTTTTAAATAATTGGTCAGAAACAGAAAACGTTTTTTTTTTTAAAGAATTGTGTGGCAATTATTGTATGATTAAGCCTTTGAAACCATGTTCCACCTTCTGTGCACAATTCTTAAGACCTTTTGAAGTGAATCCATTTAAGGGGCATTATTTAAGAATGGGTATTTTGGTAATATAAGATAGGATAATCCTTTATTAGTCCAGCAGTGGGGGGATTCTGAAATTTGCTTTTACACCACTGTAGTAAATACAAATTTTGCTTCGAGAATCTCTTCATGGACAGTTATTTCTGCAACAGTCTTGTTAGATGCAATGTAGCCTTTGTGCTAACCACAGACTACTCAGCATATTATAACAGTGTTGTGCAATGCTCAGAATAACAGACAATATGATGCTAACATCATATTGATAACATCAACTACTTTAACAAAGCTTGGATTTCACTGGCCCAAAGTAAAACCTAGATTGCAAGCTGGCCAACACAACTAGACAGCAATCGACATAAGAGCACTTTTAACCAGTTTGCCATCATCACCTCAACATGACTAGCTAGCAGCTAAACCTCTCTGAAAGGGGGCTGAACTGCTTATGATCAAAATACGTGACTCAATAACTTTGCAAATGCTGCAAAACATCCAAAAAGTGCAAAATCCTGTAGAGAAGTATTGCCAATATAATAGGACTCTCTGAAGCAGATAAACATCAAGTCAAGTCAAGTCAAGTCAGATTTATTTGTATAGCGCTTTTTACAACTGTTGTCGTCACAAAGCAGCTTTACATAATTAGTACTTAATAAAGGACAGAGACAGAGAAGAAAGAAGAAATAACATGAAGGATCAAAGACCCCCCGTGAGCAGCCAACGGCGACAGTGACAAGGAAAAACTCCCTCAGAGCTGGAGGAAGAAACCTTGGGAGGAACCAAGACTCACAAGGGGGACCCTTCCTCCTCTGGTCAGAACTATTTAAACATTAATGATAAAAATGACCAAACCAGATACAACAGACAGTAAATAGTGGTGATATTAATAGTGGCAGACAGCCACGAGTCCATCTAGGTTTCAACATGGCCACCAAACAGGCAGCAGCAGCAGGTGGGAGAGCCGCCGGTCCACCATGGGTGGTGGCGGGTGGGTGGGCCCGCTGGCCAGACTGGTAGGTGGCAGCTGGTTTGACGCAGGTAGAGGGGGCCTCAGCGGGCAATCTTCCAGCAGGTCGGGCTGGGTGGCCATTTACTCGGAGAAGGTAAAAAGAAAGAGAAAGAGAAAGTTAGTTCTGAGAGGAATTTTATGGAGGGCGGAGAATGTTGAGCATCAGCATTAGAGTATGTCTGACGACTCCGGCAGGTAAACATGAACTTATTGGCACCATGCCTAATGCCAAGCATGGGCTAGAGGGGTACAAAATCCCCCAGCACTGAGCTGTGGAACAATGGACCTCTGGTGTTCTCTGGAATAATAGTGCTCCAACCAATACTTTTAGGATGAGCTGGGGAGTAGGGGATAATATGGGGTGGTGATCATCCAACATCCTGACCTCTGTAATGCTCTTGTCGCTGAAAGCAAATCCTCACAGCACAGCTGTGTAGTAGGAATTCTTCTGCCCTGGACAGTTGAAACAGTTACTCCAGCAAGAGAAGGATAAACCCTTTTTTCAATACCCTTGATTTCGGAAGAAACAATGAATGAGCAAATGTCCCAATACTTTTGTCCATATAATGTACTGTTGCTAATGTGTAAATGCTAAGGTCTACATTCTACTGCTTACCTCCCGCATAATCTGAGTTTTTCAGAGGTGACATTGTCAGGTTGAGCGAAATCTCCAGGATTTCAGTGCTCAGATCTGAAGTCTGTTATTTGCAAATGAATGTTTGCTGCCGGCAAGACTGGAGCCTTACATTGCCTAAATTTAGAGTTAAATTAGGAATAAAGGATGCATCTTAAATTCGATGATCGGATCTCATCCAGATTGAGAGTGAGCTGACAGAGGGCATCGCATAGGCCATCACTGAGGACCACTGATTGGTTTGGCCTCTGTGCTATTAGTTGGAGGGCTCTGCATATGAGTGCATTAGGGTGAAGGGTTGAGCCAGCTGCTGTCAGTCCCAACCGCAGGCTAGATAACTGAAAGGAGTGATGGATCTTATGGCTGCAAACACAGTGAACTTAGGGCCGTGGAGAGAAGAAAGAGAGCGAAGCAGCATGAACAAGCCGAGGTTGAAGAAGAGTGCTTGAGGAGGCAAGTGACCATGCAAGAACATCTGTCGTAGGTTAGCAAAACCATCGCTCAACAAAAGCAGGACCATGAAATGCAGCTGCAAAGACAATTCTGTTCTTCACACGTGCACTGCTTTCTTTTATTACAGGAGTAATGCTGTGGGTTTTTCCCTGCACAGTCCAAACAGTCCATATATAAAAAAGGGTGAGTCCCAATTTCGTACTAATTGCTAATACTAACTGGTTTATTAGTATGAAATATGTAGCATAGATAAAGATTCAGAGTTGAGTATAGTCAAATTTCCAAGATATATACTCAGAACCAGTCCCACAACCCAGCTAACGTCCATGTGGGGCATGTATGGGTAACCCAACTTCCATGTTGTTCCATGTTGGCCCCATATATGAATGCCCACATGGGTCACTGATGGGATCAGGAGGGGTTAAGCATGGGCCCCATCTGGGTTGTACACTGCACATTAGGGCCTAGATGGGACTCATGTGAGATTAAGAAGGGCTTAACAACTAGGTCCCAGTAACAAAGTGCACTCAGACAAACCCACTCTGGGTTCCAGAGCCCATGGCCACCTGGAACCCACCTAGCCCACATTCCACCCATGTGAGCCCCACATGAGCATGTTGGCTGGGAATACAGCATGGAAAGGAAAGGGAGGAGCTTCCAAATGATGCATACAAGTGCTTTTTAAGCTGCAGGCCACAGCCCCGCCCCCTCTCCCCTATTGTGTTGTGGTGGTACTTCTAGGGGTATTTCCCAAAAAAACCTTAGAGTGGTAGTAACTTCAGGCTCCTGCAGATGGCATTGCACAAGGCTGTTGAGGCTATGAATACCTGTGAATAGGTGAAAAGGTGGTACAGTGCAGTGAATGTCTTGTGTTTTTGCCGACCATTAACATCTGCTCTGAGACCCATTTTCCACACATCCAGTAAGACATTCACTGCACTGTACCACCTCTTCTCGATCTATGAATCCCGCCACACACCTGCAGGTATTTGTAATCTGATCAGCCTCGTGCAATGCCATTCTGCAGGAGCCTGAAGTTACTACTACTTTAAACATGCAAGGTGACTCATTTGTTGTCGGGGGAGCTAATATACACAGTTAACCAAGTCATTTTAAACATGATTAATATTATTGTTGTAATTAATGCTGAGCTTGTTGATTGCTTTGTTAAAACTGGTGAAGTTTCAGTGCAATTTAAAATGTCTTTTTTGCTCATATGGAATTTATTCTTCCCAGATTAAGAAGAATACAACCAAAATTTTGGGGGGATTTTGGCGTTTTTAATGTTGTGTGATTATACAGTCACAAGGAAATTTGATAGGCTATATTGATGTTTTTGCTAGTTAAACAACTGGGTCATTTAAATCCTCTTGTGGACCACAGAAGCTTTTGTGGTCGAATGTGTATGTGTGTGTGTGTGTGTGTGTGGGGGGGGGGGGGGGGGTGCTTCGAGTTGTAGAAGGTCGGGAACCCCCGATCTAGACAAAAGAAGTGGTTGAAGTGTTTATTTTTTCCTTTCTTTTGCTTTTTCTTTTTTTTTTTTTTTGGGGGGGGGGGGTGCTGTGGGGAAGGGGGCTGGGGTCTGGCCAGGGATTTCAGTCTGAACTTTGTTCTGTACCTATTCAGCCTGGATTGATTTTTGAATTTCCCATATTAGAGGTCAGATTTCTCACAGGGCAACCAGTCAGAAGGGAAGCTGTTTGCTTATATATCAGTAACAAATAGTAATATTAACAGTCTGGAAAATGGTGATGTGAAAACAGTTCGTGGCTGGTTTTGGTACATAAAAACCCACACAAATATTATAAGTGGGCCTCTAGGGAAATTTTGAGCCCTTTTTTTTATTAGTGTACGCTTACTAAGAGTAAGAGAAATGGAGCAGACCACTTATTTTTTTTATTTATTCCAGACCAAATCTGCTTCATTACATTCCTTCTGATGCAGTGTCAGGTTCTACAGGTGATTACTCTGTTGTATCTGTCTGGCTCAGCCTTCTCTTAATGAATGATCAGCTGAGGCACTGTGACCTGGTCAGAGGAGAGCAAGCATTTACGAGGAGGAGGGAGAGTGAATCTCACTCCAGCACCTTCATAGCAGCCTGCAGACACACATCTGGAGCTTATCAAGGAGGAGAGTTCACACAGCCGTGGCGAAAGAAGAGAGAGCGGGGGGAAAAAGAGGAGATGAGAGAGAAGCAGTGTTGACAGTGGTGTTCTGATTTAATAGTTTTTATCACAACATACATTTATATTAGGAGCAGTTTCGTCTTAGTTATACATGATGGGTTATCTATACGTGCGTGCGACTTGTGGAATTTACAAGACTAGCATTTTATGTTGATTACTATGGCTGTTAATATTTCTCAGCAAACCTGTCATGCTAAACTATATGGACAACAGTATAGGACACCTGCTCGTTCACTGTCTCTCCTGTCTAGAGAAGGCTTTCTAGTAGATGGCTGTAAGGATTTGCCCCAAAAGTATTGGATGGAGCTCCATCATTCCAGAGAACACAGTTCAACTACTCCACAGCTCAATGCCCTTCTACCCTACACCTGGCATTAAGCATGGTGGTATTAAGCATGGTGTCAATAGGTCCATGTTCCCATTAGAGTCCCATTCTATTGTCCATACTCCTCTTTAGGGACTAGAAAAATGTATGTGTATGTGTGTACATTTGCACATCTGTGTCAGCAATGGGTGCAACTTGGATGTATTCATTAGGAGGGGTGTCCACAAACATTTGGACATAAAATGTATTTGATCAGGTGTGCATATGCATCATTTTGAACCCTGAGGGCTGCAAAATAGAAAATTGCTTCACTCTCCAAACTAAAGGTACCATAAAGGGCTGTTTTGGTGTGAAGAACCACTTTTGACTCCCTAAAGAACCTTGCAATGGACAGTTCTTCAGAGAACTGTATAGAATGTAGGTTCTATACATCCAAGCAAAGAACTACTTGAGAGCTATTGTTAAAGGGTCCATGTCACAGAAACAAACACATTTACTAATGTTCACATGTTCAGCCTGCTGCAGTTAAGCCCCGCCCATTCTGTTGCTGAACCATCTTCAAAACAGCAGGTCTTATGGTATGCAGTGGTCCTTACCTACCAAAAGTGCCACAAGCAAGGACCACCAGAGACATGCACACCCAAGATTTATTAGCAGTTAAAAGATCTGATGCTAACATCCTGGGTCCAGGTACAACTGTGGACCTTCAGAGGCCTGATGGAGTTTATGGCTCAATGGGTAAAATCTATTTTGGTGGCATGAGGGGGACCTACACAATATCAGACAGTTGGTTTTCAAAGACATATCAAAGTGTATATCAATCTTAAAGGCACCGTTACAGCCTGTTTTTAGGAAAAGCTAAGCTGGAAATTTGGACTGTTTTTGGTGCATGAACCCACACAAATGTCATTAGTGAATTTGAGGAAAAATACAGAGTACAAAAATGTAGGAACTGGGTAACGTGTTAGTCTGTGATGAAGAGAAATTTATTGGTTGAGGGAAAATTCAAGCATAACTTTGGCTGTTACGGTGCTAGGCCGAGTACGAGGAAAAAGAGCACATTCAGAAAACAGAAAGAATGCTTCAACTTGTGACCATAATCATGAGGGCTTGAGCTGGTCATGTTGAAGATGAATGGATATGGAGAAGTGTTGGCTCATGCCGCAGCCTCTCATCGAGACACAATAGCACTGTTTAAACAGTTTAAACTTCCCTGGACGGCGGCCTCTGGTAGAGCAGGCCTGCGTGAACGGGCAGGTCGAGGGCTGCAGCCTCTGAGAAAATCAGGCTTTGTTTAAACAGAATGGGGCTGGCGCAGCTGCCTGGAGGGCATAAACCTAACCGCTAACCACATAATGATACAGCATGACTTGCAATGCAAGCCATCGCTATAAATTCACTTAAAGAGTAGCTGACATGATTTTGTCATTTTTGGATCCACCGAATATCTTTGGATCAAAAAGCTGTTTTGTAAACAGTGTTTATTTGTCTTCGTGTGCAATCCCCTGGCCATGAGTGATCTGTCCCCGGTCACGTCCAGCTTCTCTCGTTTCAGAAGGACGGTCCAATATAAACCATGTCACTTTCCTAAATTTCCTAAAAATCCTCGCTTGCGTTTCTTTGAGGTAGACTAATGTACGTTGAATGAAGTCAAGGGAAGATCGAGATGATAAGCAGGAGCACATCTGTGAGCGGAGTGCTAAACAAGGCGAAGCTCTGGGATCAGGCTTTATATAAACCTGTGGAGTTCTCTTCCTCAGTGAAGCGCTAGATTGCATGACCCTGTGCTAAACCGAGATTTGGGCCGAACCCAAAACCATGAGCTCTAGCCCCCCGACTGGGCTGCGGGGCAGGAGACAAGGGTTTGCTGTGTTTGTTTCTTTGACTGCGACCATGAGATTGTGAGGGGATCCATATGTGAGCGTGTTTATGAAAGGCCCGTAGCACAGTTAGGAGAGCTCAGCACTTTAAAATGTAAAACAAAGGCCTTTGCACTACATTCAATAATCTGACAGAACATTACACATCTAGGATGTCACGTGTTGTAGCATTGATTACCAAGGGGAGTAACCTAGGATGTATTCTGGATAATGAAGCGCTGATGAGATCCAGTTGTTATGCTAGACTCAAGTGGCATGTCATAGCTGATCATACTGCCCCCTTGTGGTAAACTTGTAACTTGTAAACTTGGAGCGTTTTCCTCTTGATTTGGTTTGTTTTCACACAGGGAAAAATCAACCATGTGAGAACATTCTCTCCATTTATTGGTCAGACTTGTCCGGGTGGGAGCAAGATATATGACAATATCCCAAAGCACACTTGGCCACGGGAGCCATTTAGCTCAGACCTGCAGAGTACACCTGATAGTTGGGTCAGATAGAGGTCAGATTACGTTCCAGAACCGCTCCAGAGGTTTGCTTGTAACTGGACCACTTCCTCTCAAGGGTCTAAACTGGACAAAAAAGTATAGGTGTGAAAATGCCCTTAAAGACTATCTTGTCCTAATAAGGTCATGGTGCTAATAATAAATCAAAGCTAATTAGGGACAGACTGTATTAGACTAACTATTTCCAAGTATTTTCCATATATTCACTGTTAGCAGCTTAAGCATTTCTTAGGTGATATTCCTTTAGAGGGCCGATATCCTACATTTTGTACATTTTCCATTATGTTTTGTGATGTCTTCATTCATTTTATATTAATGTTAAACAGGCTGTTACTTATGTTACTGTACCTTTAAGAAGAGGTACAGTTACTGTGACCGCAAATTATCTATGTTCTGATTGGCTACCCTTTGTATTTTGCATCATTCAAAAAGCAGCCCAGGCTTAATTTGAATAATTTCAATGTGAATGGGCGGGGCTTAACTGCTGATAGATATACTGTATGTACATGTGTGACATCACAAAAACAATTCATTCAAAATGAGCTATTTGCACAGGCAATTCCGTAAGCGAATCAGGCATCATGTCATATGGACCGTTAATTACACCATGATTAATATAATATATTATGATTATGATCAGAGCAGTTCAACAGTATAGATGGTTTGGTAACTTTTATCAATAATTTTCTTGATAATGTTCTGACCAGAAGAGGATGGGTCCCCCTTGTGAGTCTTGGTTCCTCCCAAGGTTTCTTCCTCCAGCTCTGAGGGAGTTTTTCCTTGCCACTGTCACCATTGGCTTGCTCACTGGGGGTCTTATGTTATTTCTTTTGTTCTGTCTTTTACTAATTACTAATTATGTAAAGCTGCGTTGTGACAACAACGCATTGTGAGGACAGCTGAGAAGATCATCGGAGTCTCTCTCCCCTCCGTCATGGACATTTACACCACCCGCTGCATCCGCAAAGCAACCAGCATTGTGGATGACTCCACCCACCCTTCACACAGACTGTTCTCCCTCCTGCCATCAGGAAGAAGGTACCGCAGCATCCGGTCCAACACGACCAGACTCTGCAACAGCTTCTTCCCCCAAGCCATCAGACTCCTCAACACAACTCAACTTCTGAACTGATATCTTTCTGGTACATGTACACTCTCCCTCTCTCTCTCTCTCTTTCCAACCATTTACCCCAGATAACATGGGAAGCATTTTTTGCACAAGCATTTGCACTAATAACTTTACTACCTCACTGGACTCTATTTATTACACATTGCACAACTTGCACACTACCGTCATTATTTATTATCCTCTGTCTGTACTGTGGTGTGTTGTCTGTCCGCACTTGTTTGTTTGTGTTGCACTTGTGTCTTGTATGCACTGTCTATGTTGCACCATGGTCCTGGAGGAACGTTGTTTCTTTTCACTGTGTACTCTGTATGTAGTTGAAATGACAATAAACCCACTTGACTTGACTTGACTTGAACAGTTGTAAAAAGCGCTATACATATAATTTTTAATTTGATTGGCTTGACTTCATGGAATGACCTATAATTACCTTAAATGTGACATATTTAGCTACTATATCAAACTTTTATTTCAAATAAGTGAAGACAATTCAGGTTTTTAAGTCTGGTTGCAAATCAGGTTTAAGATTTCATGGAGCACCCATTATTTGCATAGTCTGCTGTGCCCAGATGCTTCTTATCTACCATGCTGTTGTCTTTTTTTAAGGCAGTTGAGCTCTGTCTGAGATTACTAAAACAGCTTCCCTCAAATACAATGGACAGAAGTGGACAAGAGATAAAAGGCCTATGGAAACAGAGGCTGGGCCTGCATGCACTGGGCTGCAGAAGGCACATGCTGGGGCCAGGATGTCACCTCTTCCAGCCCCCCGCTACCACTCCTTACCCACTCTGGCCTGGAAAAAGTTGACCAGGTCAGCAGTTTTACAGGCCATGGAGTCTGGCACTCGGTGCACAATGTGCTTCCTCAGGCCCTTCCCAGCAGCCCAGCAATCTGGAGTATTCCAAAAGCCTGTCGCACTCCCCCATCCCATCTCCAGCGTAGTCATCAATCTCTCTCACCATGTTGGAATGAAGCCCTGGTTTATTGAGAAGCTCAAGTTGACAAAGCTGTTTTGGTTGCACGTAATTCTGGCACTCCCGTCGAAAATGTGGACTTGATTTACAGCTCATGTTATTACCTGCCACATTTACATTATAAATCAATCGGAATGAATCATGTTCAACACGCTCATCAGGAATTCTTGTCAGGGCATGGTCGGAGAAAATATTCTTAAATAAATTTCGTTGGTGGACTTGCTCTTTTTTTATTATTATTTTTATGTTGTCACATATGTCAGATTAACAGACGATAATATCTGGATGTACTTAAACTTGAGATGCAATCAGAACCTGAGAGGCAGTAGATGCTTTCGCAATTTGTGTGGTTTCCTTATTACTAATCAGCTTCATTTGTCAGAGTCAACCATTACCGAACAATGCAGCTGTCAAGCCCAAGCTCTTAATTGCTGTATTCCCATCCGTACAGTCACTGTGAAAGATTCTGTGGAATTTAGGCCACTGAAACCTTTAGTCCTTTTTTTCCAGACTGACCATTAAATATTTCTAAAGTTTGGAAGATTTGAAGCATCGCAGCCTCCCTTCTGCGGTGGGTTTCTCA